>NC_090009.1:3846788-4146788 GCF_036417845.1 Apteryx mantelli
CTGCCCCCTCCCCCGCCGTCGGGCGCCATGTTGTGGGCGGCAGCGCGGGGCGCGGCGGGGCCTGGGGGCAGCGCGGTGCCGTGTGGGCAGGCAGTGCGGGGCCCTGGGGCATGGCCGCTGGGCTGTGGGGTAGGGGCCCCGCGGGGCTGCTGGGTGCCCTGCACCCTGGGGGCCATGCGGGGCATGGAGAGCAGCACTGGGGCGTGTGCTGGTGGCAGCTGTGGCGCCGGCGTGGGGGCCCTGGGGCTGGCCGGGGTGGCGGAGCCCGCGGGCAGTGTCCTACTGCCCCCAGGACAGGGTAGGGCAGGGCAGGGCAGAGTCCTCCCCCCCTACTTCCCTGGCCCACCACCCACGGCAGCCCTAGGGCTCGGCTAGGGAGTGGTGGTGTGAGGTCGTGAGAGGGCTGGGGGAGATGGCTGTGTTGGGCTCACCCCAGCACTGCCCACCACAGCTCAGAGAAAAGACCTTCGCGTTAGCCAGGACCTATTGAATGGGGATTGCACCTCCTCCTGTTTCCAATCTGCTCTCTCCAATGTATGTTCTTTTGGGTGCAGTGATTTGAGCCCAGTTTGCAGGAGGACAAGGGCAGTGGCCATCTGAAGATGGCACCTCTGAGCACAAAACATGCTGCGCCAAGTTGGAATTATCCAGGGGGAAGGAACAGAGATTTTCCCAAACACACTGAGGACTTGGGGTTATTAAAAGGTGAAGGTTTCGTTATGGTATATGGACATTTCCAGCAGGCTCTTGAGAGACCCATGGAGCTGCAGGCCACCTCAGCCTCTGGGATGCAGGACCCCTTTCCTCTCAGAGCCAGACCCCAAGGGGGACCCACTCCCAGGGAAACCTGTCATGGATTCCCATGCCCCCCCACCCTAAGAGGTGATGGAGCTGGCCGCACAGAAGCCTTGGGGCTCAGGACAGCCCCATCCCCAGGACCCAGGAGTCCTGGCTGTCACATTGTCCCCTGAGCCAGAGGGGACCCTCAGGCAGGGCTCTTGCAGCAGCCCCCAGCCCTGTCCAGCCACCCCCACAGCCCGGGATCCACAGCAGTTTTGGCAGTTAACAGTCTCCGTGCGACACCTCGGGAAGGAGCTCCCAAAGCCCTTACCCTTGGTGGAGAGCTGCAGGAGTGCTGGGAACAAGGAGCTGTGGTCCTGGCTGATGGTGTCCATCCAGCAGTCCTCCATCTGCCTTGCCCTCTTGCTCTCGTTTCACCTCTCCAGCCAGAGAAACAGGACTCTCTTCCCATCTCATTACCCAAAACTCCTTTCCAACATGCCCCTGCTCCTCCGCCTGTTGCTGAGGGGCCCCAACGTGGTCCCACTGCCTCCTGTCCCCTCTCCTTGCCATGGAGCCACTGTGAAGGGCAGCTGTGGGGAGGGTGTGAGCAGTGCCCAGGAGTGCCTGGGCCTCACAGGGAAGTGAGGGTCCCCACCCACGACACCAGGGAGACCTCCCTGTGATGTGACACATCCCATTGCGACCTCAGCTCGTGTCATCTGGGGGCTCAGTAGGTCACTGCCATGGAGATGGCACAGGCAGGGAGAGAGCAGAGAGATTTCCCCTCATGTGCTGGAAAGCAGCCACCTGCCTTCACTGCAGTTATTTTCCATAATTGGAATAATTCATAATTCCATAATTGGAATAATTCATAATTCCAGTGCTTGAGATAGAGATGCTATGCCAGAGAAGAGCAAACATAGCCTTAACACACATCATCCAGAGGCCCTTATCCAGGACCCTGGAGCCTGCCAGGCTCCAAAGCCATGGGCGAGGCCAGGTAGCAAATGTGGGGAAGTTTTCCCATTTCCCATGAAATTTGCCCATCTTTCCTTCTGGCTGAGCCTGAGGAAAGCCATTTCTCATCCCTGGGCCTCATTTGGTCCTTGTGCTTTTCAGTGTCACCTTGGGGCTGTGCTTCTCCCCTGGGTACGCTCCTCAGCCCCCTGCCCTCCTTCTCCCCCCAGGCACCCTTGCTCTCCCGGGGTCTGTACAGCCCTGACATCCTGGATCTCCCACATTTTATGACTCTGGGCTTCTCAGGACCTGCCCACACACTGCAGTGCTGCTGTCCAGGCTCCGGTGCAGAGCCTATGAGGCAGTGCAATGCCTCAGGATGTGCATTTTGACTCACTCCCAAGTTTGTGAGATGACCAGCTCCCAGCTCTGCAGCTGCTGAAGTTTGAGAGCATCCCTGCAACCGACCTTCCTGGCTAGTCTGGGACATGGCTGTGTCCCCATGCCCCCTCCTGCTCCTAGCCTGAGGATCCAGGAAGGTCTCCAGGGAGAGCAGTGGGTTTGGTGTGGGTGGGATGGATTTCCCTCAACATCCCTGGGTCCTGCATGGGTTTCTCTAAGCGCCCAGGAAAATCCCTCTTCTCTAGGGGCTTGCATCAAGACTTTTCCAGACTTTTGTACAGAAACCCAGCCTGGTCCAAGATCCCCAAGAGCAGCACAGCCCCCAGCATCGCCCGGGACCCCCAGGAGCTGTCTGGCTCTCTCTTCTGTTCCCACATTCCCCGATTAAATTGATTGACAGTTTGTAGCCTCACCTTTACAACACACCATTTGGACACTGCAACATTGTGACTCCTCCCCTAGCTCATTCCCATAGGCAGCTGCTGATTTGTGACCTGCCTATTGGCTGGCAGGAGGAGGGGGGCGGGTCTGGATTTCACTGACGGCTCTGTCAGCCAATTGGAGTCCACCATGTGGAAGGAAAAAAAGACGTGAAAGAGAGAGGTGAAATAGGAGAGGGAGTGAAGCAGGGGAGGCTTTGGGTGGAAAGCAGGACTGGGCTTGGGCGGCTTGTTTCTCACAAGAACGTGAGAAACGCTCTGCGTCCCCTGCCCAGTATAACTGCTCTGCCTGGCACTGAGGCACAGGAGGACTCAGGGTGGAGATCGGGCTCTGCAGATAAGAGCCCCAGGGGCAGAGTTAGGAAACAAGAAAAGACCTCGAATGCGAAAAACCAGCATCTTTAAGTACACCAGAAACCAGCAGGGGCTGGAAAATGCCCCAAGCTGTAGTAAAAGTTTCTGAGCATAAAGAAAAATCAATGAAAAAAAAATCCCTGTTCAAATTTGAATAATAGATGGATGTAACCGAGTAACCTTAAAAGAAGTAGCTTCAGCAGTTACAGTTAAAACCAAACTATAACAACCGAATGGCCTTGGTAGGGTTTACTTTTTGTTTGGGTTTTACAGAGTGACCCTCTGAAGAGCAACAACTTGAAAAGAAGCAGCCAGAAAGAGTGGTAGAATTGTTAGGCTAAGTAATGTGTTTTTTAAAAGTATCTAAATAATCGAATGAACCTAGGAGCCAGGAGAGAAGTAACACCAAAGGAAGATGCATACCTAAGAATGAGAGGATACTCATACCAGGCTGATAACGAAACTCAACAGCTGTATTCTAGTGTTTGTAACATTTCATGATCCTAAGGAAGGGGCTAACACCTTCCCTTGATGAAAGGAAAGGAAAGAAAGAGAAAAAGATGGTAAAATCTATGCATAAGGGTAACAGCTGTTGTTAAAGTTGTCTGCTTACTATAGAGAAGACAGGGAAATACAGAAAAATAATAAAAAAAGGTGACCAACTGTATTTGAAGCTCCTCTAAAAGGAACTATTCCAGGCTGGGGAACAAACTGATCTTTCAGTGCAGGAAAGAAATGCTTGCAATTAAAGGAAATAAGATTTCTGTGTTAACATATTGAACTGGAACAACACTCGGATTCACCAAATTTGGGTCAATAGGCCCGACCAGTCATGTTGCTATTAGGATTAAGACTGTTATTTTTAACAGTTGTTTACGTGCTACTACAAATGGGCATGCTTTGCTTTTGGCGTCTATTAATAGCAGTACGCATTTCCCCAGTACACTGTGCTTACCAAAAAGCCGCCCACTGCACACCAAGGGGAATTTGCTGGCTTCTGAAATAAATGTGTGTGTCTGGCAGTGTCAAGGGGTGGAGTGACAGGCGCCACACAGGCAAGCGTGGGACTCTGGATGGTGCAGCCCACAGAAGAGGGGTTTGCTCTGGGGTGCTCCCCAGGAGTTAAGGAACCCCCGGGTGCATCACGGCTGGAGCCACCACGCTGTGGGGTTGCTGCAGCCTGGGGGCACAACCTCTACCGACCCCATGACTGACAAGGCCAGACAGAGGAGAAGTGACACCACAGACTCACCCCATAAACATCTAGGTGCTGTGGAACCATTCTCCACAGAACGACCTGTTCATGGGTGCTGGTGCTAACTGAGCAGTGCTGTGGGCTGAGCACTAGGTTACCTGTTGATGTGCACGCTGTTATTGACTGAGGCCATACGGCCTTTGTATAACTGTGGGCTGGCATTGTTTGGACTGGCTATAAAAGAGAGTAAGCCGTAGAAGTTGGTGTGGACTCTGACCGACCATCAGCTGGCCTGTGGATGTCAATGGCGTGGTGAGGAGAATCCAGGCAAAACTGTACCAGAAGGGTGGCCAATAAAGGGCGAGAGCGGTTGCTGTATTGTGCATTCATGATTTAACTGTAGAGCTCTGATATGTATATATATTTTTTCAGTTCTGTTCTATTTCTAGCTTTTTTTTTATAACCTCTTATCTCTAATAAATTCTCATACTTGACAAATGATGGTCTCTTGGATTTCAGTGCAAATAACCCCAGAATCTGAAAGAATCCCAGAGGCCCCTCTATTGGCATGTCACAGGTAACACTCACAAGGGGCATCAAATCTCTTGAACGGGATGGTTGGTTACTGTCCAGATGGTGGTGGCAGTCTCCTTTGCCAGGGTCCTTCCAGCAGTGGTTTCCACTGGATCAGATGAGACTCCCCAAACTGTTCTTCTGGGGAATTTTTATAGTCCAGCTGGCTTGTAGTCCTGTGTGACCTCTCCAAAATATGCATGAGCCATTCCTACTGATTACCTCAAACTACATACCAAAGCATCTCCTGACTTTCCTAAGAATGCACAAAAGACTGTCCTACATGGTCGCTTCTTCATTTGCAGGAGCAGTTTGTACTGTCAATTTTCAAGGGCCTTAAGTATTTACAGTTTAATCAGTTCTGCAGCAGGAACTGCTGCAGAGATTCTGAAACAGCCAGATACTCCACCTGTGATGGTACTCACCACATTTAAGCACAGGAATTGGTCCAGGCACAGCAGGATCTGCCTCTAGAAATCTCTAGAACTGTCTGAAACACCCACTTGGAGAGGTTCTGCACCAGTCAGTCCAACACTTAATTTGGAAAGTGGTAGCAGTTCAGTCAATCTCCTAGTTTCAAGTCTGAAACTGCCTGTCTCAAACCTGGCCATCAGCTCATCTGTGTGGATTACTAGATGGGGGAGTTCCTGGGCCACCTAAGGGATTAATGACTTGAGTGCTCTGAGTGTGCACACAGTCACAGGCCTGATAGCCTGGTGCCCACCCACACCACAATTCTAACTGTAAGAGAAACCTGAATTTCATACCTGGAACTTGATTTCCAGAGCTTTTGCCACAAGTACTGGCTCTTAGCTAGCACTCTGGCCTACCTCTGCAAGCAAGTGAGGCAGGAGAGTTGTTTCCTGTGTCTAAAGACAGGTGGGATGAATCAACCTTTATTTCATGGCATTGGATATAAACAAAGAGAAAATGAGAATCCCTTGTGCAGTTCTGGTGTCCCACCTCAAGAAAGAAAAGTAGGACTAGGAAAAGGGAAGGGAAAGCTGATGAAGGTAGCAAGACGAATTTCACCACTCATGACATTAGTTACTCTTGTCCCACCTTCAACTGACTGGGTTCTGAAATGGATCCTCCCAACCATACCATAGTGGGAAAATTCTTCCTCAAGGCCTTTTCAGTCACTCATGAAATGCAAATCCTCTTCTTCACACTGCCGCGGGTGATTTATCTGCTCACTGCCATGGGGAATATGGTCATGATAGCCATCATTTGACTCAACCACCAGTTTCACCCCTAGTATATCACTTCCGCAGCAGTGTCTCCTTCTCAGGTATTTGGTTCCCTTTGCCCCTAAAAGGTTTGTTGGCCTCATCTTGGAGATTAAGACCATCCCATGGCTGCTTGCCAGTTCCAGACCTTTGTTTCCATCTTCCTGGGCACAGCTGAGTTCAACCTGCTTGTTGTGATGTCTTTTGATGGCTGGGGGGCATTTGCAATCCATCGCACTGTACCATCTTTATGAAGCCCTAGTTGGACTCCACGCTCATCTTTATCCATTGGATGATGGCATCTCTATCCTTGCTCAGCCCCACCATCTTATATACCAAGGTACCCTGTGTCCCCAGTAAAGAGACTCTTTCTTCTGTGGCCTCATCCCTTTGCTGAGAGCAGCCTGCATGGGCACCAGCTACCTTCAAACATGAGCTTTGCTCTCTCCTCTGCTGTGTTGCTGAGCTCCTTCACATTGACCCCTGTGTCTTATGCCTGCACTAGATGCACTATCCTGAGAATACCCCTCTGGGAAAGTCATAAGAAGCCTTCTTCACCTGCATATCTCACACTGCCATCATCACGATTGCATATGGTAGCTCCATTTTTGGCTACGAGGGGCCTGAATACAGCAAATCCTTTGAACCAACCAAAGCCTGATGAAAAGGTTCAAGAGGGTTACCCCCATTGTGAGCAGAGAAGCTGCTTTGCTGTAAGCTCTCAGCGGCTTTGCAGGTTTCTCTAAGAAAGTACATTGAGGAGAAGCATGATTTTAGCTGACATCCAGCAGACTAAGAAGACACAACATTTTGAGCGTTGGAACTTACCCAGAAAATGGGGAGCTGAGACTGTCACCTCTGATTCACTGAGGCTACAGTGATATTGCTGTAGGTGACCGGGCTTGAGTTTTTGCTCAAATAATTACAGCTAGTGGTTCAATTTCAGCATGTCTTCCAGATGAACCCAGTCCAGAGATTCCCTTATGCCAGAGTAGAAGCAGAGAGCAAGACAGAGCATCTGGGATCTAGGACTAACCTGAGCCCCAAGTTAAAATGCCAGTGCGAACATGGGGTATTGCCCACTACTGAGCTTCCCGTTTTACTCTCTGTATAAGAGTCACCCATTACACTCTGAGACAGGGTCTGGGGGACAACAGAGTCTGTGGAGAACCTCTGGTCCACTACTTGAAACCCATCATCTCCTTCTTCCCTCCACCCTTGTATTTTTGAGGCATCCTATTTGTGGAGTCTTCTGCTCCTTTCCTTTATATGTCTAAAACCAAATGCAAAGGTGGAGGGAAAAATGTCAGTATTTATTGCCTATGATTTCCTTTGGCTTCCTTCTGTTAAATGTGTTGGGTTTTTTTGGTTTAAAAAAGAAATTAGCAGCTAAATAAATGAAGAGATTTGAGACTGAAATAGTGAGTTCATCAACTTCACTGGAGGTGCCTGTGAGCAGCTGGAGTGTGCACTTGTTTTCCCTTGGTCCCTATATAGTCAACAGAGGGAAAGAGAGAGCTCTAGAGGCTGGCTCCTCCCAGACTGTAACCGGCAGGCGAAAGAAGTGTTACCAGTCTCTTCCAGACACTCTTCTCTCTCTCTGCATTGACAAGATGGGACGAAGCTAACTTGCTCAAACTGAAGTGCCTGACTTTTAGGCATCTCAAATATAACCCTACTTAGTATTTTCTTTGTTCCAGACCCTTCTCCTGAATGTGCTTTCTTAGAGAAACCTGCAAAGCCGCTGAGAGCTTACAGCAAAGCAGCTTCTCTGCTCACAATGGGGGTAACCCTCTTGAACCCTTTCATCAGGCTTTGGTTGGTTCAAAGGATTTGCTGTATTCAGGCCCCTCGTAGCCAAAAATGGAGCTACCATATGCAATCGTGATGATGGCAGTGTGAGATATGCAGGTGAAGAAGGCTTCTTATGACTTTCCCAGAGGGGTATTCTCAGGATAGTGCATCTAGTGCAGGCATAAGACACAGGGGTCAATGTGAAGGAGCTCAGCAACACAGCAGAGGAGAGAGCAAAGCTCATGTTTGAAGGTAGCTGGTGCCCATGCAGGCTGCTCTCAGCAAAGGGATGAGGCCACAGAAGAAAGAGTCTCTTTACTGGGGACACAGGGTACCTTGGTATATAAGATGGTGGGGCTGAGCAAGGATAGAGATGCCATCATCCAATGGATAAAGATGAGCGTGGAGTCCAACTAGGGCTTCATAAAGATGGTACAGTGCGATGGATTGCAAATGCCCCCCAGCCATCAAAAGACATCACAACAAGCAGGTTGAACTCAGCTGTGCCCAGGAAGATGGAAACAAAGGTCTGGAACTGGCAAGCAGCCATGGGATGGTCTTAATCTCCAAGATGAGGCCAACAAACCTTTTAGGGGCAAAGGGAACCAAATACCTGAGAAGGAGACACTGCTGCGGAAGTGATATACTAGGGGTGAAACTGGTGGTTGAGTCAAATGATGGCTATCATGACCATATTCCCCATGGCAGTGAGCAGATAAATCACCCGCGGCAGTGTGAAGAAGAGGATTTGCATTTCATGAGTGACTGAAAAGGCCTTGAGGAAGAATTTTCCCACTATGGTATGGTTGGGAGGATCCATTTCAGAACCCAGTCAGTTGAAGGTGGGACAAGAGTAACTAATGTCATGAGTGGTGAAATTCGTCTTGCTACCTTCATCAGCTTTCCCTTCCCTTTTCCTAGTCCTACTTTTCTTTCTTGAGGTGGGACACCAGAACTGCACAAGGGATTCTCATTTTCTCTTTGTTTATATCCAATGCCATGAAATAAAGGTTGATTCATCCCACCTGTCTTTAGACACAGGAAACAACTCTCCTGCCTCACTTGCTTGCAGAGGTAGGCCAGAGTGCTAGCTAAGAGCCAGTACTTGTGGCAAAAGCTCTGGAAATCAAGTTCCAGGTATGAAATTCAGGTTTCTCTTACAGTTAGAATTGTGGTGTGGGTGGGCACCAGGCTATCAGGCCTGTGCCTGTGTGCACACTCAGAGCACTCAAGTCATTAATCCCTTAGGTGGCCCAGGAACTCCCCCATCTAGTAATCCACACAGGTGAGCTGATGGCCAGGTTTGAGACAGGCAGTTTCAGACTTGAAACTAGGAGACTGACTGAACTGCTACCACTTTCCAAATTAAGTGTTGGACTGACTGGTGCAGAACCTCTCCAAGTGGGTGTTTCAGACAGTTCTAGAGATTTCTAGAGGCAGATCCTGCTGTGCCTGGACCAATTCCTGTGCTTAAATGTGGTGAGTACCATCACAGGTGGAGTATCTGGCTGTTTCAGAATCTCTGCAGCAGTTCCTGCTGCAGAACTGATTAAACTGTAAATACTTAAGGCCCTTAAAAATTGACAGTGGAAACTGCTCCTGCAAATGAAGAAGTGGCCATGTAGGACAGTCTTCTGTGCATTCTTAGGAGAGTTAGGAGATGCTTTGATACGCAGTTTAAGGTAATCAGTAGGAATGGCTCATGCATATGCTGGAGAGGTCACACA
The DNA here is from genome assembly GCF_036417845.1 of Apteryx mantelli. NCBI lineage: Eukaryota > Metazoa > Chordata > Aves > Apterygiformes > Apterygidae > Apteryx > Apteryx mantelli. The sequence continues at coordinate 3,856,243 of NC_090009.1, forward strand.
GGACCACAAGCCAGCTGGACTATAAAAATTCCCCAGAAGAACAGTTTGGGGAGTCTCATCTGATCCAGTGGAAACCACTGCTGGAAGGACCCTGGCAAAGGAGACTGCCACCACCATCTGGACAGTAACCAACCATCCCGTTCAAGAGATTTGATGCCCCTTGTGAGTGTTACCTGTGACACGCCAATAGAGGGGCGTCTGTGATTCTTTCGGATTCAGGGGTTATTTGCACTGAACTCCAAGAGATCAGCATTTGTCAAGTATGAGAATTTATTAGAGATAAGAGGTTATAACAAAAAAAGCTAGAAATATAACAGACCTGAAAAAACATGTATACATATCAGAGCTCTACAGTTAAATCACGGGTGCACGGTACAGTGACTGCTCTCGCCCTTTATTGGCCACCCTTCCGGTACGGTTTTGCCTGGATTCTCTTCACCACACCATTGACATCCACAGGCCAGCTGATGGTCGGTCAGAGTCCACACCAACTTCTGTGGCTTACTCTCTTTTATAACCAGTCAAAACAACACCAGCCCGCAGTTACACAAAGGCCGTATGGCCTCAGTCAATAACAGCATGCACATCAACAGGTAACCTAGTGCTCAGCCCACAGCACTGCTCAGTTAGTAACAATTCGCCCACTAACAGGTCGTTCCGTGGGGAATGGTTCCACAGCACCTAGATGTTTATGGAGTGAGTCTGTGGTGTCACCTCCTCTGTCTGGACTTGTCACTCCTGGGGTCGTTAGAGGGTGTGCCCCCAGGCTGCAGCAACCCCACAGTGTGGTGGCTCCAGCCATGATGCACCCGGGGTTCCTTAACTCCTGGGATCACCCCAGAGCAAACCCCTCTTCTGTGGGCTGCACCATCCAGAGTCCCACGCTTGCCTGTGTGGCGCCTGTCACTCCACCCCTTGACACCACCAGACACACACATTTATTTCAGAAGCCAGCAAATTCCCCTTGGTGTGCAGTGGGCAGCTTTTTGGTAAGCACAGTGTACTGGGGAAATGCGCACTGCTATTAATAGACGCCAAAAGCAAAGCATGCCCATTTGTAGTAACACGTAAACAACTGTTAAAAATAACAGTCTTAATCCTAATAGCAACATGATTGGTCTGGCCTATTGACCCAAATTCGGTGAATCCGAGTGTTGTTCCAGTTCAATATCTTAACACAGAAATCTTATTTCCTTTAATTGCAAGCATTTCTTTCCTGCACCAAAAGATCAGTTTGTTCCCCGACCTGGAATAGTTCCCTTTAGAGGAGCTTCAAATACAGTTGGTCACCTTTTTTTTAATTATTTTTCCGTATATCCCTGTCTTCTCTATAATAAACAGACAACTTTAACTTCAGATCAACAGCTGTTACCCTTATGCATAGATTTTACCATCTTTTTCTCTTTCTTTCCTTTCCTTTCATCAAGGGAAGGTGTTAGCCCCTTCCTTAGGATCATCAATTTTTACAAACACTAGAATACAGCTGTTGAGTTTGGTTATCAGCCTGGTATGAGTATCCTCTCATTCTTAGGTCTGCCATCTTCCTTTGGTGTTACTTCTCTCCTGGCTCCTAGGTTCATTCTATTATTTAGAAACTTTAAAAAAACACATTACTTAGCCTAACAATTCTACCACTCTTTCTGGCTGCTTCTTTTCAAGTTGTTGCTCTTCAGAGGGTCACTCTGTAAAACCCAAACAAAAAGTAAACCCTACCAAGGCCATTCGGTTGTTATAGTTTGGTTTTAACTGTAACTGCTGAAGCTACTTCTTTTAAGGTTACTCGGTTACATCCATCTATTATTCAAATTTGAACAGGGTTTTTTGGTTTTTTTTTTCATTGATTTTTCTTTATGCTCAGAATCTTTTACTACAGCTTGGGGCATTTTCCAGCCCCTGCTGGTTTCTGGTGTACTTAAAGATGCTGGTTTTTCGCATTCGAGGTCTTTTCTTGTTTCCTAACTCTGCCCCTGGGGCTCTTATCTGCAGAGCCCGATCTCCACCCTGAGTCCTCCTGTGCCTCAGTGCCAGGCAGAGCAGTTACACTGGGCAGGGGGGGCAGAGCGTTTCTCACGGTCTTGTGAGAAACAAGCTGCCCAAGCCCAGTCCTGCTTTCCACCCAAAGCCTCCCCTGCTTCGCTCCCTCTCCTCTTCCACCTCTCTCTTTCATGTCTTTTTTTCTTCCACATGGTGGACTCCAATTGGCTGACAGAGCCATCAGTGAAATCCAGACCCGCCCCCCTCCTCCTGCCAGCCAATAGGCAGGTCGCAAATCAGCAGCTGCCTATGGGAATGAGCTAGGGGAGGAGTCACAATGTTGCAGTGTCCAAATGGTGTGTTGTAAAGGTGAGGCTACAAACTGTCCATTTAATCGGGGAATGTGGGAACAGAAGAGAGAGCCACACAGCTCCTGGGGGTCCCGGGCGATGCTGGGGGCCGTGCTGCTCTTGGGGATCTTGGACCAGGCTGGGTTTCTGTACAAAAGTCTGGAAAAGAATTGATGCAAGGCACTAGAGAAGAGGGATTTTCCTGGGCGCTTAGAGAAACCCATGCAGGACCCAGGGATGTTGAGGGAAATCCATCCCACCCACCCCCAAACCCACTGCTCTCCCTGGAGACCTTCCTGGATCCTCGGGCTGGCAGCAGGAGGGGGTGTGGGGGCACAGCCATGTCCCAGACTAGCCTCAGTCAGGCCTTCAGCTTCACAACGTGTCACAGCTTCAAATGAGCTCTCTAAAGCAGCACTTCCCATGCCCCTGGTGCGTAGAGAAGACTTTGGGTAGACAAGCAGGAGACAAGGGAGAGAAAGGGCAGAGACACCAGGCTGCAGAGCTGGGGCTCCCAGCATCACAGAGGGGGTGCCACAGGCTCAAGAAGCAACCCAAACAAGTAAAGGAGTCCTTCCTTTTGCAGTGACTTGGAAAGCCACATCTCTCACAGCATTCAAGGCAAATGGAGTCTCCCTTCTGCAAGATTTGCCCCAGGACTGTGCAGAGACTAGGAAGAGCAGGAAGGCTGGTTGTAGGGATGTTCTCAGACTTCAGCAGCTGCAGAGCTGGGAGCTGGTCATCTCACAAACTTGGGAGTGAGTCAAAATGCACGTCCTGAGGCACCGCACTGCCTCATAGGCTCTGCACCGGAGCCTGGACAGCAGCACTGCAGTGTGTGGGCATGTCCTGAGAAGCCCAGAGTCATAAGACATGGGAGATCCAGGATGTCAGCGCTGTACAGACCCCGGGAGAGCAAGGGTGCCTGCGGGGAGAAGGAGGGCAGGGGGCTGAGGAGCATACCCAGGGAAGAAGCACAGCCCCAAGGTGGCACTGAAAAGCACAAGGACCAAATGAGGCCCAGGGATGAGAAATGGCTTTCCTCAGGCTCAGCCAGAAGGAAAGATGGGCAAATTTCATGGGAAATGGGAAAACTTCCCCACATTTGCTACCTGGCCTCGCCCATGGCTTTGGAGCCTGGCAGGCTCCAGGGTCCTGGATAAGGGCCTCTGGATGATGTGTGTTAAGGCTATGTTTGCTCTTCTCTGGCATAGCATCTCTAGCTCAAGCACTGCTGACTGAGAAACCTTGCTGAGCACTTTTAAAAGCAAAGAGCCTGCCTTGGTGCCTAAAGGAGGAAGGCTACATCCTGTCCCACATTGTCCTACATCCTGCTTCCACAAAAAGAGTGGCCCACAGCAGAAACCAGTTTTGAGGCTCGCCAAAGCATTTCTCAGCCTGTGGCCATGCTTTGTGCTGGTTCATCCCACATGCCTTGGATCCTGTAAAAACGCCAACCCCCAAACCCCAGATTCCTGCACACGTCTGCCCAGTGCAGTGACCTGTCAGTACAGGGGCGCAGAAGCGACGTCTCCAGTGCCCCATTTGAGATATTTCACAGTCTTTGACAGTGTCTGGAGACATTCCTGAAGGATTTATCAGAAAGTTATGGAAAATAACTGCAGTGAAGGCAGGTGGCTGCTTTCCAGCACATGAGGGGAAATCTCTCTGCTCTCTACCTGGCTGTGCCATCTCCATAGCAGTGACCTACTGAGCCCCCAGATGACATGAGCTGAGGTCACAATGGGACGTGCCACATCACAGGGAGGTCTCCCCGGTGTCATTGTGGGGACCCTCACTTCCCTGTGAGGCCCAGGCACTCCTGGGCACTGCTCACACCCTCCCCACAGCTGCCCTTCACAGTGGCTCCATGGCAAGGAGAGGGGACAGGAGGCAGTGGGGCCACGTTGGGGCCCCTCAGCAACAGGCGGAGGAGCAGGGGCATGTTGGAAAGGAGTTTTGGGTAATGAGATGGGAAGAGAGTCCTGTTTCTCTGGCTGGAGAGGTGAAACGAGAGCAAGAGGGCAAGGCAGATGGAGGACTGCTGGATGGACACCATCAGCCAGGACCACAGCTCCTTGTTCCCAGCACTCCTGCAGCTCTCCACCAAGGGTAAGGGCTTTGGGAGCTCCTTCCCAAGGTGTCGCACGGAGACTGTTAACTGCCAAAACTGCTGTGGATCCCGGGCTGTGGGGGTGGCTGGACAGGGCTGGGGGCTGCTGCAAGAGCCCTGCCTGAGGGTCCCCTCTGGCTCAGGGGACAATGTGACAGCCAGGACTCCTGGGTCCTGGGGATGGGGCTGTCCTGAGCCCCAAGGCTTCTGTGCGGCCAGCTCCACCACCTCTTAGGGGGTGGGGGGGCATGGGAATCCATGACAGGTTTCCCTGGGAGAGGGTCCCCCTTTGGGGTCTGGCTCTGGCAGGAAAGGGGTCCTGCATCCCAGAGGATGAGGTGGCCTGCAGCTCCATGGGGCTCTCAAGACCCTGCTGGAAATGTCCATATACCATAACGAAACCTTCACCTTTTAATAACCCCAAGTCCTCAGTGTGTTTGGGAAAATCTCTGTTCCTTCCCCCTGGATAATTCCAACTTGGCGCAGCATGTTTTGCGCTCAGAGGTGCCATCTTCAGATGGCCACTGCCCTTGTCCTCCTGCAAACTGGGCTCAAATCACTGCACCCAAAAGAACATACATTGGAGAGAGCAGATTGGAAACAGGAGGAGGTGCAATCCCCATTCAATAGGTCCTGGCTAACGCGAAGGTCTTTTCTCTGAGCTGTGGTGGGCAGTGCTGGGGTGAGCCCAACACAGCCATCTCCCCCAGCCCTCTCACGACCTCACACCACCACTCCCTAGCCGAGCCCTAGGGCTGCCGTGGGTGGTGGGCCAGGGAAGTAGGGGGGGAGGACTCTGCCCTGCCCTGCCCTACCCTGTCCTGGGGGCAGCAGGACACTGCCCGTGGGCTCCGCTGTCCTGGCCAGCCCCAGGGCCCCCACGCCGGCGCCACAGCTGCCACCAGCACACGCCCCAGTGCTGCTCTCCATGCCCCGCATGGCCCCCAGGGTGCAGGGCAGCCAGCAGCCCCGCGGGGCCCCTGCCCCACAGCCCAGCGGCCATGCCCCAGGGCCCCGCACTGCCCGCCCACACGGCACCGCGCTGCCCCCAGGCCCCGCCGCGCCCCCCGCTGCCGCCCACAACATGGCGCCCGACCGCGGGGGAGGGGGCAGAGCTGGCTGCCAGGACAGGAGGGCCCAGCGTTGCCATGGCATCGCCCCAGTGCAGCCCTCCTATTGGCTGTCAGGAGGAGGAGGGCGGGCACCGATTTCACTGATGGCTCTGTCAGCCAATTGCAGTCCAACATGTGGGGAAAAAAAAGACGTCAAAGAGGTGAAAGAGGAGCGGGAGCAAAGCAGGCGAGAAGCGAGCGGGCAAGAGGGTTTGGTGGGGGCAGCGGGCGCGTTGAAATGGCGGCGGGTGCCCTCCCGTCGGGGCGGGGCAGCGGTGCTGGTGATGGGGCTGCTTTGCTGCAGGAGCTGCAGCAGGGGCTGGTGGGGCCGTGAGCAGGGGCCAGAGCGACGTGGGCTAGAGGGGGGAGCTGCCCTGCAGCCAGACGTGGCGGCCTGCCCCGAGCAGCTGGGCCGGGGCGGCTCGGTGGGGTTTGGGTGCAGGAACCTTTGCCCCTGTGGTGGCTCTGGGATCCCTGTTAAAGCGTTTCCCTGAGGTGCTGCTGCCAGCGCAGCCCCAGGTGCTGCTCGGAGCTGCGTTTGGGAGGTGCTGGGCAAAGTGTGAGCAGGCTGCTGGTGTCCTCGCGAGGTGCCCTTCCCAATGGTGTCTTTTGTTGTGAAAACTGCATTTCCGAGTGTCTCTGAGAGAGGCTGTACCCGCATGTCATGCCGTGCCTTAGCCTTTGCTTTTGCTCCCTGCCTCTTGCTTTGCGCCGAGACCTGTGAGCCTGGCAGCAGGGTGAAGGGTGTTTGCAGAAGAGCTGTGTAAGTGTGAGCTGTTTTGCTTGTCAGGGGCCTTGAAAGTTGATGAATGGCCAGTGCTTGCACTTGCCATTGTTCTTTCCATGCTCCTGGGTCAGGGTGAAGAGTTGCTGAATTGTGTCTCTGCTGGATTCACCAACTGAGATGCCCTGGCCTGAGTCCTTCCGCGTGTCTCCAGTTGTCAGGGCGTAAAATAGGAGAATGCTTGTTGTCCTGGATGCGTAGAGGATTTTCTGGTTTTGTTCAGCATTGGGGAAGGAAGCAGACTTCTGAGTTGCGGGAAGGCTTCTCCCTGTGCCTGGGACATGAGGCCCTGCTTTCTTCAGGTTCATGATCGCTGCTCCCATGCAATCCTCCCATTAGAAAATGTTGCCAAGAACTACTTGCATGCTGTTCTGCAATTCTTAAATTTCATAGGCTAGGTGTTGATAATGCATAGCAGAAGGTAATCTTTTGGTGTAGTAACTGGTAGGCAATGGGTGTTTGAGAGTATTGTGAGTATTATGAGGCCATGATGTGAGTCTGCGATGTGATGATGTGAATCAGGGAGGCCGTTCAGTAGGTGGCTCAGCCCTGGAGGATGGGAGGGGGAGCTGCAGGCGGCAAGAGCCCCATGGTGAGGGTGTGGGTAGTGAGGTCAGCACTGTCTATGAGAGCTATGCCAGAAAATCACCAGTGTGAAATCAATTCTTTGTAAGTAGCTGATAGGCCAGCAGGAGGCAGATGACTGGGCTCTTGCTGATGAGGTCATTTCTACTTGAGTACCTGAAAGGCCGTCTGGAGGAAGAAGGCTTGTCTGTTGCTTGTGAGGTGACTTGTGAGTGATGAACTGATTGGATCTCAGGAGCTCTGTGAGTGGAAAGGTGTTTCTGAGGTCGTTTCTACCTGAGCAGCTGGTAGGGCAGCAGCAGGTCCACATCTGGGATATGTTTGGGATATGTTTATTTTTGAGATGATTTCAGGCTGAGGAGCTGATAAGGCAGGATTTGTCTCATGGCTGGGGAACTTATAGTGAGGTAGTTTCTATCTTGGAGTCTTCTAGGCGAGTGACAGAGACATGGCTGTGAAGATGACTGTGAGGTCATGTCTTTCTGAGTCCCTGCTAGGCCAGCAGCAGGCAGCTAGGCATGGGTGTTGCTTGTGAGGTCTCTTTTGTCAGAGTACTTGCTAGGCCGGCAGTAGTTGATGGCTGGGGAAGTTATTTGGAGGAAACTTCTTTCCCTGATAGGCCATCAGCAGGCATGTGGTGGGGATATGCACTTGTGAGGTCACCTCTGTGTGAGCAGCTGAGAGGTGAGGAGAAGACACATGGCTTGGATGCTGGTGGTGAGGTCAGTTCTGGGGTGGTTGCGTGTGCTCAGAGGAGGGATTGACCCCTGCAGAGCTCTACAGCAATACAGAAGTGCAACTCATTAATCAAGCAGAAGTGGATGTTCCACATCATCTGACACAAATTTTATTCCACTCCGTCATCATGAGTTAGTACCGCTACATTTCAAATGCAGATGATGTTCTGTGGTGAGCATGGACATGGAGTTTGCCTTTCCACTTGTTGCTAAGTAGAAGCTTGCAGCGTCCTCCCGGTCAGCTAGGGAGTCCAGCTAGACTTTTGAGGCTGCTAAGTGAATGTAGTGCTGGTGTGAGCAGTGGTGTGAGTAATCTCGTCTTGCCAGGGTGTGTGTGCTTTAGCAATTGCCCCTGTCAAAAGAGCAGAGAGCTTGTGAGATTCTCCTGCAAGGTCTGAATGCTGTCTCCCAAACACGACCCGGTATACAGACATGGTGTCAGCTGTGCCAAAAAGAGGGGTGGAACATCTCGGTGGATCTGCTGACTGTGCTCTCACCAATAGAGCTCAGCACAGAGGGGAGACATTTGCTCCTGCCTGTTGCGACTCTGTAAGACCAGCAGAACTGCCAGTAACACTCCGATTCCTTCTTTCTTTCTAGGTTGCTCCACTCCTGGAGGTTCCCAGTGCAGTGCTAGAGCCGCTGAGGATGGAGGCAGGATGCCAGGGTGTGTCCCTGTACCTGTCAACATCTTGGCCAGCGTCGTGAGCCCTCTGTGAAAGCAGCTGCAAGTGACTGAGAAGAGGCTACGTATGGATGCAAAGGCTTCCATAAATGCGCCTGTCTTCCCTGGGTGACTTGGGGTGTGGGTTCACCTCCTGGTACCTCTGCTGTGCTGCAAATTCCACCTCCCACAACTGCTGTTACTGCCAGCCCGCTCAACAAATGCTCTTGTGCCCCCTCCTTTTCCTAGGAGGTTGTGGTGCCATATAGGACGAGTCCAAGAGCCTTGTAATAGATGCCAGCATGTCTTGAGTGCCTTTGTGTGAGTGCCCCTAAGCGTCCGTAGCTTGACCTGAGGAAGTCTCAGATCTCTTGGGCTGCTGGCTCTGGGAGGGGTGAAGATGTGCCCAGGGCCAGGTTGCCCGTGGCACCCAGCCCTCCGTGCTCTGTGAAGCCAGCTGTGGAGCGCAGATGCTGCTGCAGAGGCTGCACAGCCAGGAGAGCTGTCATTTCAGCAGCCGTCCAGTGTGGGGCTGTCTCATTGCTTGGGCCTCATGTCAAAGCCTCTGCACCCTTTTTCCCTTCCCCGGGGCTCCTTGTCCAAGTAACTAAAGGAAAGGAAGGGAGGTTCCTTTGGGCTCAGGAGGCCTTCCGGACTCTCAAGTGTTTCTGTGTTGTATCTGTATCTTTTGTATTACTACAGAAAATCCCCATGCCCCCATCCATAGCAGGAGGTTCGTGAGGGGATGGGGGTGGAAAGCAGCAGCCTGCTGTGCCCAAAGAAAGCAGGATTCTTCCCTCTGAAAAGAGCAGCATCACCCAAGGAGGCAGCTCTGTCCCTGCCTGATCTTGTGCTGCTCCTTTGCACATGCCTTGTGAGTCTAGAGTGCCTTGGCCACCTTGTGGTGTTACTGCAAGAGCTTGCCTGTGTGTCTGGGTTGCAGAGCCAAGGGAAGGCAGCGAGCAGAGCAGTGGCTGTGGAGTGTGCAAGTGGCGAGTGTCCTGCATGCATCTCTTCTTGCTGGCACTTGGTTGTATCGAGCAGAAGAGGCAGCTCTGTGGGGCAGAGACAGTGTGTTTGTAGAGTAGGCGTCAGAGCAGAGGTCTGGCATCAGGTTGATGCCTGGTGCAGTGCCGAGTTGATCCAAGAGTGTCAGAAGCCCTTTGCAGTGGAGCTGCTGCCTCAGCTGATCTCTGTCCCTAGAAATGCACTAGAAATGGAAGTGGCATGCTGCTGCCATTGTGTAGGTGCTGCAGTGCAAAGGCTCCCAGCTGGGACTTGATGGTACTAAAGGAAAAGCGAGACCAATCGTTCCCTTTTGTGATTTGTGCGCAGGGTGGCAGAGTGGAGCTGTGCCATGATCTGGAGAGAGTCTTGCCAGGAGATGAAAGCCTTTTGCAGAAGACTGTTCTGTATGGAGTGATCACAGCGTAATCAAGGGACATGCGAGTGGCCCAGGTGAGCTTCTCCTCTGTGAAGGTTTGCACTTTTCAGCTCCCTTGTGACTCAGTCAAAGATAGGGCAGCAGCAGGCAGGTCGATGCCATTTGTACTTGTGAGGTGAGTTGTGCGTCTGAAGCTGGTAGGCCAAGAGCATGCATGTAGCTTTGGTGATGATGGTGAGGTCTCTTGTGTCTGCATGCCTCATAAAGGGGGAGCAGGCCCATTGCTGCTGTTGGTGCTTTTGTGGTCAGCTGTGCATCAGTATGTGACTGGCGATCAGCATGCACATTGCTGCTGTTTGTGCTTGTTTAGGTCAATTGCGTCACAGTCACAAAGAGGCCAGGAGCAGCTATATGGCTTCATGGCTGCCTGGGAGGTCACTTCAGCCTGAGCACCTGACAGTCCAGCTCGCTGCATATTGCTGCTCTTTGTGTTTGTGGAGTTATTTCCCTCAGTATCTGCTAGGCCACGAGCAACCACGTTGCTACTTTTTTTGTATCTGTGAGGCCACTTCTGTTGAGTGCCTGAAAGGCCACTGCTAGGTCCATGGTTGCAGTTTGTGGTTGTGATGTCACCTGTGGCTCAGTGCCTGATAGGCCAGTGCTGGTGATGTGGCTGCAGTTTGTGGTAGTGATGTCCCTTGTGGCTGAGTGCCTGATAGGCCAGTGCTGGTGATGTTTCTGCAGTTTGTGGTTGTGATGTCACTTGTGGCTCAGTGCCTGATAGGCCAGTGCTGGTCCTGTGGCTGCAGTTTGTGGTTGTGATGTCGCTTGTGGCTGAGTGCCTGATAGGCCAGTGCTAGTCACGTGGCTGCAGTTTGTGGTTGTGATGTCACTTATGGCTCAGTGCCTGATAGGCCAGTGCTGGTGATGTGGGTGCAGTTTGTGTTTGTGATGTCACTTTTGGCTGAGTGCCTGATAGGCCAGTGCTGGTCACATGGCTGCAGTTTGTGTTTGTGATGTGACTTGTGGCTGAGTGCCTGATATGCCAGTCCTGGTCATGTGGGTGCATTTTGGTTTTGTGATGTCGCTTGTGGATCAGTGCCTGATAGGCCAGTGCTGGTCCTGTGGCTGCAGTTTGTGGTTGTGATGTCACTTGTGGCTGAGTGCCTGATAGGCCAGTGCTGGTTGTGTGGGTGCAGTTTGTGTTTGTGATGTCACTTGTGGCTGAGTGCCTGATAGGCCAGTGCTGGTCACATGGCAGCAGTTTGTGTTTGTGATGTCACTTGTGGCTCAGTGCCTGATAGGCCAGTGCTGGTGATGTGGGTGCAGTTTGTGGCTGTGATGTCACTTGTGGCTGAGTGCCTGATAGGCCAGTGCTGGTGATGTGGGTGCAGTTTGTGTTTGTGATGTCGCTTGTGGCTCAGTGCCTGATAGGCTAGTGCTCGTGATGTGTGTGCAGTTTGTGGTTGTGATGTCACTTGTGGCTGAGTGCCTGATAGGCCAGTGCTAGTCCTGTGGCTGCAGTTTGTGGTTGTGATGTCACTTGTGGCTCAGTGCTTGATAGGCCAGTGCTGGTCACATGTCTGCAGTTTGTGGTTGTGATGTCACTTGTGGCTGAGTGCCCGATAGGCCAGTGCTGGTCCTGTGGGTGCAGTTTGTGGTTGTGATGTCACTTGTGGCTCAGGGCCTGATCGGCCAGTGCTAGTCAGGTGGCTGCAGTTTGTGGTTGTGATGTCACTTGTGGCTGAGTGCCTGATAGGCCAGTGCTGGTCCTGTGGCTGCAGTTTGTGGTTGTGATGTCACATGTGGCTTACTTCCTCATAGGCCAGTGTTGGTCCTGTGGCTGCAGTTTGTGGTTGTGATGTCACTTGTGGCTCAGTGCCTGATAGGCCAGTGCTGGTCCTGTGGCTGCAGTTTGTGGTTGTGATGTCACTTGTAGCTCAGTGCCTGATAGGCCAGTGCTGGTGGTGTGGGTGCAGTTTGTGGTTGTGATGTCACTTGTGGCTCAGTGCCTGATAGGCCAGTGCTGGTCCTGTGGATGCAGTTTGTTGTTGTGATGTCGCTTGTGGCTGAGTGCCTGATAGGCCAGTGCTGGTCACGTGGCTACAGTTTGTGGTTGTGATGTCACTTGTGGCTCAGTGCTTGATAGGCCAGTGCTAGTGCTGTGGGTGCAGTTTGTGGTTGTGATGTCACTTGTGGCTCAGTGCCTGATAGGCCAGTGCTGGTGATGTGGCTGCAGTTTGTGTTTGTGATGTCACTTGTGGCTCAGTGCCTGATAGGCCAGTGCTTGTCACATGTTTGCAGTTTGTGGTTGTGATGTCACTTGTGGCTGAGTGCCTGATAGGCCAGTGCTGTTCTTGTGGGTGCAGTTTGTGGTTGTGATGTGACTTGTGGCTGAGTGCCTGATAGGCCAGTGCTGGTCCTGTGGTTGCAGTTTGTGGTTGTGATGTCACTTGTGGCTGAGTGCGTGATAGGCCAGTGCTGGTGATGTGGGTGCATTTTGTTTTTGTGATATCGCTTGTGGCTCAGTGCCTGATAGGCCAGTGCTGGTGATGTGGCTGCAGTTTGTGGTTGTGATGTCACTTGTGGCTGAGTGCCTGATAGGCCAGTGCTAGTCACGTGGCTGCAGGTTTTTTTTGTGATGTCACTTGTGGCTCAGTGCCTGATAGGCCAGTGCTGGTGATGTGGCTGCAGTATGTGGTTTTGACATCACTTCTGTCTCAGTTCCTGATAGGCCAGTGCTGGTCCTGTGCCTGGAGCTCCTGGTTGTGATGTCACTTGTGGCTGAGTGCCTGATAGGCCAGTGCTGGTGATGTGGGTGCAGTCTGTGGTTGTGATGTCACTTGTGGCTCAGTGCCTGATAGGCCAGTGCTGGTCCTGTGCCTGCAGTTTGTGGTTGTGATGTCCCTTGTGGCTCAGTGCCTGCTAGGCCAGTGGTGGTCCTGTAGGTGCAGTTTGTTTTTCTGATGTCACTTGTGGCTCAGTGCCTGATAGGCCAGTGCTAGTCACGTGGCTGCAGTTTGTGGTTGTGATGTCACTTGTGGCTGAGTGCCTGATAGGCCAGTGCTGGTCACATGGCTGCATTTTGTGGTTGTGATGTGACTTGTGGCTGAGTGCCTGATAGGCCAGTGCTGGTGATGTGGGTGCAGTCTGTGGTTGTGATGTCACTTGTGGCTCAGTGCCTGATAGGCCAGAGCTGGTGATGTGGGTGCAGTTTGTGGTTGTGATGTCGCTTGTGGCTGAGTGCCTGCTAGGCCAGTGCTGGTCCTGTGGGTGCAGTTTGTGGTTGTGATGTCCCTTGTGGCTCAGTGCCTGCTAGGCCAGTGGTGGTCCTGTAGGTGCAGTTTGTGTTTGTGATGTCACTTGTGGCTCAGTGCCTGATAGGCCAGTGCTAGTCACGTGGCTGCAGTTTGTGGTTGTGATGTCACTTGTGGCTGAGTGCCTGATAGGCCAGTGCTGGTCACATGGCTGCATTTTGTGGTTGTGATGTCACATGTGGCTGAGTGCCTGATAGGCTAGTGCTGGTCCTGTGGGTGCAGTTTGTTGTTGTGGTGTCACTTGTGGCTCCTTGCCTGATCGGCCAGTGCTGGTTGTGTGGGTGCAGTTTGTGGTTGTGATGTCGCTTGTGGATCAGTGCCTGATAGCCCAGTGCTAGTCACATGTCTGCAGTTTGTGGTTGTGATGTCACTTGTGGCTCAGTGCTTGATAGGCCAGTGCTAGTGCTGTGGGTGCTGTTTGTGGTTGTGATGTCACTTGTGGCTGAGTGCCTGATAGGCCAGTGCTGGTGATGTGGCTACAGTTTGTGGTTGTGATGTCACTTGTGGCTCAGTGCCTGATAGGCCAGTGCTGGTGATGTGGGTGCAGTTTGTGGTTGTGATGTCACATGTGGCTTAGTTCCTCATAGGCCAGTGTTGGTCCTGTGGCTGCAGTTTGTGGTTGTGATGTCACTTGTGGCTCAGTGCCTGATAGGCCAGTGCTAGTCATGTGGCTGCATTTTTTTTTTGTGATGTCACTTGTGGCTCAGTGCCTGATAGGCCAGTGCTGGTCCTGTGGGTGCAGTTTGTGGTTGTGACGTCACTTCTGTCTCAGTGCCTGATAGGCCAGTGCTGGTCCTGTGCCTGGAGCTTCTGGTTGTGATGTCACTTGTGGCTCAGTGCCTGATAGGCCAGTGCTAGTCTTGTGGCTGCAGTTTGTGTTTGTGATGTCACTTGTGGCTCAGTGCCTGATAGGCCAGTGCTGGTCCTGTGGGTGCAGTTTGTGGTTGTGATGTCACTTGTGGCTCAGTGCCTGATAGGCCAGTGCTGGTGATGTGTCTGCACTTTGTTGTTGTGATGTCACTTGTGGCTGAGTGCCTGATAGGGCAGTGCTGGTCCTGTGGGTGCAGTTTGTGGTTGTGATGTCACTTGTGGCTCGGTGCCTGACAGGCCAGTGCTGGTCACATGGCTGCAGTTTGTGTTTGTGATGTCACTTGTGGCTCAGTGCCTGATAGGCCAGAGCTGGTGATGTGGGTGCAGTTTGTGGTTGTGATGTCACTTGTGGCTCAGTGCCTGATAGGCCAGTGCTTGTCCTGTGGGTGCAGTTTGTGTTTGTGATGTCACTTGTGGCTCAGTACCTGATAGGCCAGTGCTGGTGATATGTCTGCACTTTGTTGTTGTGATGTCACTTGTGGCTCAGTGCCTGATAGGCCAGTGCTGGTCCTGTGGGTGCAGTTTGTGGTTGTGATGTCACTTGTGGCTCAGTGCCTGATATGCCAGTGCTGGTCCTGTGGGTGCAGTTTTTGGTTGTGATGTCACTTGTGGCTCGGTGCCTGACAGGCCAGTGCTGGTCACATGGCTGCAGTTTGTGTTTGTGATATCACTTGTGGCTGAGTGCCTGATAGGCCAGAGCTGGTGATGTGGGTGCAGTTTGTGGTTGTGATGTCACTTGTGGCTGAGTGCCTGATAGGCCAGTGCTTGTCCTGTGGGTGCAGTTTGTGTTTGTGATGTCACTTGTGGCTCAGTGCCTGATAGGCCAGTGCTGGTCACGTGGCTACAGTTTGTGGTTGTGATGTCACTTGTGGCTCAGTGCCCGCTAGGCCAGTGCTGGTCCTGTGGGTGCAGTTTGTGGTTGTGATGTCACTTCTGGCTGAGTGCCTGATAGGCCAGTGCTGTTCTTGTGGCTGCAGTTTGTGGCTGTGATGTGACTTGTGGCTCAGTGCCTGATAGGCCAGTGCTGGTCCTGTGCCTGGAGCTTCTGGTTGTGATGTCACTTGTGGCTGAGTGCGTGATAGGCCAGTGCTGGTGATGTGGGTGCATTTTGTTTTTGTGATGTCGCTTGTGGCTGAGTGCCTGATAGGCCAGTGCTGGTGATGTGGGTGCAGTTTGTGGTTGTGATGTCACTTGTGGCTGAGTGCCTGATAGGCAAGTGCTAGTCAGGTGGCTGCAGTTTGTGGTTGTGATGTCACTTGTGGCTCAGTGCCTGCTAGGCCAGTGCTGGTGATGTGGCTGCAGTTTGTGGTTGTGATGTTACTTGTGGTTGAGTGCCTGATAGGCCAGTGCTAGTCACGTGGCTGCAGGTTTTTTTTGTGATGTCACTTGTGGCTCAGTGCCTGATAGGCCAGTGCTGGTGGTGTGGCTGCAGTTTGTGGTTGTGACATCACTTCTGTCTCAGTTCCTGATAGGCCAGTGCTGGTGATGTGGGTGCAGTTTGTGGTTGTGATGTCACTTGTGGCTGAGTGCCTGATAGGCCAGTGCTGGTGATGTGGGTGCAGTTTGTGGTTGTGATGTCACTTGTGGCTGAATGCCTGATAGGCCAGTGCTGGTCCTGTGGGTGCAGTTTGTGTTTGTGATGTCACTTGTGGCTCAGTGCCTGATAGGCGAGTTCAGCACAGGAACAAAGACTGTGAAAAGAGCACGGTCTGAGCTTAAGTTAGGCTTTTCAGAGTTCTTGTGCTTTTTGATAGCTTCCTTTCTTCCTGCACTTGCTAAGGCGGAAAGTACAAGGATGCCACGAATGGGCACTGTCCTTACTAGACCAAGGAGGCGGACATGAACACACCCCTGCATGGAGAGCATTTTCAAAGGATTTACAGGTTAGGGCCCATTTTGTCAGTTTGCTTCCAGTGTTCCTCGACACCAGTGTCCTTATTCCTTTCTCCCAGGCCCTTGGTTATACCTAAATGGTAAAGCCAGAGCGGAACCCTCTCATGGAGGTGTGCATTGCTGTTGAGGACAGTGGTAGATGAGCAGAGATTGATTTTTCCTTGCTTCTGCTTTTTGTCCATCTGTGTCCCCTGGCTGTGGCTGCTTTAGCAAATCCAAGCTTTCCCCATTCATTTCTGAACTGTGAAGAGAAAATGGATCTTCCTGTGTGATCAAACTACTTCTGATCCCCCAAGTGTTTGATAAAGACTGACAGAACACGAGTCTCATGGATGGTGAGTGCTCTCCAAAACCTGGAGCAGGATGTGCTTCTGTTTAAGAGCAGGTATTGTTACTGTAGCCAGGTATTGAAACTGTAGTTCTCTCTGAATGTCACCTTGAGAATGTTGAATTGTTCTTTCTCTCTGCAGGAGAGCTGATGTGTGCAAGCTGTGACTGAAGACAACTCAACTGAAACTCACGTGCTAAAAGTTGAACTGGAGGACACAGAAGTCTTCTGCCACCTTGAGTTTTGCCTTCTGAAATACCAAAGCATGCTGAATGAGAATCTCTTTTAGTAGGAACAGATTTGCATTTACCATCCAGCCGCCAATATTTTCTGCTTGACGTTAGTAGTAAATTGACAGCAAGTATTCCATGTGTTCAGTGAAAGGTGCGCTTAAGGCTCTCAGTTCTGTTGCAGGAAGTTTTTGTGCACCTGACACAAAAGGGAGATGGTCCAGTAGTGATGGTAGCAGCTGGGTTTGGGAGCAAAAGAAAAGAAAAGAAGTGATTTTTTTTTTGTCGAACTCAGATTGCAGAATCCTTACAGTGTTGCCTAGTCTTTTTGAAAGCAACTAAAAGAAAACTTAGAAACTGCTTTCAGTCTCTGTTCGTGAAGCAGAACTACTTGCAAGACTCCTTCTTTGTATCAGCTGACGAAATCTTTCACCTGACTATTGCCTTGTGCCTGGTGAGGAAGTGTGCAGCTGAGACTTACTGAAAGACCTAGATCCTGAGCCCTGCTTTAGCAGTATGTTATTTCAGTGAGTGTCTGAGTTGCTTTTCTGTCTTTTCTTTCCTGTCCTAGGTGGACTCTTCTTTTTCTGGAGCTTACAGAGGTAGTGATTTACATGTTTGCTTATGATCTGAGATGGCTTTGTAACCTTTAGTGTGTTGCTTTCCTTGAGGAAGGCAGCAAGCTTTACGTCTAGGCCGGGGCAGTATGCTGTTGCTAGTAACACCAGCAACCTTGGGTGCTCAAAGGGGGTGTTACTGGAAGGCCTGTGAGAAAGAGGCCGAAGACGCAGTGGTGGGAGAAGTAGCTGTGTGTGAGCGGGCTGTTGCCTGGGCAAGGTGTGTGGGGTTGCTGAGATGCTGCAGCGGTGGCAGTAGCTGCCCCTTGAGAGACCTTCCCATGTTTCTGTGGGAGATGATCTGCGAGGTGCTTGGAGGGGAGAACTTTGGGAGTTGAAATGTAATGTTGGGAGTCAGGGCCCTGTGCAGGGCGCTCGGTCTGCGAGAGACTTGCCTGTGGCTGCCCAACCCTGTTGTGTCTGTTCTTTCCTCAGCATTGAGCCACATGTGGAGGACGCTGGCTAGACTCGAGCAGGGAAGAGAAAATCAGGAGTTACACCTTATTCAAGTAATTAATGGGCGTTCTTGTTCTTAGGTGTCAGGTGCCTTGGAAAACTCTGCTTCTTCTACTAACCCATTGTTGCTGAAATGGTGAGGCTTTTCCCCCATTCTTTTCTCTTGGTGACCAGCTGTGCAGCCAGGAGCCCGAGGAGGTGTCGTGGGGGCTAGCCCCAGGTAGGATATAATCTGTGCGGAGTGAATGTGACGGGATACACTATTTCTAGTGCCAGCAGGAGAGATGCCCACGTCAGCAGAGTGCCCTGGACTCCAGGCATTGTTTTCTGGCTCTGTGCCTCTCCCCATGGGCAGCAGCGAGAGCATTTCAGCCAAAAGTCTAAGATCTTTTGGTCGCAGAAGTCTAAATCAGCTGCAGCATTTATGCTAATATAGCTTCTGTCGGAAGCTGTAGAATACAACAAGCTCTCTCTGGAAAGAAAGAAAAAAAAGGGGGTTGGGGGAAACAACCCTCCTGGCTAGTTACTGGCTGAAGTGGTTTTGTAAGGTTTTTGTGAAAGGGAAAACGCATGTTGAAAGTGAATGAGAGCCTTCAGTGTGCCAGTGGCTGTTTTAGGCGTAGTCTGAACTCCCTTCTCCTAGGGGTGACCTTTGTAGTGTCCTGCCGTTTGCAGTAACGGTGGAAGATAAATTCCTTGTGCACCCTTAGGAGCCCTTTACTTAAATTAAGGTAGAGTTTAGACAAGACTCTTAAATAATCCCTTTGTAACTCTTTGGTGTGTGTGTGTGTGGTTTTTTTGTTTGTTTTCTTGTTTGTTTGTTTTATGCTGGCAGAGCTTCCAAAGCAAGTAAGCAAATCACATCTTTTCTGGACAAGGCCCGTTCCACTGTTTTGATCAAGGTAGTTTCTTTTCTGGACCTTCTCTAGAAAATTGGAGGTATGTAACTTGTGAGGGTGTCCTGAACTGTGCCCTGCGGAGAGGTCAGGTTAAATTGGTTTGCTGACAAACAATTTTCTTCTCTAGCCTGCAGTTTGTAAGAATGTCATGTGTACACATTTACTATTGCCCCAAAGAGGTTTTTTTTTTTTTATCCTGTTTGTTATTTAAAGAATAGTTCACAAGTACTTCTTTTTACGTGTCTGATGTTATTATGCAGATATATGGGTTTTGTAATTATTTTTGAGTAGGTGCTGGAATTAGGGGCCTAATTTGGTCCAGTGTGGAGTCTCGACATGAAACCCCTAGCAGCTGCCTTGCTTCCGTGCTCATGAACTTTCACATGATATTCGAAAGGCCTGTTTGTCAGAGTTCGGGCTTCCTGCTCAGCAGTGAGTGTTAGGAAGCTGTCTGCACTGTCCCCCATAAACTGGCAGCCCCGTACATCTAATTGTCCTTGAAAGTTGACTCGTGCTTTTTCTCTTAACAACACTTTGCCTTCCTTAAGCACACTTGGATGCCAACAGCCATCTTGCAGCCAGTCGAACGCACACCATGGTGTTCCGATTGCCTGATTTCGTGTTGTCATCTGTTTCCCCTTGTGTTGTCAGCTCAGCTCCCTTTGAAGCTCACCACCTTCAAGACCTTCCAGGCTCCTGTCCTAGGTGCCTTGGTGTGGGCAAGGCCTGCTGTGGTTGGCTCCTTCCTCGGAGATATTCAAGCCATCTGGACACAGTCCTGGGCAACATGTGCTAAGTGACCCTTCCTGAGCAGGAGGGTCGGACTAGATGATCTCCAGAGGTCCCTTCCAACCTCAACCATTCTGTGATTCTGTGAACTCTAGGATAAAAAGCAAAGATAAATTCATATACTTCAGGAATCTCTGTGGATGTCTTGCTTTTTTGTTTGTTTGTTTGTTTGTTTTTAAACTTGTCCTGGGCCATGAATCAACATGTTAACAGAGAGACAAAGTAGGCCATGAGCTAAATTTAAAAGTACAGGTTTTCTTCTTGTCTTAAAATATGCATCCATTTTCTCATCTCTCTTAGACTGACAGATATAGGCCTAAACCAGAATGTGCCTCTCGTGAAAACAGGTAAAACTAGATGGTTGGATTCCAGCAATGCTTCCTTGCTTTCTGCATCGTAGAACTGCATGCTCATCTTTTGTGTCCATGCAGAGCCTTGATAAAGTTACTGTGTAGGCACCAAGTGTGCATACGTCAGATTTTCTGCATGTTTGTGACTGACCCTTCTTGTTTCTTGTCATTAGGAAAGCTTGGATACGTACTCCCGAGGAGAGCTGATGAGGAAATCGCTGACACTCAAGATGGCAGTGCAGGTTAGTTCTGGCTTTCAATTTTCTTTACTGTGTTCTGGCCAAAAGCCTCCTCTGAAACAGCTGAAATGAGTTGAACTACTGGATGCTTTTTTATCTATTCACATTTCTGTATAGCCTTAGCGCTTACAAGCCATAGTCAGGGACTCCAGGGCCCTGCCGGTAAGCTCCGGACAGAGAGTCAGCAAACAAAACCAGTCCTTTTCCCAAATGCTTATAACCAAGCACAAGAGAAAAGGCAAGAGATGGCTGTCAAGAGGTGGAAATGCACAGGCCTACTCTGAATGATGAGCACTGCTCTCACTGCAGCAGTAGCCTGACAGTTTTCATGGGTTTTGAGCAGCCCAGCAAGAATTTTCAGGAGGTAAGGAAGACTGCCAGGTGCATATGAAAACCTTCTCCCAAGCGTGAAGGTGGCAGCTGAGAAGAGAACATGCTTCTGCATTTTTGTATTGAGGGGTTAGTCAGCGAGAGGTGCTGTCAGGGCCGGCTCAGAATTCAGAGCTGTTTTCTGGTCACTCAGTGGGAAATAATGTAGGAAGGAGGGTAATTCATGAAAGGCCTTAGCAACTCTGTTTGCTGTGAGAGAAGACGCTTGAAGGATTTCAGGAGAATGCGCTTTGTGATGAAGGGAATAAGTTCAGAAGATGATCTTTAGAGCAACTTTCTGAATGGATGTGAGTGGGGCAAGGCTGTATTTCAGGACAGAAGAGGATGTTGCAGTAGTTGAGCTGATCATGCCTTGAGGAAGAGGGGTAATTATGCAATACCTCGTGAAGGCAGTACCTCGCCCATGTTCCGCAGCCTGTGCAAGACTTGAACAAGGGGAATAAAAACCTATAAAAAGGTTCAAGCCAAAACTTGTATGCATCATGATTATCATCCTGTATGCATCGTAATTAATTGAAGCTCTCTCAGGAGCTCCCTTCTTGACTTGTCCTGCTGTTTTTGGTAACAGCTGTGAATACGAAGTTCAGGGGAAATCGGGGGCAATAGATTCACAAATACAGCTACTTTGCAAGGCTTTACAGTTACTTTGCAAGGCTCTGGCCTATCATATGCCAAAGTCAAGCTGCATATAAGTACCATGTGCACTTTTTTTTTTTTTTTTTAAACTTCCCAACAAAGATGGAATTTTGCTCTCCCAAGGAAGAACATGTAATGCAGTTTGAAATCAGATGAACGACAAATACATATAATGGGCTGGAAACGTCATAGTGTCGCGTGAAAGGGAGGGACGGAAGGCCCTTCCTTATCTTTATAATTTACGTTTGCCTGCCAGAGCCCCCCATTTGAGGACTTTCCCTGGGTCAGTTTCGCAAAGTAAAAAGAATAAGATTTTATTAAAGCGACAGATACAACAGGTTTGGAATTGCCATTGATAAATGCACTTGCTGCTACAAATTTTCTTTCTATGAGCTCAAACTAACAATTAAGCGCTTTCAATAATAATATATTTTCTCGGGTAACGTCCAACATTTGTCGGAGGCGCAAGTCTTACCAAAGAGGTGTCCCTGTTTGGGGGAGAAGGAGGCTCGCTCAGCAGCAATCTCCAGTGAACAGGTCGGCGGTTCAATTTTCTTCCCTTCCAAAAACTTTAGTGAACTATCCTCTGTTTTTTAGTTGCTGAAGGTGGGATGTGGAAGTGCGGCAGACATACTTCATTGGCCCCATTGCCATTTGCGCGGTTGTAGGGGGTATGCCCCCCTTATTTACATACCATTATGCAGCAAAGGGCGTGATTTTTAATATGGTAAGCAGGGATAATGAGGCTGGGGGTACTATAGGTCAACAGTTAGTCTGTGAGCAGCAATTATTTTTTGGGATGCAACCCTTTGTGGTCAGGGGCGGACCGTGATACTTCCATATCGCTCCCTCCTCCGCCGTGCAGCTGGAACAAACTGTCTGGCCTTCACCAGCTAGTTCGTTACTCATGCTGCAAAAGGGTGGTGTGCTTTGGCTGCCACGTACTGTTTTTCCCGTGTGCCCCCTTATCTTTCTCCCTGAATTCTCTCTTGTTCCCACACATAGATCTCACAGTACCTCCTGGGGTAGACTGCACTTGATTTTTGACTTAGTGTGACCTAATCTTGTTTTTGTTATTGCCTTTGAAATGCTTGCAGATGGAAACACGCAGTCTACAGCAGCGATTCCCCATCCTCCGCTGATGATGATGAGCAACATTCTGCCCAGGAATCTACTGAAGAGGAGGAGCAAGTGCCTGACTGTGAAGCATTCTCCTCCCTGCTCTTGTAGAGAGTCTAAATGGTGGCAATACTTAATGCATTGGCATAATATGTAAGTTGTTGGCAGTGGTGGCTCTTAACTGGGCTCTCTACCGTTGGACTTTTAGAATTGATTCTTTAAGAGCAATTGGATTTCTTTGGAGAGGTTAGGCCTAAACTCTAAATAGTTTAATGTAAAATTCTGCTGCCCCTGCGCTTTACAGTAGGCTATTCAGAAAGAACCCCCCCCTAACAGAAAATGTATAAATAGAGGCAAGGATGGGGTTTCTTTGCCTTCCTTTAACCTAGGACATGGGTTCTGTTGAATTTATCTTTAGGTAAACTGAGGCATCAATACATTTGTGTGCTTGAAAAACTTCTGCCAACACTGAGCTTTTATAGTAGTAGTAAAAAGCCAGTTCTTAAGAATTTTTAAAATGCAGACTATATGGAGATTCAAGGTAGAGGGAATCCCTTGCCATAGTTAAAGGCTTAGTGACTTGTGTGATCAAAGGAAAGTATACTCCAAAAGTGTCCTGGTTTAAAAAGGTGCTTTGGGGTTTTGTCGTCTTTGAGTGTTTCATGTACCTGTGACCTTGATTAGTGTATAAGCAGGAGAGGGTTATCTGTTAGAAGTCAATTGTAATCTTTTGCTTGAAAGACCAGGTGTTTCCCTTTGTGGGCACAATAGCTGAAGATTTAAGAGTTAGCTGTATATATTCTCTATCATCAGGAAAACTCAATTCACAGCATGATGAAATAGAACTTTAAATTCTTCTCTTTCAATAAAGTTAAAAGTACTGCAAATAAGGAAACCAAAACCTTCAAATGTTTTGCTGCTTTATTCATTGACATTCTCTTCTAAACAACAGCAGGTTAGCTTTGCTAGTTGGTATTTAAGTATTATCTGGAAACGCAGAATACCTTTTTCTTCCTCCCACCTTTATCCTTTCTCCTCAGCTATTGCCGACCAATTCTGGGAGACAAAATCCAATAACTTGCAACTTTTTAAGAAGGAACGAAAGGCTTTGCTATCAAGTCCTGCTTGTCTATCTGGAGATAGATCAGATCCATGGACTAGTAGACTAAGTTTAGTGAACTGTTAAAGATATGAAGTGGAAATGGGAGGAGGCAGATGGACTGTGGGGAAGCAGCAAAAGTTTGTGGAGAAGCTGCAAGGCTTTAGATAGCAGGCAGCATGAGTCGTGATATTTGATGATGTCATTTGAAGGAACTGCGAGAAAGGCTTCAGGTAGAGCCTCAAAGATGTCAATGTCTGAGGTAGTGCTACTTGGGCTGAAGGGCTTTGAACTCTTTGAGGAGGCCTACGTTAATTGTTATATCCTAAATCCATTTTTTTCTCATCCTCTTTGGAAAGATAAGGTGGAACCTTTGCACCTTGGCTACTGGACATCAGAGAGCAACATGGCTTCCCCAGTCCTGAGGAAATGGAGGACTGTTTCCAGGGTCAGCACTGACCCCTGACCTGGGGGCTTAGCCCTGAACTGCTGGATCCTTCTGTGAGAAAAGGGACCTGCTCTGATGCCGGAAACTCTTGACGTGCTGGAATTTCAGTATTCAATTTTAGAAGGAATTTACCAACAGTATCCAAGTTAAGCACTTTCAAAGCCTTTGATGGTAAACACATCCAGTTAGGGTTTGTGTTTCCATGTTCAGGAAGACATCATCAGCTGGAGAGTAACCTGTTTCATCTTTTAAACACTTTCCTTCAAGGCCAACTCTCAGAAGCCTGGAAAGTGAAGGCTGTACTCCTCCTGAAGTCTGCTGATGGAAATCGAGGTAACTGTTGTCTTCCTAAAGTCGCTGAAACACAAGATGGGATTGAACTTCGTAATTTTTCAAGCTTTGGCCTTTATGAAGCAAGAGCTGACACTGTAGTTAAGGCGTTGAAGTGCTCAACTGATTTCTCTGCTGAACAATGTAACAACTCTACTTTGCAGTGGCAGACTGTGGGAAGGTATGCTTTTAGTGAACACATCTTGATTGCCTTTTACATTGCACTCATTGCATACACTGGGCGCAGGATATAAACAGCCATCTCAAAGTCACCGCAGTGATTCCCCTAGGCAAACTTCCAGATCTGTCGAGTAAGCCTGTGTGTGTGAGAACGTGGGGAAGGCTGGGTCCGAGTGAACCTTGACTCCGAAAACACTTCAGAAAAAGTTTTCAGTATTGTTTTCCGGCTAAGCAAATGTTAATAGGTTCAGGTAGGGTGCCCTCGTGATAACAGTATCCAGTTGCTTGGGAAAGCACAGCATTCAGGTGCTTCATCTTCACTTAAGTGCCCTTGAAACTGGAAAAGGAAACTCAAAACAATACCTAGCCATCCATCTGAATTTGCAAGCAACAAAACTTGTGCATATGCTGGACTGTTCTGTAGTAATGTTGTAAATGGAGCTTCCCAGGAGACTCCCAAAGCCTCCCACCTTACGTGGACATGTGGAACATAAATGAGAGTTGGTGTTGTCCTCTGGCCTGCCTGTGTGCTGTGAAAAGGAAGTTTGTATGAGAATATTGAGCCATGTAGAATAGGCTGTTATGTAACTAATAACTCTGTATCTATGCAAACTAACACATGTAAACAAAAACATGTAAACAGGATGTAAAATGTAATCTGATGAAAACTGTATCAACCAGATAGATAGCACATCCAGACGAAGTGTCAGAACACACCTACCAAGACAAACCGATGACTTAATAATAGGGTATAATTTCTGCTCCGCTTAAATTACAGACCTAGCTACATAGACAGAAATAGAGCTTAAGCTCTGCCTGACTTCAGAGCTACTGAGATGTAAGTCACTCCTAAGGAGCCTCGCAGCTCAGTTTGTGTGGGGCGTGCTTGAGGAAAGAAGCCGAGCCCTTCGGCAAGGTGGATGAGCCTGGGTGCACTGCTGCACCCCCGGGACTGCTGAGTTTTCAGCTCAGGATGGACTTGTGCCCAAGTCAGTCTGGAGCGCAAGGCAGGAAAGGTGAGGGCAGGCACTGTCCTGTTCGCCTGGTCATGAATCATAATCTCAAAGGTCATTTTGGAAGAGGTGACCAGCCTTCAACCTGTCTGAAGAGCTCCCCAGCTCACAGCCTGCTGCCTCATTTCCAGAGGCTCCTTCAGACCAGGTCTCTTGCTCAGGAACATCACAAGCCATTGCCTGTACGTGGTGCCTCAAGCACATTAGCACATGCTGTTGGTACATGGGGGCACTGACTAGACATTATTGGTAGATGACCAGAGAGGCAACCATCAGATAACCCAAATGGAGATCTTCCTCTTGTGTGACAGATGAGCCCTCAACCATGTAACATGTGTGCCCATACTGTCACAGCTCTCAAATGTTTCTAGTAAAGGTCCAGCTGCTGCAATACAGTGACACTTCTGTAAATTCTCTCCCTGCCACCCTGGAGCATGGTTTCTGAAATACTCATGGATAGCCGGTGCCGCTTGCTGGACCAATACGCTCACTGCCAGCCTTTCATTAACATTTTCCACAGACATCCCTCCATAGCATAAGAGCATAATTTGCCACAAGCAAACTAGTCCAAAATCGAGCGTTCCTCAGACTTTTGCTAACGCTAGTACCTTTTCTGAGACAACCCCCATTTGCCCTGCAGTTCTTAGAGCTAAAACCAGATTTTGGCATGCCATTTCACATGCTGCCCAATCATTTGTATTACTATAATCCCAATTCGGATCTCCTCGTGGGCAAGGCTGTCGGTTATCATCTCAGTCTGGCAATTCCCTATCCTTTTTTCAATATCCATTCTCTATCCCCTGGCTGAAATATCTGTTGAAACAATACTTGAACATCCCCCTAACAAATGGGATGTCCCTCTACTCTTGTACAAAACAGTGGGGCTGCCTTTTCCGGGTCCTCCCACACCCGGGGCATTTGCTGTGCCCATTGAAGTAGATCTCCAGGAGCACACGGCCAATAAACATAGGCATGCAAGACCAGTGCCAGTGCTCACCAGATGGGAACCTCGCTGTGTTCTATCTGGGGTGGCAAACAAATAAAATAATCATCTGTACCATTTTGTTTGCTCTCGGGTACTGGTAAAAAGGAGCAGTTGTATTTCTAAGTTTTTAAGTATTATTGCTGGCAATAAGGTCCTTCTTAGGCTCTCAGCCATGTACTGAGAATCTGCATCGAAACCATGTGCTTCCTGCTGCCCTATAAGGTACAAGAGCACAATGACCTCACAACAGCAAAGAGGAGCCATGCGCCTACTATGCCACTATGTGGTGCTCAGGTAGAAGTAACCTGACAGGTAAAACCAGTAGACATGTAAACAGCACTGGCCTATCATGCACTCAGCCACAAGTGACATCACAACCACAAACTGCAGCCACGTGACCAGCACTGGCCTATCAGGCACTCAGCCACAAGTGACATCACAACAACAAACTGCACCCACATCACCAGCACTGGCCTATCAGGCACTGAGCCGAAAGTGACATCACTACCATAAACGGCACCCACAGGACCAGCACTGGCCTATCAGGCACTGAGCCACAAGTGACATCACAACAACAAACTGCACCCACATCACCAGCACTGGCCTAGCAGGCACTGAGCCACAAGGGACATCACAACCACAAACTGCAGAAACATCACCAGCACTGGCCTTTCAGGCACTGAGCCACGAGTGACATCACAACCACAAACTGCACCCACAGGACCAGCACTGCCCTATCAGGCACTGAGCCACAAGTGACATCACAACCACAAACTGCAACCACAGGAAGAGCACTGGCCTATCAGGCACTGATCCACAAGTGACATCACAACCACTAACTGCAGCCACTTGACTAGCACTGGCCTATCAGGCACTGAGCCACAAGTGACATCACAACCACAAACTGCAGCCATGTGACCAGCACTGGCCTATCAGGCACTGAGCCACAAGTGACATCACAAACACAAACTGCAGCCATGTGACCAGCACTGGCCTATCAGGCACTGAGCCACAAGTGACATCACAAACACAAACTGCAGCCACATCAACAGCACTGGTTCATCAGGCACTCAGCCACAAGTGACCTCGCAACCACAAACTGCAGGCACAGGACCAGCACTGGCCTATCACGCACTCAGACACAAGTGACATCTCAGCCAGAAACTGCAACCACACGACCAGCACTCGCCTATCAGGCACTGAGCCACGAGTGACATCACAAACACAAACTCCACCCACAGGACCAGCACTGCCCTATCAGGCACTCAGCCACAAGTGACATCACAAACACAAACTGCACCCACACAACCAGCACTGGCCTATCAGGCACTGAGCCACAAGTTACCGCACAACCACAAACTGCACCCACATCACCAGCACTGGCCTATCAGGCACTCAGCCACAAGTGACATCACAACCACAAACTTCACCCACACAACCAGCACTGGCCTATCAGGCACTGAGCCACAAGTGACATCACAACCACAAACTGCCCCCACAGGACCAGCACTGGCCTATCAGGCACTGAGCCACAAGTGACATCACAAACACAAAATGCAGCCACATCAACAGCACTGGTTCATCAGGCACTCACCCACAAGTGACCTCGCAACCACAAACTGCAGGCACAGGACCAGCACTGGCCTATCACGCACTCAGACACAAGTGACATCTCAGCCAGAAACTGCAACCACATCACCAGCACTCGCCTATCAGGCTCTGAGCCACAGGTGACATCACAACCACAAACTCCACCTCCATGACCAGCACTGGCCTATCAGGCACTGAGCCACAAGGGACATCACAACAACAAACTGCAGCCACATCACCAGCACTGGCCTATCAGGCACTGAGCCACAAGTGACCTCACAACCACAAACTGCAACCATGGACCTAGCAGTGGCCTTTCAGTCACTCAACACAAGTGGCCTCACAGATACAAAAAAGTAGCAACGTGGTTGCTCGTGGCCTAGCAGATACTGAGGGAAATAACTCCACAAACACAAACAGCAGCCATATGCATCGAGATGGACTGTCAGGTGCTCAGGCTGAAGTGACCTCACAGGCAGCCATGAAGCCATGTTATCTCCTCCTGGCCTCTTTGCGACTGTAGCACAATTGACCTAAACAAGCACAAACAGCAGCAATGTGCATGCTGATCACCAGTCACATACTGATGCACAGCTGACCACAAAAGCACCAACAGCAGCAATGGGCCTGCTCCCCCTTTATGAGGCATGCAGACACAAGAGACCTCACCATCATCACCAAAGCTACATGCATGCTGTTGGCCTACCAGCTTCAGATGCACAACTCACCTCACAAGCACAAATGGCATCGACCTGCCTGCTGCTGCCCTATCTTTGACTGAGTCACAAGGGAGCTGAAAAGTGCAAACCTTCACAGAGGAGAAGCTCACCTGGGCCACTCGCATGTCCCTTGATTACGCTGTGATCACTCCATACAGAACAGTCTTCTGCAAAAGGCTTTCATCTCCTGGCAAGACTCTCTCCAGATCATGGCACAGCTCCACTCTGCCACCCTGCACACAAATCACAAAAGGGAACAATTGGTCTCGCTTTTCCTTTAGTACCATCAAGTCCCAGCTGGGAGCCTTTGCACTGCAGCACCTACACAATGACAGCAGCATGCCACTTCCATTTCTAGTGCATTTCTAGGGACAGAGATCAGCTGAGGCAGCAGCTCCACTGCAAAGGCTTTCTGACACTCTTGGATCAACTCGGCACTGCACCAGGCATCAACCTGATGCCAGACCTCTGCTCTGACACCTACTCTACAAACACACTGTCTCTGCCCCACAGAGCTGCCTCTTCTGCTCGATACAACCAAGTGCCAGCAAGAAGAGATGCATGCAGGACACTCGCCACTTGCACACTCCACAGCCACTGCTCTGCTCGCTGCCTTCCCTTGGCTCTGCAACCCAGACACACAGGCAAGCTTTTGTGGTAACACCACAAGGTGGCCAAGGCACTCTAGGCTCACAAGGCATGTGCAAAGGAGCAGCACAAGATCAGGCACAGAGCTGCCTCCTTGGGCGATGCTGCTCTTTTCAGAGGGAAGGATCCTGCTTTCTTTGGGCACAGCAGGCTGCTGCTTTCCACCCCCATCCCCTCACAAACCTCCTGCTATGGATGGGGGCATGGGGATTTTCTGTAGTAATACAGAAGTTACAGATACTTGAGAGTCCGGAAGGCCTCCTGAGCCCAAAGGAACCTCCCTTCCTTTCCTTTAGGTACCTGGACAAGGAGCCCCGGGGAAGGGAAAAAGGGTGCAGAGGCTTTGAAATGAGGCCCAAGCAATGAGACAGCCCCACACTGGACGGCTGCTGAAATGACAGCTCTCCTGGCTGTGCAGCCTTTGCAGCAGCAGTCCGCGCTCCACAGCTGGCTTCACAGAGCACGGAGGGCTGGGTGCCACAGGCAACCTGGCCCTGGGCACATCTTCACCCCTCCCAGAGCCAGCAGCCCAAGAGCTCTGAGACTTCCTCAGGTCAAGCTATGGACGCTTTGGGGCACTCACACAAAGGCACTCCAGACATGCTGGCATCTATTATAAGGCTCTTGGACTCGTCCTATATGGCACCACAACCTCCTAGGAAAAGGAAGGGGCACCCACGCATTTGCTGAGCGGTCTGGCAACAACAGCAGTTGTGGGATGTGGAATTTGCAGCACAGCAGAGGTACCAGAAGGTGAACCCACACCCCAAGTCACCCAGGGAAGACAGGTGCATTTATGGAAGCCTTCGCATCCATGCGTAGCCTCTTCTCAGTCACTTGCAGCTGCTTTCACAGGGGGCTCACAATGCTGGCCAAGATGTTGACAGGTACAGGGACACAGCCTGGCATCCTGCCTCCATCCTCAGCGGCTCTAGCACTGCACTGGGAACCTCCAGGAGTGGAGCAACCTAGAAAGAAAGAAGGAATCGGAGTGTTACTGGCAGTTCTGCTGGCCTTACAGAGTCGCAACAGGCAGGGGCAAACATCTCCCCTCTGTGCTGAGCTCTATTGGTGAGAGCACAGTCAGCAGATCCACCGAGATGTTCCACCCCTCTTTTTGGCACAGCTGACACCATGTCTGTATACCGGGTCGTGTTTGGGAGACAGCATTCAGACCTTGCAGGAAAATCTCACAAGCTCTCTGCTCTTTCGACAGGGGCAATTTCTAAAGCACACGCACCCTGGCAATAAGAGATTACTCACACCACTGCTCACACTAGCACTACATTCACTTAGCAGCCTCAAAAGTCTAGCTGGACTCCCTAGCTGACTGTGAGGACGCTGCAAGCTTCTACTTAGCAACAAGTGGAAAGGCAAACTCCATGTCCATGCTCACCACAGAACATCATCTGCATTTGAGATGTAGCAGTACTAACTCATGGTGACGGAGTGGAATAAAATTTGTGTCAGATGATGTGGAACATCCACTTCTGCTTGATTAATGAGTTGCATTTCTGTATTGCTGTAGAGCTCTGCAGGGGTCAATCCCTCCTCTGAGCACACGCAACCACCCCAGAACTGACCTCACCACCAGCATCCAAGCCATGTGTCTTCTCCTCACCTCTCAGCTGCTCACACAGAGGTGACCTCACAAGTGCATATCCCCACCACATGCCTGCTGATGGCCTATCAGGGACAGAACTTTCCTCCAAATAACTTCCCCAGCCATCGACTACTGCCGGCCTAGCAAGTACTCTGACAAAAGAGACCTCACAAGCAACGCCCATGCCTAACTGCCTGCTGCTGGCCTAGCAGGGACTCAGGAAGACATGACCTCACAGTCATCTTCACAGCCATGTCTCTGTCACTCGCCTAGAAGACTCCAAGATAGAAACTACCTCACTATAAGTTCCCCAGCCATGAGACAAATCCTGCCTTATCAGCTCCTCAGCCTGAAATCATCTCAAAAATAAACATATCCCAAACATATCCCAGATGTGGACCTGCTGCTGCCCTACCAGCTGCTCAGGTAGAAACGACCTCAGAAACACCTTTCCACTCACAGAGCTCCTGAGATCCAATCAGTTCATCACTCACAAGTCACCTCACAAGCAACAGACAAGCCTTCTTCCTCCAGACGGCCTTTCAGGTACTCAAGTAGAAATGACCTCATCAGCAAGAGCCCAGTCATCTGCCTCCTGCTGGCCTATCAGCTACTTACAAAGAATTGATTTCACACTGGTGATTTTCTGGCATAGCTCTCATAGACAGTGCTGACCTCACTACCCACACCCTCACCATGGGGCTCTTGCCGCCTGCAGCTCCCCCTCCCATCCTCCAGGGCTGAGCCACCTACTGAACGGCCTCCCTGATTCACATCATCACATCGCAGACTCACATCATGGCCTCATAATACTCACAATACTCTGAAACACCCATTGCCTACCAGTTACTACACCAAAAGATTACCTTCTGCTATGCATTATCAACACCTAGCCTATGAAATTTAAGAATTGCAGAACAGCATGCAAGTAGTTCTTGGCAACATTTTCTAATGGGAGGATTGCATGGGAACAGCGATCATGAACCTGAAGAAAGCAGGGCCTCATGTCCCAGGCACAGGGAGAAGCCTTCCCGCAACTCAGAAGTCTGCTTCCTTCCCCAATGCTGAACAAAACCAGAAAATCCTCTACGCATCCAGGACAACAAGCATTCTCCTATTTTACGCCCTGACAACTGGAGACACGCGGAAGGACTCAGGCCAGGGCATCTCAGTTGGTGAATCCAGCAGAGACACAATTCAGCAACTCTTCACCCTGACCCAGGAGCATGGAAAGAACAATGGCAAGTGCAAGCACTGGCCATTCATCAACTTTCAAGGCCCCTGACAAGCAAAACAGCTCACACTTACACAGCTCTTCTGCAAACACCCTTCACCCTGCTGCCAGGCTCACAGGTCTCGGCGCAAAGCAAGAGGCAGGGAGCAAAAGCAAAGGCTAAGGCACGGCATGACATGCGGGTACAGCCTCTCTCAGAGACACTCGGAAATGCAGTTTTCACAACAAAAGACACCATTGGGAAGGGCACCTCGCGAGGACACCAGCAGCCTGCTCACACTTTGCCCAGCACCTCCCAAACGCAGCTCCGAGCAGCACCTGGGGCTGCGCTGGCAGCAGCACCTCAGGGAAACGCTTTAACAGGGATCCCAGAGCCACCACAGGGGCAAAGGTTCCTGCACCCAAACCCCACCGAGCCGCCCCGGCCCAGCTGCTCGGGGCAGGCCGCCACGTCTGGCTGCAGGGCAGCTCCCCCCTCTAGCCCACGTCGCTCTGGCCCCTGCTCACGGCCCCACCAGCCCCTGCTGCAGCTCCTGCAGCAAAGCAGCCCCATCACCAGCACCGCTGCCCCGTCCCGACGGGAGGGCACCCGCCGCCATTTCAACGCGCCCGCTGCCCCCACCAAACCCTCTTGCCCGCTCGCTTCTCGACTGCTTTGCTCCCGCTCCTCTTTCACCTCTTTGACGTCTTTTTTTTTTCCACATGTTGGACTGCAATTGGCTGACAGAGCCATCAGTGAAATCGATGCCCGCCCTCCTCCTCCTGACAGCCAATAGGAGGGCTGCACTGGGGCGATGCCATGGCAACATTGGGCCCTCCTGCCCTGGCGGCCAGCTCTGCCCCTCCCCCGCGGTCGGGCGCCATGTTGTGGGCGGCAGCGCGGGGCTCGGCGGGGCCTGGGGGCAGCACGGCACCGTGTGGGAGGGCAGTGCGGGGCCCCAGGGTGCGGCCGCTGGGCTGTGGGGCAGGGGCCCCGCGGGGCTGCTGGGTGCCCTGCGCCCTGGGGGCCATGCGGGGCACGGATAGCAGCGCTGGGGCGTGTGCTGGTGGCAGCTGTGGCGCCGGTGTGGGGGCCCTGGGGCTGGCCGGGGTGGCGGAGCCCGCGGGCAGTGTCCTGCTGCCCCCAGGACAGGGTAGGGCAGGGCAGGGCAGTGTCCTCCCCCCCCTCCTTCCCTGGCCCCCTGCCCACGGCAGCCCTAGGACTCAGCTAGGGAGTGGTGGTGTGAGGTCGTGAGAGGGCTGGGGGAGATGGTTGTGTTGGGCTCACCCCAGCACTGCCCACCACAGCTCAGAGAAAAGACCTTCGCGTTAGCCAGGACCTATTGAATGGGGATTGCACCTCCTCCTGTTTCCAATCTGCTCTCTCCAATGTATTTTCTTTTGGGTGCAGAGGTTTGAGCCCAATTTGCAGGAGGACAGGGGCAGTGGCCATCTGAAGATGGCATCTCTGAGCGCAAAACATGCTGCGCCAAGTTGGAAGCATAAAAGGATCGAGGGGGAAGGAACAGAGATTTTCCCAAATACCCAGAGGACTTGGGGTTATTAAAAGGTGATGGTTTCATTATGGTATATGGACATTTCCAGCAGGGTCTTGAGAGACCCATGGAGCTGCAGGCCACTTCATCCTCTGGGATGCAGGACCCCTTTCCTCTCAGAGCCAGACCCCAAGGGGGACCCACTCCCAGGGAAACCTGTCATGGATTCCCATGCCCCCCCCACCCTAAGAGGTGATGGAGCTGGCCGCACAGAAGCCTTGGGGCTCAGGACAGCCCCATCCCCAGGACCCAGGAGTCCTGGCTGTCACATTGTCCCCTGAGCCAGAGGGGACCCTCAGGCAGGGCTCTTGCAGCAGCCCCCAGCCCTGTCCAGCCACCCCCACAGCCCGGGATCCACAGCAGTTTTGGCAGTTAACAGTCTCTGTGCGACACCTTGGGAAGAAGCTCCCAAAGCCCTTACCCTTGGTGGAGAGCTGCAGGAGTGCTGGGAACAAGGAGCTGTGGTCCTGGCTGATGCTGTCCATCCAGCAGTCCTCCATCTCGCTTGCTCTCTTGCTCTTGTTTCACCTCTGCAGCCAGAGAAACAGGACGCTCTTCCCATCTCATTACCCAAAACTCCTTTCCAACATGCCCCTGCTCCTCCGCCTGTTGCTGAGGAGCCCCAACGTGGCCCCACTGCCTCCTGTCCCCTCTCCTTGCCATGGAGCCACTATGAAGGGCAGCTGTGGGGAGGGTGTGAGCAGTGCCCAGGAGTGCCTGGGCCTCACAGGGAAGTGAGGGTCCCCACCCACGACACCGGGGAGACCTCCCTGTGATGTGACACATCCCATTGCGACCTCAGCTCGTGTCATCTGGGGGCTCAGTAGGTCACTGCCATGGAGATGGCACAGGCAGGGAGAGAGCAGAGAGATTTCCCCTCATGTGCTGGAAAGCAGCCACCTGCCTTCACTGCAGTTATTTTCCATAATTTTCTGATAAATCCTTCAGGAATGTCTCCAGACAGTGCCAAAGACTGTGAAATATCTCAAATGGGGCACTGGAGACGTCACTTCTGCGCCCCTGCACTGACATGTCACTGCACTGAGCAGACCTGTGCAGGAATCTGGGGTTTGGGGGTTGGCGTTTTTACAGGATCCAAGGCATGTGGGATGAACCAGCACAAAGCATGGCCACAGGCTGAGAAATGCTTTGGTGAGCCTCAAAACTGGTTTCTGCTGTGGGCCACTCTTTTTGTGGAAGCAGGATGTAGGACAATGTGGGACAGGACGTAGCCTTCCTCCTTTAGGCACCAAGGCAGGCTCTCTGCTTTTAAAAGCGCTCGGCAAGGTTTCTCAGTTGGCAGTGCTTGAGCTAGAGATGCTATGCCAGAGAAGAGCAAACATAGCCTTAACACACATCATCCAGAGGCCCTTATCCAGGACCCTGGAGCCTGCCAGGCTCCAAAGCCATGGGCGAGGCCAGGTAGCAAATGTGGGGAAGTTTTCCCATTTCCCATGAAATTTGCCCATCTTTCCTTCTGGCTGAGCCTGAGGAAAGCCATTTCTCATCCCTGGGCCTCATTTGGTCCTTGTGCTTTTCAGTGTCACCTTGGGGCTGTGCTTCTCCCCTGGGTACGCTCCTCAGCCCCCTGCCCTCCTCCTCCCCACAGGCACCCTGGTCTCCCCGGGGTCTGTACAGCGCTGACATCCTGGATCTCCCACAATTTATGACTCTGGGCTTCTCAGGACATGCCCACACACTGCAGTGCTGCTGTCCAGGCTCCGGTGCAGAGCCTATGAGGCAGTGCAATGCCTCAGGACGTGCATTTTGACTCACTCCGAAGTTTGTGAGATGACCAGCTCCCAGCTCTGCAGCTGCTGCAGTTTGAGAGCATCCCTGCAACCGACCTTCCTGGCTAGTCTGGGACATGGCTGTGCCCCCATGCCCCCTCCTGCTGCCAGCCTGAGGATCCAGGAAGGTCTCCAGGGAGAGCAGTGGGTTTGGGGGTGGGTGGGATGGATTTCCCTCAACATCCCTGGGTCCTGCATGGGTTTCTCTAAGCGCCCAGGAAAATCCCTCTTCTCTAGGGGCTTGCATCAAGACTTTTCCAGACTTTTGTACAGAAAACACAGCCTGGTCCAAGATCCCCAAGAGCAGCACGGCCCCCAGCATCACCTTGGACCCCAGGAGCTGTCTGGCTCTCTCTTCTGTTCCCACATACCCCGATTAAATGGACAGTTTGTAGCCTCACCTTTACAACACACCATCTGGACACTGCGACATTGTGACTCCTCCCCTAGCTCATTCCCATAGGCAGCTGCTGATTTGTGACCTGCCTATTGGCTGGCAGGAGGAGGGGGGCGGGTCTGGATTTCACTGACGGCTTTGTCAGCCAATTGGAGTCCACCATGTGGAAGAAAAAAAGATGTGAAAGAGAGAGGTGAAAGAGGAGAGGGAGCGAAGCAGGGGAGGCTTTGGGTGGAAAGCAGGACTGGGCTTGGGCAGCTTGTTTCTCACAAGACCGTGAGAAACGCTCTGCCCCCCCTGCCCAGTGTAACTGCTCTGCCTGGCACTGAGGCACAGGAGGACTCAGGGTGGAGATCGGG
Organism: Apteryx mantelli; assembly: GCF_036417845.1. Classification (NCBI taxonomy): domain Eukaryota; kingdom Metazoa; phylum Chordata; class Aves; order Apterygiformes; family Apterygidae; genus Apteryx; species Apteryx mantelli. The sequence goes on from NC_090009.1 coordinate 3,892,009, forward strand.
CTCTGCAGATAAGAGCCCCAGGGGCAGAGTTAGGAAACAAGAAAAGACCTCGAATGCGAAAAACCAGCATCTTTAAGTACACCAGAAACCAGCAGGGGCTGGAAAATGCCCCAAGCTGTAGTAAAAGATTCTGAGCATAAAGAAAAATCAATGAAAAAAAAATCCCTGTTCAAATTTGAATAATAGATGGATGTAACCGAGTAACCTTAAAAGAAGTAGCTTCAGCAGTTACAGTTAAAACCAAACTATAACAACCGAATGGCCTTGGTAGGGTTTACTTTTTGTTTGGGTTTTACAGAGTGACCCTCTGAAGAGCAACAACTTGAAAAGAAGCAGCCAGAAAGAGTGGTAGAATTGTTAGGCTAAGTAATGTGTTTTTTTAAAGTTTCTAAATAATAGAATGAACCTAGGAGCCAGAAGAGAAGTAACACCAAAGGAAGATGGCAGACCTAAGAATGAGAGGATACTCATACCAGGCTGATAACGAAACTCAACAGCTGTATTCTAGTGTTTGTAACATTTCATGATCCTAAGGAAGGGGCTAACACCTTCCCTTGATGAAAGGAAAGGAAAGAAAGAGAAAAAGATGGTAAAATCTAAGCATAAGGGTAACAGCTGTTGATCTGAAGTTAAAGTTGTCTGTTTACTATAGAGAAGACAGGGAAATACGGAAAAATAATGAAAAAGGTGACCAACTCTATCTGAAGCTCCTCTAAAGGGAACTATTCCAGCTTGGGGAACAAACTGATCTTTCGGTGCAGGAAAGAAATGCTTGCAATTAAAGGAAATAAGATTTCTGTGTCAACATATTGAACTGGAACAACACACGGACTCACCGAATTTGGGTCAATAGGCCCGACCAGTCATGTTGCTATTAGGATTAAGACTGTTATTTTTGACAGTTGTTTACGTGTTACTACAAATGGGCATGCTTTGCTTTTGGCATTTATTAATAGCAGTGCGCACTTCCCCAGTACACTGTGCTTACCAAAAAGCTGCCCACTGCACACCAAGGGGAATTTGCTGACTTCTGCAATAAATGCGTGTGTCTGGCGGTGTCAAGGGGTGGAGTGACAGGTGCCCCACAGGCAATCTCCCAGCAAAAGTACTTACTGTTATCTGCAGATGCCAGTCCATCCATTTAGATAAGTATTTGGAAAGTTATTCCTTCTACTTTTCGGTGCTTGCCTTTTTTGACTTGGAACTTCCGTGAGGCTGTTCGTTTCAAAACAAGCCAGTACTGAGCATCTCTTCTGTTATCTCCTGCTTTCTTCCACAGCTTCTTCCTCTCTCTTTCTCCAGAAAAGGGGGAGACAGAGAACAAGTATAGCTTGCCTTCTTTAATACTCTAAATAGTGAAATGCAGGAGGGTTCCATTCAGTCATTGGAAATGTCTGTGTCAGACAGTCTCATCTGATATCATTGTGCACTGAAATAGAGTTCTTGCCAAAGCATTGCCAAATTCCATTGTTATTAAATGTCCTGACCTAAATGCCTTGCCTTCTCTCTAGGGGAGGGGGGAATTGTCCCATCTTAAAGAACTTAAAGGCTGTCCTTTTGATTATTTGAAATAGGAAGGGTCTGGAACAAAGAAAATACTAAGTAGGGTTATATTGAGATGCCTAAAAGCCAGGCACTTCAGTTTGAGCAAGTTAGCTTCCTCCCATCTTGTCAGTGCAGAGAGGGAGAAGAGTGTCTGGAAGAGACTGGTAACACTTCTTTCACATGCCAGTTATAGTCTGGGAGGAGCCAGCCTCTAGAGCTCTCTCTTTCCCTCTGTTGACTATATAGGGACCAAGGGAAAACAAGTGCACACTCCAGCTGCTCACAGGCACCTCCAGTGAAGTTGATGAACTCACTATTTCAGTCTCAAATCTCTTCATTTATTTAGCTGCTAATTTCTTTTTTAAACCAAAAAAACCCAACACATTTAACAGAAGGAAGCCAAAGGAAAACATAGGCAATAAATACTGACATTTTTCCCTCCACCTTTGCATTTGGTTTTAGACATATAAAGGAAAGGAGCAGAAGACTCCACAAACAGGATGCCTCAAAAATACAAGGGTGGAGGGAAGAAGGAGATGATGGGTTTCAAGTAGTGGACCAGAGGTTCTCCACAGACTCTGCTGTCCCCCAGACCCTGTCTCAGAGTGTAATGGGTGACTTTTATACAGAGAGTAAAACAGGAAGCTCAGTAGTGGGCAATACCCCATGTTTGCACTGGCATTTTAACTTGGGGCTCAGGTTAGTCCTAGATCCCAGATGCTCTGTCTTACTCTCTGCTTCTAGTCTGGCATAAGGGAATCTCTGGACTAGGTTCATCTGGAAGATTTGCTGAAATTGAACCACTGGCTGTAATTATTTGAGCAAAAGCTCAAGCCCAGTCACCTACAGCAATATCACTGTAGCCTCAGTGAATCAGAGGTGACAGTCCCAGCTTCCCATTTGCTGGGTAAGTTCCAGCACTCAAAATGTTGTGTCTTCTTAGTCTGCTGGATGTCAGCTAAAATCATGCTTCTCCTGAATGTACTTTCTTAGAGAAACCTGCAAAGCTGCTGAGAGCTTACAGCAAAGCAGCTTCTCTGCTCACAGTGGGGGTAACCCTCTTGAACCCTTTCATCAGGCTTTGGTTGGTTCAAAGGATTTGCTGTATTCAGGCCCCTTGTAGCCAGAAATGGAGCTACCATATGCAATAGTGACGATGGCAGTGTGAGATACGCAGGTGAAGAAGGCTTCTTATGGCTTTCCCAGAGGGTATTCTCCGGATAGTGCATCTAGTGCACACATAAGACACAGGGGTCAGTGTGAAGGAGCTCAGCAACATAGCAGAGAAGGGAACAAAGCTCATGTTTGAAGGTAGCTGGTGCCCATGCAGGCTGCTCCCATCAAAGGGATAAGGCCACAGAAGAAAGAGTCTCTTTACTGGGGACACAGGGTACCTTGGTATATAAGATGGTGGGGCTGAGCAAGGATAGAGATGCCATCACCCAATGGGTAAAGATGAGCGTGGAGCCCAACCAGGGCTTCATAAAGATGGTACAGTGCGATGGATTGCAAATGCCCCCCAGCCATCAAAAGACATCACAACAAGCAGGTTGAACTCAGTTGTGCCCAGGAAGATGGAAAGGAAGGTCCGGGATCGGCAAGTAACTGCAGGATGGTCTTAATCTCCAAGATGAGGCCGACAAACCTTTTAGGGGCAAAGGGAACCAAATACCTGAGAAGGAGACACTGCTGGGGAAGTGATATACTAGGGGTGAAACTGGTGGTTGAGTCAAATGATAGCTATCATGACCATATTCCCTGTGGCAGTGAGCAGATAAATCACCCACGGCAGTGTGAAGAAGAGGATTTGCATTTCATGAGTGACTGAAAAGGCCTTGAGGAAGAATTTTCCCACTATGGTATGGTTGGGAGGATCCATTTCAGAACCCAGTCAGTTGAAGGTGGGACAAGAGTAACTAATGTCATGAGTGGTGAAATTCGTCTTGCTACCTTCATCAACTTTCCCTTCCCTTTTCCTAGTCCTACTTTCATTTCTTGAGGTGGGACACCAGAACTGCACAAGGGATTCTCATTTTCTCTTTGTTTATATCCAATGCCATGAAATAAAGGTTGATTCATCCCACCTGTCTTTAGACACAGGAAACAACTCTCCTGCCTCACTTGCTTGCAGAGGTAGGCCAGAGTGCTAGCTAAGAGCCAGTACTTGTGGCAAAAGCTCTGGAAATCAAGTTCCAGGTATGAAATTCAGGTTTCTCTTACAGTTGTAATTGTGGCATGGGTGGGCAACAGGCTATCAGGCCTGTGCCTGTGTGCACACTCAGAGCACTCAAGTCATTAATCCCTTAGGTGGCCCAGGAACTCCCCCATCTAGTAATCCACACAGGTGAGCTGATGGCCAGGTTTGAGACAGGCAGTTTCAGACTTGAAACTAGGAGACTGACTGAACTGCTACCACTTTCCAAATTAAGTGTTGGACTGACTGGTGCAGAACCTCTCCAAGTGGGTATTTCAGACAGTTCTAGAGATTTCTAGAGGCAGATCCTGCTGTGCCTGGACCAATTCCTGTGCTTAAATGTGGTGAGTACCATCAGAGGTGGAGTATCTGGCTGTTTCAGAATCTCTGCAGCAGCTCCTGCTGCAGAACTGATTAAACTGTAAATACTTAAGGCCCTTGAAAATTGACAGTACAAACTGCTCCTGCAAATGAAGAAGCGGCCATGTAGGACAGTCTTCTGTGCATTCTTAGGAGAGTTAGGAGATGCTTTGGTGTGTAGTTTGAGGTAATCAGTAGCAATGGCTCATGCATATGCTGGAGAGGTCACACAGGACCACAAGCCAGCTGGACTATAAAAATTCCCCAGAAGAACAGTTTGGGGAGTCTCATCTGATCCAGTGGAAACCACTGCTGGAAGGACCCTGGCAAAGGAGACTGCCACCACCATCTGGACAGTAACCAACCATCCCGTTCAAGAGATTTGATGCCCCTTGTGAGTGTTACCTGTGACATGCCAATAGAGGGGCCTCTGTGATACTTTCGGATTCAGGGGTTATTTGCACTGAACTCCAAGAGATCAGCATTTGTCAAGTATGAGAATTTATTAGAGATAAGAGGTCATAACAAAAAAAGCTAGAAATAGAACAGAACTGAAAAAATATGTATACATATCAGAGCTCTACAGTTAAATCACGGATGCACAATACAGCGACTGTTCTCGCCCTTTATTGGCCACCCTTCCGGTACGGTTTTGCCTGGATTCTCTTCACCACACCATTGACATCCACAGGCCAGCTGACGGTCGGTCAGAGTCCACACCAACTTCTGTGGCTTACTCTCTTTTATAACCAGTCAAAACAACACCAGCCCGCAGTTACACAAAGGCCGTATGGCCTCAGTCAATAACAGCATGCACATCAACAGGTAACCTAGTGCTCAGCCCACAGCACTGCTCAGTTAGTAACAATTCGCCCACTAACAGGTCGTTTTGTGGGGAATGGTTCCACAGCACCTAGATGTTAATGGGGTGAGTCTGTGGTGTCACCTCCTCTGTCTGGACTTGTCACTCCTGGGGTCATTAGAGGGTGTGCCCCCAGGCTGCAGCAACCCCACAGTGTGGTGGCTCCAGCCGTGATGCACCCGGGGTTCCTTAACTCCTGGGATCACCCCAGAGCAAACTCCTCTTCTGTGGGCTGCACCATCCAGAGTCCCACGCTTGCCTGTGTGGCACCTGTCACTCCACCCCTTGACACCGCCAGACACACGCATTTATTTCAGAAGCCAGCAAATTCCCCTTGGTGTGCAGTGGGCAGCTTTTTGGTAAGCACAGTGTACTGGGGAAGTGCGCACTGCTATTAATAAATGCCAAAAGCAAAGCATGCCCATTTGTAGTAACATGTAAACAACTGTCAAAAATAACAGTCTTAATCCTAATAGCAACATGACTGGTCGGGCCTATTGACCCAAATTTGGTGAGTCCGTGTGTTGTTCCAGTTCAATATGTTGACACAGAAATCTTATTTCCTTTAATTGCAAGCATTTCTTTCCTGCACCGAAAGATCAGTTTGTTCCCCAAGCTGGAATAGTTCCCTTTAGAGGAGCTTCAGATAGAGTTGGTCACCTTTTTCATTATTTTTCCGTATTTCCCTGTCTTCTCTATAGTAAACAGACAACTTTAACTTCAGATCAACAGCTGTTACCCTTATGCTTAGATTTTACCATCTTTTTCTCTTTCTTTCCTTTCCTTTCATCAAGGGAAGGTGTTAGCCCCTTCCTTAGGATCATGAAATGTTACAAACACTAGAATACAGCTGTTGAGTTTCGTTATCAGCCTGGTATGAGTATCCTCTCATTCTTAGGTCTGCCATCTTCCTTTGGTGTTACTTCTCTTCTGGCTCCTAGGTTCATTCTATTATTTAGAAACTTTAAAAAAACACATTACTTAGCCTAACAATTCTACCACTCTTTCTGGCTGCTTCTTTTCAAGTTGTTGCTCTTCAGAGGGTCACTCTGTAAAACCCAAACAAAAAGTAAACCCTACCAAGGCCATTCGGTTGTTATAGTTTGGTTTTAACTGTAACTGCTGAAGCTACTTCTTTTAAGGTTACTCGGTTACATCCATCTATTATTCAAATTTGAACAGGGATTTTTTTTTCATTGATTTTTCTTTATGCTCAGAATCTTTTACTACAGCTTGGGGCATTTTCCAGCCCCTGCTGGTTTCTGGTGTACTTAAAGATGCTGGTTTTTTGCATTCGAGGTCTTTTCTTGTTTCCTAACTCTGCCCCTGGGGCTCTTATCTGCAGAGCCTGATCTCCACCCTGAGTCCTCCTGTGCCTCAGTGCCAGGCAGAGCAGTTCTACTGGGCAGGGGGGGCAGAGCGTTTCTCACGGTCTTGTGAGAAACAAGCTGCCCAAGCCCAGTCCTGCTTTCCACCCAAAGCCTCCCCTGCTTCGCTCCCTCTCCTCTTTCACCTCTCTCTTTCACATCTTTTTTTCTTCCACATGGTGGACTCCAATTGGCTGACAAAGCCATCAGTGAAATCCAGACCCGCCCCCCTCCTCCTGCCAGCCAATAGGCAGGTCACAAATCAGCAGCTGCCTATGGGAATGAGCTAGGGGAGGAGTCACAATGTCGCAGTGTCCAGATGGTGTGTTGTAAAGGTGAGGCTACAAACTGTCCATTTAATCGGGGTATGTGGGAACAGAAGAGAGAGCCAGACAGCTCCTGGGGTCCAAGGTGATGCTGGGGGCCGTGCTGCTCTTGGGGATCTTGGACCAGGCTGTGTTTCTGTACAAAAGTCTGGAAAAGTCTTGATGCAAGCCCCTAGAGAAGAGGGATTTTCCTGGGCGCTTAGAGAAACCCATGCAGGACCCAGGGATGTTGAGGGAAATCCATCCCACCCACACCAAAGCCACTGCTCTCCCTGGAGACCTTCCTGGATTCTCGGGCTGGGAGCAGGAGGGGGTGTGGGGGCACAGCCATGTCCCAGACTAGCCAGGAAGGTCGGTTGCAGGGATGCTCTCAAACTTCAGCAGCTGCAGAGCTGGGAGCTGGTCATCTCACAAACTTGGGAGTGAGTCAAAATGCACGTCCTGAGGCATCGCACTGCCTCATAGGCTCTGCACCGGAGCCTGGACAGCAGCACTGCAGTGTGTGGGCATGTCCTGAGAAGCCCAGAGTCATAAATTGTGGGAGATCCAGGATGTCAGCGCTGTACAGACCCCGGGGAGACCAGGGTGCCTGCGGGGAGGAGGAGGGCAGGGGGCTGAGGAGCGTACCCAGGGGAGAAGCACAGCCCCAAGGTGACACTGAAAAGCACAAGGACCAAATGAGGCCCAGGGATGAGAAATGGCTTTCCTCAGGCTCAGCCAGAAGGAAAGATGGGCAAATTTCATGGGAAATGGGAAAACTTCCCCACATTTGCTACCTGGCCTCGCCCATGGCTTTGGAGCCTGGCAGGCTCCAGGGTCCTGGATAAGGGCCTCTGGATGATGTGTGTTAAGGCTATGTTTTTGTGTTAAGGCTATGTTTGCTCTTCTCTGGCATAGCATCTCTATCTCAAGCACTGGAATTATGAATTATTCCAATTATGGAATTATGAATTATTCCAATTATGGAAAATAACTGCAGTGAAGGCAGGTGGCTGCTTTCCAGCACATGAGGGGAAATCTCTCTGCTCTCTCCCTGCCTGTGCCATCTCCATGGCAGTGACCTACTGAGCCCCCAGATGACACGAGCTGAGGTCACAATGGGACGTGCCACATCACAGGAACGTCTCCCTGGTGTCGTGGGTGGGGACCCTCACTTCCCTGTGAGGCCCAGGCACTCCTGGGCACTGCTCACACCCTCCCCACGGCTGCCCTTCACAGTGGCTCCATGGCAAGGAGAGGGGACAGGAGGCAGTGGGACCACGTTGGGGCCCATCACCAACAGGCGGAGGAGCAAGGGCATGTTGGAAAGGAGTTTTGGGTAATGAGATGGGAAGAGCGTCCTGTTTCTCTGGCTGCAGAGGTGAAACAAGAGCAAGAGAGCAAGCGAGATGGAGGACTGCTGGATGGACAGCATCAGCCAGGACCACAGCTCCTTGTTCCCAGCACTCCTGCAGCTCTCCACCAAGGGTAAGGGCTTTGGGAGCTCCTTCCCAAGGTGTCGCACAGAGACTGTTAACTGCCAAAACTGCTGTGGATCCCGGGCTGTGGGGGTGGCTGGACAGGGCTGGGGGCTGCTGCAAGAGCCCTGCCTGAGGGTCCCCTCTGGCTCAGGGGACAATGTGACAGCCAGGACTCCTGGGTCCTGGGGCTGTCCTGAGCCCCAAGGCTTCTGTGTGGCCAGCTCCATCACCTCTTAGGGTGTGTGGGGGGGGGGGGGGGGGCATGGGAATCCATGACAGGTTTCCCTGGGAGAGGGTCCCCCTTTGGGGTCTGGCTCTGGCAGGAAATGGGTCCTGCATCCCAGACACTGAGGTGGCCTGCAGCTCCATGGGGCTTTCAAGACCCTGCTGGAAATGTCCATATACCATAATGAAACCATCACCTTGGAATAACACCAAGTCCACTGGGTGTTTGGGAAAATCTCTGTTCCTTCCCCCTCGATCCTTTTATGCTTCCAACTTGGCGCAGCATGTTTTGCGCTCAGAGATGCCATCTTCAGATGGCCACTGCCCCTGTCCTCCTGCAAATTGGGCTCAAACCTCTGCACCCAAAAGAAAATACATTGGAGAGAGCAGATTGGAAACAGGAGGAGGTGCAATCCCCATTCAGTAGGTCCTGGCTAACGCCAAGGTCTTTTCTCTGAGCTGTGGTGGGCAGTGCTGGGGTGAGCCCAACACAGCCATCTCCCCCAGCCCCCTCATGACCCCACACCACCACTCCCTAGCCGAGCCCTAGGGCTGCCATGGGCAGGGGGCCAGGGCAGGAGGGGCAAGAGGAGACTGCCGTGCCCTGCCGTGCCCTGCCCTGGGGGCAGCAGAATGCTGCCTGTGGGCTCCGGTACCACGGCCAGGCCCAGGACCCCCACGCCGGCGCCATGGCTGCCACCAGCACAGGCCCCAGCGCTGCCCCCCCGCGCCCCGCATGGCCCCCAGGGCGCAGGGCACCCAGCAGCCCCGCGGGGCCCCTGCCCCACAGCCCAGCGGCCGCACCCTGGGGCCCCGCACTGCCCTCCCACACGGTGCCGTGCTGCCCCCAGGCCCCGCCGAGCCCCGCGCTGCCTCCCACAACATGGCGCCCGACCGCGGGGGAGGGGCAGAGCTGGCCGCCAGGGCAGGAGGGCCCAATGTTGCCATGGCATCGCCCCAGTGCAGCCCTCCTATTGGCTGTCAGGAGGAGGAGGGCGGGCATCGATTTCACTGATGGCTGGTGGGGCCGTGAGCAGGGGCCAGAGCGACATGGGCTAGAGGGGGGAGCTGCCCTGCAGCCAGACGTGGCGGCCTGCCCCGAGCAGCTGGGCCGGGGCGGCTCGGTGGGGTTTGGGTGCAGGAACCTTTGCCCCTGTGGTGGCTCTGGGATCCCTGTTAAAGCGTTTCCCTGAGGTGCTGCTGCCAGCGCAGCCCCAGGTGCTGCTCGGAGCTGCGTTTGGGAGGTGCTGGGCAAAGTGTGAGCAGGCTGCTGGTGTCCTCGCGAGGTGCCCTTCCCAATGGTGTCTTTTGTTGTGAAAACTGCATTTCCGAGTGTCTCTGAGAGAGGCTGTACCCGCATGTCATGCCGTGCCTTAGCCTTTGCTTTTGCTCCCTGCCTCTTGCTTTGCGCCGAGACCTGTGAGCCTGGCAGCAGGGTGAAGGGTGTTTGCAGAAGAGCTGTGTAAGTGTGAGCTGTTTTGCTTGTCAGGGGCCTTGAAAGTTGATGAATGGCCAGTGCTTGCACTTGCCATTGTTCTTTCCATGCTGCTAGGTCAGGGTGAAGAGTTGCTGAATTGTGTCTCTGCTGGATTCACCAACTGAGATGCCCTGGCCTGAGTCCTTCCACGTGTCTCCAATTGTCAGGGCGTAAAATAGGAGAATGCTTGTTGTCCTGGATGCGTAGAGGATTTTCTGGTTTTGTTCAGCATTGGGGAAGGAAGCAGACTTCTGAGTTGCGGGAAGGCTTCTCCCTGTGCCTGGGACATGAGGCCCTGCTGTCTTCAGGTTCATGATCGCTGCTCCCATGCAATCCTCCCATTAGAAAATGTTGCCAAGAATTACTTGCAGGCTGTTCTCCAATTCTTAAGTTTCATAGGCTAGGTGTTGATAATGCATAGCAGAAGGTAATCTTTTGGTGTAGTAACTGGTAGGCAATGGGTGTTTCAGAGTATTGTGAGTATTATGAGGCCATGATGTGAGTCTGTGATGTGATGATGTGAATCAGGGAGGCCGTTCAGTAGGTGGCTCAGCCCTGGAGGATGGGAGGGGAAGCTGCAGGTGGCAATAGCTGCGTGGCCATGATGTGGGTAGTGAGGTCAGCACTGTCTATGAGAGCTATGCCAGAAAATCACCAGTGTGAAATCAATTCTTTGTAAGTAGCTGATAGGCCAGCAGGAGGCAGATGACTGGGCTCTTGCTGATGAGGTCATTTCTACTTGAGTACCTGAAAGGCCATCTGGAGGAAGAAGGCTTGTCTGTTGCTTGTGAGGTGACTTGTGAGTGATGAACTGATTGGATCTCAGGAGCTCTGTGAGTGGAAAGGTGTTTCTGAGGTTGTTTCTACCAGAGCAGTTGATAGGGCAGCAGCAGGTCCACATCTGGGATATGTTTGGGATATGTTTATTTTTGAGATGATTTCAGGCTGAGGAGCTGATAAGGCAGGATTTGTCTCATGGCTGGGGAACTTATAGTGAGGTAGTTTCTATCTTGGAGTCTTCTAGGCGAGTGACAGAGACATGGCTGTGAAGATGACTGTGAGGTCATGTCTTCCTGAGTCCCTGCTAGGCCAGCAGCAGGCAGCTAGGCATGGGTGTTGCTTGTGAGGTCTCTTTTGTCAGAGTACTTGCTAGGCCGGCAGTAGTTGATGGCTGGGGAAGTTATTTGGAGGAAACTTCTTTCCCTGATAGGCCATCAGCAGGCATGTGGTGGGGATATGCACTTGTGAGGTCACCTCTGTGTGAGCAGCTGAGAGGTGAGGAGAAGACACATGGCTTGGATGCTGGTGGTGAGGTCAGTTCTGGGGTGGTTGCGTGTGCTCAGAGGAGGGACTGACCCCTGCAGAGCTCTACAGCAATACAGAAATGCAACTCATTAATCAAGCAGAAGTGGATGTTCCACATCATCTGACACAAATTTTATTCCACTCCGTCACCATGAGTTAGTACTGCTACATTTCAAATGCAGATGATGTTCTGTGGTGAGCATGGACATGGAGTTTGCCTTTCCACTTGTTGCTAAGTAGAAGCTTGCAGCGTCCTCCCGGTCAGCTAGGGAGTCCAGCTAGACTTTTGAGGCTGCTAAGTGAATGTAGTGCTAGTGTGAGCAGTGGTGTGAGTAATCTCTTATTGCCAGGGTGCGTGTGCTTTAGCAATTGCCCCTGTCGAAAGAGCAGGGAGCTTGTGAGATTTTCCTGCAAGGTCTGAATGCTGTCTCCCAAACACGACCCGGTATACAGACATGGTGTCAGCTATGCCAAAAAGAGGGGTGGAACATCTCGGTGGATCTGCTGACTGTGCTCTCACCAATAGAGCTCAGCACAGAGGGGAGATGTTTGCCCCTGCCTGTTGCGACTCTGTAAGGCCAGCAGAACTGCCAGTAACACTCCGATTCCTTCTTTCTTTCTAGGTTGCTCCACTCCTGGAGGTTCCCAGTGCAGTGCTAGAGCTGCTGAGGATGGAGGCAGGATGCCAGGCTGTGTCCCTGTACCTGTCAACATCTTGGCCAGCGTCGTGAGCCCTCTGTGAAAGCAGCTGCAAGTGACTGAGAAGAGGCTACGCATGGATGCGAAGGCTTCCATAAACGCACCTGTCTTCCCTGGGTGACTTGGGGTGTGGGTTCACCTCCTGATACCTCTGCTGTACTGCAAATTCTGCCTCCCACAACTGCTGTTACTGCCAGCCCGCTCAGCAAATGCTCTTGTGCCCCCTCCTTTTCCTAGGAGGTTGTGGTGCCATACAGGATGAGTCCAAGAGCCTTATAATAGATGCCAGCATGTCTGGAGTGCCTTTGTGTGAGTGCCCCAAAGTGTCCGTAGCTTGACCTGAGGAAGTCTCAGAGCTCTTGGGCTGCTGGCTCTGGGAGGGGTGAGGATGTGCCCAGGGCCAGGTTGCCTGTGGCACCCAGCCCTCAGTGCTCTGTGAAGCGAGTTGTGGAGCGCGGACTGCTGCTGCAGAGGCTGCACAGCCAGGAGAGCTGTCATTTCAGCAGCCGTCCAGTGTGGGGCTGTCTCATTGCTTGGGCCTCATGTCAAAGCCTCTGCACCCTTTTTGCCTTCCCCGGGGCTCCTTGTCCAAGTAACTAAAGGAAAGGAAGGGAGGTTCCTTTGGGCTCAGGAGGCCTTCCGGACTCTCAAGTGTTTCTGTGTTGTATCTGTATCTTTTGTATTACTACAGGAAATCCCCATGCCCCCATCCATAGCAGGAGGTTCGTGAGGGGACGGGGGTGGAAAGCAGCAGCCTGCTGTGCCCAAAGAAAGCAGGATCCTTCCCTCTGAAAAGAGCAGCATCGCCCAAGGAGGCAGCTCTGTGCCTGATCTTGTGCTGCTCCTTTGCACATGCCTTGTGAGCCTAGAGTGCCTTGGCCACCTTGTGGTGTTACCACAAAAGCTTGCCTGTGTGTCTGGGTTGCAGAGCCAAGGGAAGGCAGCGAGCAGAGCAGTGGCTGTGGAGTGTGCAAGTGGCGAGTGTCCTGCATGCATCTCTTCTTGCTGGCACTTGGTTGTATCGAGCAGAAGAGGCAGCTCTGTGGGGCAGAGACAGTGTGTTTGTAGAGTAGGTGTCAGAGCAGAGGTCTGGCATCAGGTTGATGCCTGGTGCAGTGCCGAGTTGATCCAAGAGTGTCAGAAAGCCTTTGCAGTGGAGCTGCTGCCTCAGCTGATCTCTGTCCCTAGAAATGCACTAGAAATGGAAGTGGCATGCTGCTGTCATTGTGTAGGTGCTGCAGTGCAAAGGCTCCCAGCTGGGACTTGATGGTACTAAAGGAAAAGCGAGACCAATCGTTCCCTTTTGTGATTTGTGCGCAGGGTGGCAGAGTGGAGCTGTGCCATGATCTGGAGAGAGTCTTGCCAGGAGATGAAAGCGGTTTGCAGAAGACTGTTCTGTGTGGAGTGATCACAGCGTAATCAAGGGACATGCGAGTGGCCCAGGTGAGCTTTTCCTCTGTGAAGGTTTGCACTTTTCAGCTCCCTTGTGACTCAGTCCCAGATAGGGCAGCAGCAGGCAGGTCGATGCCATTTGTGCTTGTGAGGTGAGTTGTGCGTCTGAAGCTGGTAGGCCAACAGCATGCATGTAGCTTTGGTGATGATGGTGAGGTCTCTTGTGTCTGCATGCCTCATAAAGGGGGAGCAGGCCCATTGCTGCTGTTGGTGCTTTTGTGGTCAGTTGTGCATCAGTATGTGACTGGCGATCAGCATGCACATTGCTGCTGTTTGTACTTGTTTAGGTCAATTGTGCCTCAGTCGCAAAGAGGCCAGGAGCAGATATCTGGCTTCATGGCTGCCTGTGAAGTCACTTCAGCCTGAGCACCTGACAGTCCAGCTCGATGGATATTGCTGCTGTTTGTGTTTGTGGAGTCCTTCGGCCTGAGTATCTGCTAGGCCACGTGAAGCCACAGTGCTCATTTTTGTACTTCTGAGGTGAAGTTGCTTCAGTACCTGATTAGACAGCGTCAAGCACATTATTGCTTTTGTGGTTGTGAGGTCACCTGTGGCTCAATGCCTGATTGGCCAGTGCTGGTCCTGTGGGTGGAGTTCGTGCTTGTGATGTCACTTGTGGCTCAGTGCCTGATAGGCCAGTGCTGGTCCTGTGGCTGCCTTTAGTGGCTGTGATGTCACTTGTAGCTGAGTGCCTGATAGGCCAGTGCTGTTCCTGTGTTGCAGTTTGTGGTTGTGATGTCACTTGTGGCTCAGTGCCTGATAGGCCAGTGCTGGTGATGTGGGTGCAATTTGTGGTTGTGATGTCACTTGTGGCTGAGTGCCTGATAGGCCAGTGCTGGTGATGTGGCTGCAGTTTGTGGTTGTGATGTCACTTGTGGCTCAGTGCCTGATAGGCCAGTGCTTGTCACATGGCTGCAGTTTGTAGTTTTGAGGTCACTTGTGGCTCAGTGCCTGACAGGCCAGTGCTGGTCACATGGCTGCAGTTAGTCGTTGTGATGTCTCTTGTGGCTCAGTGCCTGATAGGCCAGTGCTGGTCTTGTGGCAGCAGTTTGTGGTTGTGAGGTCACTTGTGGCTCAGTGCCTGATAGGCCAGTGCTGTTCCTGTGGCAGCAGTTTGTGGTTGTGAGGTCACAGGTGGCTTAGTTCCTCATAGGCGAGTGCTGGTCCTGTGTGTTCAGTTTGTGGTTGTGATGTCACTTGTGGCTGAGTGCCTGATAGGCCAGTGCTGGTCCTGTGGGTGCAGTTTGTGGTTGTGATGTCACTTGTGGCTGAGTGCCTGATAGGCCAGTGCTGGTTGTGTGGGTGCAGTTTGTGGTTGTGATGTCACTTGTGGCTGAGTGCCTGATAGGCCAGTGCTGGTCCTGTGGGTGCAGTTTGTGGTTGTGATGTCACTTGTGGCTGAGTGCCTGATAGGCCAGTGCTGTTCCTGTGGCTGCAGTTTGTGTTTGTGATGTCACTTGTGGCTGAGTGATTGATAGGCCAGTGCTGGTCACATGGCTGCAGTTTGTGTTTGTGATGTCCCTTGTGGCTCAGTGCCTGATAGGCCAGTGCTGGTGATGTGGGTGGAGTTTGTGGTTGTGATGTCACTTGTGGCTTAGTGCCTGATAGGCCAGTGCTGTTCCTGTGGCTGCAGTTTGTGGTTGTGATGTCACTTGTGGCTGAGTGCCTGATAGGCCAGTGCTAGTCTTGTGGCAGCTGTTTGTGGTTGTGATGTCACTTGTGGCTGAGTGCCTGATAGGCCAGTGCTGGTCCTGTGTGTTCAGTTTGTGGTTGTGATGTCACTTGCAGCTGAGTGCCTGATAGGCCAGTGCTGTTGGAAATGCTGCAGTCTGTGTTTGTGATGTCACTTGTGGCTGAGTGCCTGATAGGCCAGTGCTAGTCACGTGCCTGCAGTTTGTTTTTGTGATGTCATTTGTGCCTCAGTGCATGATAGGCCAGTGCTGGTCTTGTGGGTGCAGTTTGTGTTTGTGATGTCACTTGTGGCTGAGTGCCTGATAGGCCAGTGCTGGTCCTGTGGGTGCAGTTTGTGGTTGTGATGTCACTTGTGGCTCAGTGCCTGATAGGCCAGTGCTGTTCCTGTGGCTGCAGTTTGTGGTTGTGATGTCATTTGTGGCTGAGTGCCTGATAGGCCAGTGCTGGTGATGTGGGTGCAGTTTGTGGTTGTGATGTCACTTGTGGCTGAGTGCCTGATAGGCCAGTGCTGGTGGTATTTCTGCAGTTTGTTGTTGTGATGTCATTTGTGGCTGAGTGCCAGATAGGCCAGTGCTGGTGATGTGGCTGCAGTTTGTGGTTGTCAGGCCACTTGTCGCTCAGTGCCTGATAGGCCAGTGCTGGTCCTGTGGGTGCAGTTTGTGGTTGTGATATCACTTGTGGCTGAGTGCCTGATAGGCCAGTGCTAGTCACGTGGCTGCCGTTTGTTGTTATGATGTCAATTGTGGCTCAGTGCCTGCTAGGCCAGTGCTGGTGATGTTTCTGCAGTTTGTGTTTGTGATGTCACTTGTGGCTGAGTGCCTGCTAGGCCAGTGCTAGTCACGTGGCTGCAGTTTGTTCTTGTGATGTCACTTGTGGCTGAGTGCCTGATAGGGCAGTGCTGTTCCTGTGGGTGCAGTTTGTGTTTGTGATGTCACTAGTGGCTCAGTGCCTGATAGGCCAGTGCTGTTCCTGTGGGTGCAGTTTGTGGTTGTGATGTCACTTGTTGCTCAGTGCATGATAGGCCAGTGCTGGTCTTGTGGGTGCAGTTTGTGTTTGTGATGTCGCTTGTGGCTGAGTGCCTGATAGGCCAGTGCTGGTCCTGTGGGTGCAGTTTGTGGTTGTCAGGCCACTTGTGGCTCAGAGCCTGAAAGGCCAGTGCTAGTCATGTGGCTGCAGTTTGTGTTTGTGATGTCACTTGTGGCTCAGTGCCTGATAGGCCAGTGCTGGTCCTGTGGGTGCAGTTTGTGTTTGTCAGGCCACTTGTGGCTGAGTGCCTGATAGGCCAGTGCTGGTCCTGTGGGTGCAGTTTGTGGTTGTGATGTCACTTGTGGCTGAGTGCCTGATAGGCCAGTGCTGGTCCTCTGGGTGCAGTTTGTGTTTCTGATGTCACTTGTGGCTGAGTGCCTGATAGGCCAGTGCGGTTCCTGTGGCTGCAGTTTGTGTTTGTGATGTCACTTGTGGCTCAGTGCCTGATAGGGCAGTGCTGGTCCTGTGGGTGCAGTCTGTGGTTGTGATGTCACTTGTGGCTGAGTGCCTGATAGGCCAGTGCTGGTCCTGTGGGTGCAGTCTGTGGTTGTGATGTCACTTGTGGCTCAGTGCCTGATAGGCCAGTGCTGGTCCTGTGGCTGCAGTTTCTGTTTGTGATGTCACTTGTGGCTGAGTGCCTGATAGGCCAGTGCTGGTGATGTGGTTGTAGTTTGTGGTTGTGATTTCACTTGTTGGTGAGTGCCTGATAGCCCAGTGCTGGTCCTGTGGGTGCAGTTTGTGTTTCTGATGTCACTTGTGGCTCAGTGCCTGATAGGCCAGTGCTAGACACCTGGCTGCAGTTTGTGTTTGTGATGTCACTTGTGGCTGAGTGCCTGATAGGCCAGTGCTGGTCCTGTGGGTGCAGTTTGTGTTTGTGATGTCACTTGTGGCTCAGTGCCTGATAGGCCAGTGCTGGTCCTGTGGGTGCAGTTTGTGTTTGTGATGTCACTTGTGGCTCAGTGCCTGATAGGCCAGTGCTGGTCCTGTGGGTGCAGTTTGTGTTTGTGATGTCACTTGTGGCTGAGTGCCTGATAGGCCAGTGCTGGTGATGTGGGTGCAGTTTGTGTTTGTGATGTCACTTGTGGCTCAGTGCCTGCTAGGCCAGTGCTGTTCCTGTGGGTGGAGTTTGTGTTTGTGAGGTCACTTGTGGCTTGTTGCCTGATAGGCCAGTGCTGTTCCAAATGCTGCAGTTTGTGTTTGTGAGGTCACTTGTGGCTGAGTGCCTGATAGGCCAGTGCTGTTCCTGTGCGTGCAGTCTGTGTTTCTGATGTCACTTGTGGCTGAGTGCCTGATAGGCCAGTGCTGGTGCTGTGGGTGCAGTTTGTGGTTGTGATGTCACTTGTGGCTGGCTGAGTGCCTGCTAGGCCAGTGCTGGTGATGTGTCTGCAGTTTGTGGTTGTGATGTCACTTGTGGCTCAGTGCCTGATAGGCCAGTGCTAGTCACGTGGCTGCAGTTTGGGTTTGTGATGTCACTTGTGGCTCAGTGCCTGATAGGCCAGTGCTGTTGGAAATGCTGCAGTTTGTGGTTGTGATGTCACTTGTTGGTGAGTGCCTGATAGGCCAGTGCTGTTCCTGTGGGTGCAGTCTCTGTTTCTGATGTCACTTGTGGCTGAGTGCCTGATAGGCCAGTGCTGGTCCTGTGGGTGCAGTTTGTGGTTGTGATGTCACTTGTGGCTGGCTGAGTGCCTGCTAGGCCAGTGCTGGTCCTGTGGGTGCAGTTTGTGGTTGTGATGTCACTTGTGGCTCAATGCCTGATAGCCCAGTGCTGGTCCTGTGGGTGCAGTTTGTGGTTGTGATGTCACTTGTGGCTGAGTGCCTGATAGGCCAGTGCTGGTCCTGTGGGTGCAGTTTGTGTTTGTGATGTCACTTGTGGCTCAGTGCCTGATAGGCCAGTGCTGGTGATGTGGCTGCAGTTTGTGTTTGTGATGTCCCTTGTGGCTCAGTGGCTGATTGGCCAGTGCTGGTGCTGTGGGTGCAGTTTGTGTTTGTGATGTCACTTGTGGCTCAGTGCTTGATAGGCCAGTGCTGTTCCAAATGCTGCAGTTTGTGTTTGTGATGTCAGTTGTTGGTGAGTGCCTGATAGGCCAGTGCTGGTGATGTGGCTGCAGTTTGTGGTTGTGATGTCACTTGTGGCTGAGTGCCTGATAGGCCAGTGCTGGTGATGTGGCTGCAGTTTGTGTTTGTGATGTCACTTGTGGCTCAGTGCTTGATAGGCCAGTGCTGTTCCAGTGGGTGCAGTTTGTGGTTGTGATGTCACTTGTGGCTCAGTGCCTGATAGGCCAGTGCTGGTCCTGTGGGTGCAGTTTGTTGTTGTGAGGTCACTTGTGGCTGAGTGCCTGATAGGCCAGTGCTGGTGATGTGGCTGCAGTTTGTGGTTGTGATATCACTTTTGGCTCAGAGCCTGAAAGGCCAGTGCTGGTGATGTGGCTGCAGTTTGTGTTTGTGATGTCCCTTGTGGCTCAGTGCCTGATAGGCCAGTGCTGGTGATGTGGCTGCATTTTGTGTTTGTCAGGCCTCTTGTGGCTGAGTGCCTGATAGGCCAGTGCTGGTGATGTGGTTGTAGTTTGTGTTTGTGATGTTACTTGTTGGTGAGTGCCTGATAGGCCAGGGCTGTTCCTGTGGGTGCAGTTTGTGGTTGTGATGTCTGTTGTGGCTGAGTGCCTGATAGGCCAGTGCTGGTGATGTGACTGCAGTTTGTGTTTGTGATGTCACTTGTGGCTGAGTGCCTGATAGGCCAGTGCTGTTCCAGTGGGTGCAGTTTGTGGTTGTGATGTCACTTGTGGCTCAGTGCCTGATAGGCCAGTGCTGGTCCTGTGGGTGCAGTTTGTGGTTGTGATGTCACTTGTGGCTGAGTGCCTGATAGGCCAGTGCTGGTGATGTGGCTGCAGTTTGTGGTTGTGATGTCACTTGTGGCTCAGTGCCTGATAAGCCAGTGCTGTTCCCGTGGCTGCAGTTTGTGGTTGTGAGGTGACATGTGGCTCAGTGCCTGATAGGCCAGTGCTAGTCTTGTGGCTGCAGTATGTAGTTTTGAGGTTACTTGTGGCTCAGTGCCTGATAGGCCAGTGCTGGTCCTGTGGGTGCAGTTTGTTGTTGTGAGGTCACTTGTGGCTGAGTGCCTGATAGGCCAGTGCTGGTGATGTGGCTGCAGTTTGTGGTTGTGATATCACTTTTGGCTCAGAGCCTGAAAGGCCAGTGCTGGTGATGTGGCTGCAGTTTGTGTTTGTGATGTCCCTTGTGGCTCAGTGCCTGATAGGCCAGTGCTGGTGATGTGGCTGCATTTTGTGTTTGTCAGGCCTCTTGTGGCTGAGTGCCTGATAGGCCAGTGCTGGTGATGTGGTTGTAGTTTGTGGTTGTGATGTTACTTGTTGGTGAGTGCCTGATAGGCCAGGGCTGTTCCTGTGGGTGCAGTTTGTGGTTGTGATGTCACTTGTGGCTCAGTGCCTGATGGGCCAGTGCTGTTCCTGTGGCTGCAGTTTGTGTTTGTGATGTCACTTGTGGCTTAGTGCCTGCTAGGCCAGTGCTGGTTCTGTGGCTGCAGTTTGTGGTTGTGCTATCTCTTGTGGCTCAGTGCCTCCTAGGCCAGTGCTGGTGATGTGGGTGTAGTTTGTGATTGTGAGGTCACTTGTGGCTGAGTGCCTGATAGGCCAGTGCTGGTCCTGTGGGTGCAGTTTGTGGTTGTGATGTCACTTGTGGCTGAGTGCCTGATAGGCCAGTGCTGGTGATGTGGGTGCAGTTTGTGGTTGTGATGTCACTTGTGGCTCAGTGCATGATAGGCCAGTGCTGTTCCAGTGGGTGCAGTCTGTGGTTGTGATGTCACTTGTGGCTCAGTGCCTGATAGGCCAGTGCTGGTAATGTGGGTGCAGTTTTTGGTTGTGATGTCACTTGTGGCTCAGTGCCTGATAGGCCAGTGCTGGTAATGTGGGTGCAGTCTGTGGTTGTGATGTCACTTGTGGCTCAGTGCCTGATAGGCCAGTGCTGGTAATGTGGGTGCAGTCTGTGGTTGTGATGTCACTTGTGGCTCAGTGCCTGATAGGCCAGTGCTGGTAATGTGGGTGCAGTTTTTGGTTGTGATGTCACTTGTGGCTCAGTGCCTGATAGGCCAGTGCTGGTGATGTGGGTGCAGTTTGTGGTTGTGATGTTACTTGTGGCTCAGTGCCTGATAGGCCAGTGCTAGTCACGTGGCTGCAGTTTGTGTTTGTGATGTCACTTGTGGCTGAGTGCCTGATAGGCCTGTGCTGGTGATGTGGGTTCAGTTTGTGTTTGTGAGGTCACTTGTGGCTGAGTGCCTGATAGGCCAGTGCTGGTGATGTGGGTGCAGTTTGTGGTTGTGAGGTCACTTGTGGCTCAGAGCCTGAAAGGCCAGTGCTGGTGATATTTCTGCAGTTTGTGTTTGTGATGTCACTTGTGGCTCAGTGCCTGATAGGCCAGTGCTGGTCCTGTGGGTGTAGTATGTGTTTGTGATGTCACTTGTTGGTGAGTGCCTGATAGGGCAGTGCTTTTCCTGTGGCTGCAGTTTGTGGTTGTGATGTCACTTGTGGCTGAGTGCCTGATAGGCCAGTGCTGGTCCTGTGGGTGCAGTTTGTGGTTGTGATGTCCCTTGTGGCTTAGTGCCTGATAGGCCAGTGCTGGTCCTGTGGGTGCCGTTTATGGTAGTGATGTCACTTTCGGCTCAGTGCCTGATAGGCCAGTGCTGGTGATGTGGCTGCAGTTTGTGGTTGTGATGTCACTTGTGGCTGAGTGCCTGATAGGCCAGTGCTGGTGGTGTGGTTGTAGTTTGTGGTTGAGATGTCTCTTGTTGGTGAGTGCCTGATAGGCCAGTGCTGGTGATGTGGGTGCAGTTTGTGTTTGTGATGTCCCTTGTGGCTCAGTGCCTGATAGGCCAGTGCTGGTGATGTGGCTGCAGTTTGTGTTTGTGATGTCACTTGTGGCTCAGTGCCTGATAGGCCAGTGCTGTTCCAAATGCTGCAGTTTGTGTTTGTGATGTCACTTGTGGCTGAGTGCCTGATAGGCCAGTGCTGGTGATGTGGCTGCAGTTTGTGTTTGTGATGTCACTTGTGGCTTAGTGCCTGAGAGGCCAGTGCTGGTCCTGTGGGTGCAGTTTGTGTTTGTGATGTCACTTGTGGCTGAGTGCCTGATAGGCCAGTGCTGGTGCTGTGGGTGCAGTTTCTGGTTGTGATGTCACTTTTGGCTGAGTGCCTGATAGGCCAGTGCTGGTCACATGGCTGCAGTTTGTGGTTGTGATGTCACTTGTGGCTGAGTGCCTGCTAGGCCAGTGCTGGTGATGTGGCTGCAGTTTGTGGTTGTGATGTCACTTGTGGCTCAATGCTTGATAGGCCAGTGCTGGTCCTGTTGGTGGAGTTTGTGTTTGTGATGTCACTTGTGGCTCACAGCCTGATAGGCCAGTGCTGTTCCTGTGGGTGGAGTTTGTGGTTGCGATGTCACTTGTGGCTGAGTGCCTGATAGGCCAGTGCTGTTCCTCTGGCTGTAGTTTGTTGTTGTGATGTCACTTGTGGCTGAGTGCCTGATAGGCCAGTGCTGGTCCTCTGGCTGTAGTTTGTTGTTGTTATGTCACTTGTGGCTTGTTGCCTGATAGGCCAGTGCTGGTGATGTGGCTGCAGTTTGTGGTTGTGATGTCCCTTGTGGCTCAGTGGCTGATAGGCCAGTGCTGGTCCTGTGGGTGCAGTTTGTGTTTGTGATGTCACTTGTGGCTCAGTGCCTCCTAGGCCAGTGCTGGTGATGTGGGTGTAGTTTGTGATTGTGAGGTCACTTGTGGCTGAGTGCCTGATAGGCCAGTGCTGGTCCTGTGGCTGCAGTTTGTGGTTGTGATGTCACTTGTGGCTCAGTGCCTGATAGGGCTGTGCTGGTCACATGGCTGCAGTTTGTGTTTGTGATGTCACTAGTGGCTCAGTGCCTGATAGGCCAGTGCTGTTCCTGTGGGTGCAGTTTGTGGTTGTGATGTCACTTGTGGCTCAGTGCCTGATAGGCCAGTGCTGGTGATCACAGAATCACAGAATCGCTGAGGTTGGAAGGGACCTCTGGAGATCATCTAGTCCAACCCCCCTGCTCAAGCAGGGTCACCTAGAGCACATTGCACAGGATTGCATCCAGGCGCATTTTGAATATCTCCAGAGAAGGAGACTCCACCACCTCTCGGGGCAACCTGTTCCAGTGCTCTGTCACCCTCACAGTGAAGAAGTTTTTCCTCATGTTCAGATGAAAGTGTCTGTGTTTCAGTTTGTGCCCATTGCCTCGCGTCCTGTCGCTCGGCACCACTGAAAAGAGTCTGGTCCCATCCTCTCGACACCCTCCCTTCAGATACTTGTATGTGGAGGAACGGTTAGGCCAAAAGGGCCATGATCTGTTAAAAGTGAGCAATCCTGCCTATGAGTACATAGAATAAGGTTCAGCGTGTCAGCAAGCTGCTGTCCTTGAAGTCTCCTCTAGACGATGAAAACAGGAACATCGCCGGTGTCGACATCAAGAAAAGGGGAAGCAGCACACAGCTCTGACCACAAAGCTAGTAACACAAGCAGTCGCCCGACACCAATCCTGTCGAGGCACATCGCGCGTATACAGGGGGCCTTAACCAATAGTAGCATTGTTACTAATGCAAGCTTCTGCTCATTGTCTATATATACTCTGTAAAAGCTTGAATAAAGGGAGAATGACCATACTCATATTGAGACTCATCGTTACTCCGGGCCCGTCCCCCACTCCGACATCGGGTTATTTCCATAGTGTCTACAGTAGACCAGTCTGTCGGAGGAGACAAATTCCCCATTTTTTCTGGTCTTGGTCTGTTTTGCCTACTTAGAGTGCAAGTTATCTTGGGGCAGAAACTTTTATTATTTGGCATACTGTTTAGCACCATAAGCTCTTGATCCAGAACTCAAAGTCCAAGCCTGTAAGCCCAAAAATCCAGAAAGAAAGAATTTGTCTTTCAGAACATGGAAAAGATTTCATTCTTTCACTTGCAATAAACAGGGGAGCTGTCTGTGTTTAAAGCCCATGCGGTATTCAGTGGGAGAGAGCTACAAGAAAAAATAAACATGGATCCCACAACATGATAGTCCAATCTTTTTTTTAAATGCAGTTGTATTTTTGATGAAGTACTGGCGGGATTTTTTGAGACTATCTTAGAGATAAGTAGGATCCATTTTTTCTCAGAGGGAAAGTTTAAGTTGTAGGAATTGTTTCATAGAATCACAGAAGAGTTGAGGTTGGAAGGGACCTCTGGAGATCATCTAGTCCAACCCCCCTGAACAAAGCAGGGTTAACTGGAGCAGGTTGCTCAGGGCTCTGTCCAGTCAGGTTTTGATTGTCTCCAAAGATGGAGAGTAAATGTATTCCACTAGAAGTATTCAGGCATATCGTGATAAATTTCTTATAGAAAAACCATCTAAATGTGAAGTGTTATACAATTACAAAAATGTATTATTTGATTTTCTATCAATAATTTAATTGCCTGTAGTTTTAATTTCACACGCTATCAAGTTCCTTTGTGACACACACAGAACCTGCATCTTAATATTTCACATATAAGAAAAAAATGCTTTAAAAGTATGTTTATATGATGATATAAATTGTTTAAGGTCATTTGTTTTTTTTTAAAAAACAAAAATTGTAAGATGTCTTTACACACTGAACTCTTAATTAAATGCTCAGTGATGCATAATGAGCTAACGACTTCCTCGCGGACACAGAGACCCACCACACCAGTGGGAGCTGCTGCGGCTCTCAGAGGAGAGGATTGCTTTGCTGGTGACAGCAAACAAATCCCATTTATGTTTGGGGGAGGAGACTGGGACCCATTTCAATAGGCACCTGAACAGGATCGAATGCCACATGCCGGAGGATTGTAGGTTTTGCTCAGTCATACCAGTGGAGAAGATAGATTCTCACTGCTTTCTGCACTCATTTGAGGGCAGTCAGAATCTATTTCCCCCATTATTGATGAGACTCATTCACTTACTTCTGCGTTTCTCCACATCCCACCATCTCTGAGAGCAACTGAGCATTTTCAGTGCTGCTGCTGTTTCACCAGAAGAAAGTATCATTTCCGAATTCCTTTTCCACCGATTAAAGTTATGTTATATTGACTTCCTTGCTCACACCTCTCAGTACAAACTCTACAGGCATACTGTTTTGAGAAACTAAAACTAGTGAGAATTGCTTAGCTAACCCATATCTGCATCAGTATTCTCTTGAAGGCTGTATGTATTTAGCTACAAGTCTCCCCTGACTCAAGTGCCTTTTTCACGATAGCAACAGAAGAATGATGAAAGACATAATTACTTATGCATACATTCTTATCGGAACAATAAACAGGATAACCAATTACTGCCATAATCTTATAATGCCAGGTCCTTGCCATGTTAAAAAAAAACCCAGAAAACAAAAAACAAAAAAACAACCAAACAAAAACCACCCACCCACTGCCACATACGTTGATCCATAGCATGATTTGTCTCGACAAATTTATTAATATCAAGTGTGACTACAACAATTCCTACAAATATACGTCATATAAATGCCTAGTTTTATAGAGTTCATGATTTGGGCAATGGGTTTTCATTACTCAAAATCAGAACTGTCAGAGACCAGCAGCCAGCGAGCTCTCGCAGACCCACGCAAATGCATAAAGACATTGCTGAGCACAGGATTTTGCTACCGATGACACTGATCTGCGCTGCGATTGAAGGTGAAACATGGTTAGACAAGTCTACGGCAGCTTGAAACTATCTAAGATGACTGATAAGGCACCGAAGATTTTTCAGCATGGATTTCAGCCTTTTGGTCATCAAGGTTATGTACAGATAAAGCTAGTCCGTGCTACAGTCACTTTACTGTGTCAGAACAGTTACTGCTGCCCCGTACGGGCCAAATTACGGCTAACACACAGCCTGGAACAGTAAAAGGAATGAATGCTAGAGCCAAGATATTATCATCTCCTTAAAACAGGAATTAAAAAATTTCCCTAAGCACTGTCTCTGTAGAACATCTGTATTACCATGAGTGATCGATACAGAATGTGACCTTGGAAGGTAACAGTATTCCCAGTTTATGAAATTTATGTTACAGTTGCACATAGGACTCCAGCAGAGATGTCAGACATAAATATTTAAATCCCATATAAAGCATAGCTGTTTTTACAAATGTGATAAATGTCTCAATGTTGTAAATATCTTTCCCATTGAATCCATAAAAATACAGATTAAAATACTTTTGCTGCTAAAAGCTTTAAGTACAACATCAGCCGTGCGCTAATAGAAAAAATGTACTTCCACTACATTTAGTCTGATATAATAAAAATTAAAAAAAGTGCAAGTTGTTGATTGTCCAGATGTATAGAAATAGCAAAGACACTTTGGCATGTGACACTTTGCTGGAATAAAACCGAGTGTTCTCAGAGCAGTGGTGTGATGTGCCAAAGGCCACTCAACTGACAGAGAGGTCGTCAAGACACGGGGGCACACGAGCTGCTAGTGTGGTAATTGCATTTGAAGAAGAGCAAATGAACCTTTACACATTGCTAATTGCATAAAATAACCTGGCCAGTGATTATTGTTCTTAAATGACTGAGCAAAGCTAAAATAATTTCAGCAGATATTGTTGTATGTGAATGACTAAAGAGACACCCAAGGAATTTTGGAAAGAAATTCAAATTCTCTCAGTCAGAACCTTTGCCACAGCAGCTGAGGCTGTGCAGTGGTTGACTTGTTTGTGATGTTCTCAGTAAAGCAGATTTTTGTGTGTTTTTAAAATGAACTCAAAGAAGCTTGGTATCTCCACTTAGGTTTTATTTTATTTTATTTTTAAGATTTTGGCTAATCTTTCAGAGCAAACAGAATAACATCACTCGAAAAGCAATGTGCTATTCTATAACACGGAGTGGAATCCAAGGGGGGAATTGAATTTGGCTTGTGGATGAGAGAGGACGGAGGCAGTAATGGAGCTGTTTGCAGAAATCAAAAGTGGTCAAAAAGAGTTAAAAGTAAAAGAAACTGAAGCGAAAGTCAAAAGCCATTGCCATATGATAAAAACACAACATAAAAGCAGAGCTGAAAGCTTCCTGAAAGACACTGAATAGAAATAAAAATTCCTGTTTGGAAGAGCAAAATGAAGTGATTACTAATATGACCAAAAAGAGATCAGAACTGTTTCCTCAACAAGGGAGAACAAAAAAGCTTTGATCAAATTGAGTAACAGCAGGGATCTGTGCAGCTCTCCTCCTACAGAAAGTTGGTAGGATGAACAATTAAGCTAGACAATGCTAAGACAATATATTTCCAGGTTTCTTGCACTATGTGTAACCCCCAAAAATCCAGGAGAAGATATGAGACTGTTCCAGTCCATGTATTTCCATCTGCAATAAAAATATTTTCTGGGACATTCAATTTAATGCTCTATTCTAAATAGCTGGGACGGTGGGGAGAAAAAAGGACTTCCAGGAGCTCATGTCAAGTGGTGGAGCTCCACTGTGATTAAAAATCCATTTCCCCCCCCACACACACACACTTTTCCAAATCTGGACAAATTCAAGTCCTTTGTGCATTTAGTCTGATCAAATCAAGAATGAAGAACTATCAAAAGGCAAAAGGGAACCCTTCTGCATGTGTGTGTATGGCAGGGGGGTGGGCGGGTATGATTCAACCATAACTTTACACATTAATAGGATTTCCAAGATTCAAAGGCAAGGGACCAGTTTGCTGATACTCAATGGAACTGGGTTTGTAGGTCAGGATTAGCAAAGGTGCTCCAAGAGACTGAGACTGTGGATTCTGCCAGCAAACTTGGATCTTTCTATCAGCAGCGCAGTGCGGGGATGAGAAACAGAACAGCACACGGATGGAAAAATGGGGAAATTTAAAACACAACATGAGTAATAGTTTCTGAGAAAACTAGGGAGATCACTTTTATAGTGTGGTTAAGGAAGCTTTAAAGGAATCTTTGCGTTTTAGAACATGAGACTTAGTACACTTTTGTAAATAGAATCACAAAGACAGCTAATGCCATCATCAATTTCTCTTCTAAATTAAAATACTTAGGAGAAGAGAAGTTATGCCTCACTGGCTTGAGTCAAAAAAGAAGAATGTGCTTTCTTACACAACTTGCTCATTGACCTGGTCCATGGTAAGGTTTAGAAAATGGTCAAAGAATTGTATATAAATGACACATGCTGCAATCTATATGCAAAGAGTTAAGGAAAAGGTGCAAATGACACTTAAAAATATGTATCATGGCTTCTAAATTTTGTAGGATCAATAGTGTTATCATGTACTGCCAAGGGCTTCTTTTCTTTAGCTCTTTCCATCAGATCTAGCAAGTGGGGCTGTTAAGGTATAGTCTAATACCAAAAGAAACTGATGTTTCCTCAGGCATTTTTGCACTTCTTATGAGAAGCTGTGGAAGCCATGCTGCTGGCAGGTCTCTAAAGGTTTGCAGTGCAGGCTGCGTTTGCAGAATTGCGATCATATGTTTAAGATACTTAAGCATTAGAGCAGACTGGAATGAATATTGAGAAACACAGTATTCAAACACACTGGTTCACATCTCCCTTGGCAATTCTTTTGCACCATATTCTGCTCTTTTTTATTTCCCATTTGTGAACCTGCATGTGAATAGAAGTTAGCTTGCATAGATATTTGGGAATGGCTGCTCCTAACGGGAACACAAGAGCACAAATTCCTATGCAAACCTAGGTATTCAAAGAATTTTCATTATTATTCAATCACTATTCATCAATTATCACCTTGTCTAAAAATGTTTTCCTTATTCATTCAGAGAAGGAAAAAACTATTTCACATTAAGTGTTGACACCTCAAAGAACATGAAGAGTGACTAGCTCTGCAAACCACCCCAGGCAGAAGATGCAGCTTTTGTATATCTGCAAGACATACACATGCAGCTGAAGGTTATTATGAGTTGTTCTGCAGTGATTTGCAGAGGGGCAAAATCCAGGAGTACATTTTACAGCAAATAGTTTTCCCAATCTCCCCTTAAAGTTGGGCATCACAAAAGGAAGGCGCCTCTCCTATGTACAGCTTCTGACTGGATTAGAAATACTGACACAGCTTTTTCGTAGTTTTTTCCACTAGTGCACAAATTATCAACCAAAAAAAGATTTAGATTAAACAAAAGAACAGTGAAAAGTGTATCTGAAGTCTTTATCCATTCCCTGTATGTGCAAGGCTCCACATGGAAGAGGAGTTAACTTCACTGAAAAGACTAATAAGGCACAAAATGAATTGATGCTACCCAAACTGCATGTCACAAAGTATCAGACTTGAGGATGGTAAGTTGCCAGTGACAGGTTCATCTAGGATGGAGAGCTTTAGACGGGCAGGTACACACCAGCCTGAGCTATATTTTCCAAAAACAAACTAAAGGTTTTAACACTGTTAATACTTCTCACCAACATCCCCACCTCCACCACACACACACAAAAAAAGGTTTTGCAGAAAGAAAATCAAGATGATAAATAAGATACTATTTCTTTTTCCAAATCTGAAATTGCAGCCCAGTGCCATATTGAGAATCAGGTAATTCATCAAAAATGTGCTTTCTGCAGCTTTTAAATTACAGAAGTTTGAATTATCATGGTAAGTTAATAAAGATTTAGTTGGTAGAGGATTATAGTGTGACATGTTAAAACTATTTGAGTAACGTGAAAAGCCAGACCAAAGGTAAGCATTCCCTGAGAGTTTCTTTAAAATAGTGATGGATTAATGAAAATATTTTCTTTTAAGTAGTTCAGCACAGCCTGTAACTAGCAAGTATTTCTCACCTATAGACATTTCAAATCAAATAGCTGCATATGAATCATACAACCTCAGATGGCAGAGACTAAAAGGCTGTTAAGTCACCTAACTTCCTGCTTAAAATTCTAATTTCTTAATGGGGAATTTTTAATAGTTTTTCCCTTTTTCCTGTTGCAAACAACAGGAATTCAACCAATTCCTTTCTGAATGTTTCCAAGACTAATCTTCTGTCTATGTAGAAGCCACAGGCTGGCTTTCTTCCCATGTCATCATGGGTCTAATGATGCTTTCACTCATTGCTCAAAGCCACTTGTCAGTCTATCCTGGATATTAAGTATGGCAGTAGTGTCATGGAGGAAAACAGAAGGGAGTCCTATTGGTATGGTGATACATAACTGTAAGGAGCATCAGGAATTCCCACCTGCCTGACAGCATACCACCATATCACTTGTGTGAATGTAAAATTTTACGGGGTACTCTGAAATACCCTGATACAGAAAAAAAATGAACCAGCTTTAAAAAGCAGAAAAAAAAAGTTAAAACCTAAAAAGAAGTTTCCTCTGCTGCGGCCTGTGATTTTCTCTTCAGAGATTTCTAGATACTTTGGTTATAAGCACAGTCTGCACTGCTGCCAGCTCGTGACTGAAAATGCCTCCTTGGTGCATAAGGAAGAGAAGGCTGTTGAAAGCATATCCAAACCCAGCTGAGAACCTATGAGTGATCTTTGCAGGCAGCTCTGGATGGATTGCCATTTATTACAAAAGAGGCCCATGTAGATTTTTTGCAGATCATTTGCAATCATTTTGAAGGATTGTGGCACGCACCCATTTCCTTGTTTGATGGGAAGTATCCTACAGAATAATTGGGGTCAGCAGGAACCCCTGGAGATCACCCAGACTACCCCCTCTGCTCAAGCAGGGTCAGCCAGAGCAGTTTGCCCTGGACCATGCCCAGTAAGGGTTTGGATATCTCCGAGGATAGAGACTCCACAACCTCTCCGGGCAACCTGCTCCAGTGTTTGATCACCCTCACAGTAAAGAAATGTTTTCCTGTGTTCAGATGGAACCAGGCACCACTGAGGAGAGCCTTGTTCTTTCTTCTTTATGTCCTCATCAGACATTTATACAAATTGATAATATTTCCCCCTGAGTCTTCTCTTCTCCATGCTAAACCATCGCAGCTCTCTCAGCTTCACCTCATATGACAAATGCTCCCGTCCTTTAATCATCTTTGTGCTCCAGTAGGGACATGTCTTTCTTGCACTGGGAAGCCCAGAACTGGACACAGTACTTCAGATTTGGCCTCGCCAGTGCACAGAGGGCACATTGCTGGACCATGTTCAACTTCTTGTCCACCCCCAGGTCCTTCTCTGAAAAGTAGTTTTCCAGCCCTTTGGCCCCCAGTATGTACTAGTGAGAGAGATTATTCCTCCCCAGGTGCGGTTCAGCCAGCTTCAGTCCACCTCATGTCTATAAGGATGTTACGGGAGACTGTGTCAAAAGCCTTGCTAAGCTGAGGTAAGCAACATTCACTGCTCTCCCCTGATCCACCAAGCTAGTCATCTCATTGTAGAGGACTGTCAGGTTGTTTAACCATGATTTCCCCTTCGTAAGTCCATGCTGACTATGCCTGATCACTTTCCTCTGCTTCACATGTCTGGAAACGGTTTCTAGGGTCAGTTGCTCCATCCCCTTCCTGGGGATCCAGGTGAGGCTGATCAGGCTGCAGTTCTCTGGATCCTTCTTGCCCTTCAAGACAGGGATGACATTTGCTTTCTTCCAGGCCTCAGGCACCTCTCCCGATTGCCATGGCCTTTCGAAATGATTGAGAGTGGCCTTGCAAAGACATTGGCCAGCCCCCTCAGCATTTGTGGGTGCATCTCACCAGGGACCATGCACTTGGGTATGTTCAGTTTGTTTAAGTGTTCCCCTCGGTGGAGGAGGAGAAGGTTAGGGAAGTCTTCCTTGCTCCAGCCTTCCTTGCTGGTCTCAGGGCCTGGGATTCCTGAATGCTGGTCAGGCCTTCTCCACCCATATGTTATTAGTTCTCAGGTATTGGTAGGATTTCCAAGCCCCATCTTCAGGAATTTAGTGTGTTGTGGATAGTGACCATCTAAGAGAAGGTCAGTTTACAAATCACAGAGACGGATTTGAAAACCCAATTTCTGCTCTTGAAAAATTAAAAATAAATCAAAAAGCAAACATTAATTATTTTATGATGAAAATATTTTGTCTTCTTATAGATTTAAATATTGTTCTTATATCTCTAGTAGAAAAAAAGAGGTCAACATTATTTGAACTTCAGGCGTCTAAAAGTCAGAATTAAGTATAAGCTAGTCGCCTTATGTTCCTTTGACAGTCAATGGGAAGAAATAGGCACTGCCAGATGACAAATCAGGTGGACGTCTCTCTAGATGATTCACCCTCTTCAAGTGGCTGTTTCCTAACACTGACTTTAAAATGAGCAGAGTGTGATGAGATCAGACTTAAAAACCTAATATTTAGATGCCCAGAGTTAGATGAAATAAGTTCTCTCTTAAATCTTAAAAAGTTATTTAGCATGTTATTTCATTTTTCTTCAGTGCACAGCAATTTTTTGATTTTAAGATGCTGTTATGGCCACTCACAGCTTCATAATTCTCAAATATCTTAGGAGCCAATGTGCCGAGACAAACCTCACTGAGACTCGCATTAGGGTTGACTACACAGAATCAAAAACGGTTGTTTCCATCTTAGAAAAACTGACTTGTTAATGGCAGGCAACATTCATTTTAGATGGTTATGTTTACAATAAACTCTAGAAGGCAAATCAAGCTCAGGACTCCGGTAAGTCAGGATCATAGCTGCAAAGTCCTGTCCCTTCACTGCTTCTTCCTTCCCCCCAATTACCTGAAACTCAAAAACCGTAATAGAGAGAGGGCACATGAACCAAGTTATGGGCTGCTTATAATTCTGTGGGCATTCCCTTGCAATTTAATATAGATAACAGCAGATGGGTATAACAATCAAAAGCTTGCTAACATGTATAAATTCTCACTGAAAAAGGTTTTTACAATATTTCATAAGCCCTCCATGTCCAAATATATGCATTTCCATTGCAAACGAGAGTTATGACTAGTCCAAGGCAATATGTATGCAAAAACAAAACTTAGTACCTTCTGGTACTTCCAGTAATTATATTAGGCTTTTCCGCATAAGGTAGCTGGATACATATCAAATTCATCAGATTTTCTACTCTTCCATCTGCACACAGACATTTTCTACCCTTCCTTCCCCCTTGGAGAGACAGAGCAGTGACCAAACTCTGGACACACTCCCTCTTTTAAAATATCTTTTCATTTTCCTCAAAGCAAAGCCCAAAACCTTTCCAATCTTCTTACAAAAGAAGTTTTTGCCTACACATCTGTTATCTCACACAGCTGCCTGAGAAAACTTTTCTCTTTTCATGGTGTCTGAGCCTTCTGTACAAAGCTGCAAGATTAAATACTGCTGATAAAGACAGAACCACAGGATAGTCAAGGCTGGAAGAGACCTCTGGAGATCTTCTAGTTCAATCCCTCACAGCTGAAAGCAGGGTCAACCAGAGCAGGTTGTTCAGGGCCTGCTAGCTAACATTTTTCATCCTAAGGCCTGCAGACACCAGGAACCTGTGCTCCTCCAAGATGGTAGAGAAAAGCTAGATAACAGTTACCAGTCAGCAATCTACATTTATGCCATTTCTCAAGGCGTTTGTGCCTCCAATGGAAAATTTCTATGTCCACGAATTGAGAAAGCCTTGATCTAGGCAGAGAGATCTTTACTAGGTTTTGTCAGCCAGAAGCTGCACTGGTCACAGTTTTCCAGTGACTTTAGTTAGATCACATAAAAACATGTCGTAAGAACATACCATGTACCAACATCACTACCGTAGCATGGTCTACTTCAAAGAAAGTGGCCACAAAAGACATGTCAAATGTTTATCCTGCAGCAAAAGTGAAAATGTGATGAGCTTGTAAAGAGCTTCTTTTCTTCAATTTCAGAAGTAGACAAAACCCCTAGGCGTACTCCTCCACTGCCATCTTTACCGGCAATGTGGTAATGTTTCTCTTATCTAGATTGGTACACTCTGCTTCTAGCTCATCCAATAAGCTATCCAGCAGAAAAAAAAAAAATCAATTGATATTTGGTTAGAAAATGAACTAAGCAGAGAGGAAATGCACAGTATTCTAGGCAAAACCCATTTCACCATCTTACTTAGTGGCCTCATACATAGAGGGAGCAGAAACCCACAAAAGCCCATTATAAGTTTTATATTTGATTTACATTATTATCAGGGTGTCTACAAAAGAAAGAACTGTACAAACTTCTGCATTTCTAATTTTTTTTTTTTAATTTTTATTTTATTTTTTTACTACTCGCATTCTAACACACAATCTAGAACTGTTGAATTCACTGTCTGCATCTGTTCTAGGAAATTAAATGTCTCCAGGCACTGAAATTCAATCATTCGCAGGGTTAAGTGTTGGAACAGTCCCGAGCACAGGTCTATCCCAGGAGTGCACTTCTTCAAAAAACATCCCAGGCATAATCTGGAAGCTAGCATCAGCCTAGGACCATTCCCGACATAGAGCTTGCATGAAGCTGTCTTCTTTGGTGGGCCAAAGAGTTTGAAAGCATGGATGCATGTTATTCCACACCACTTGGCCCCAGACCAGAGGGTGTTCTCAAGCACTGGTAATATAAAGCTATAGAGGTAACCTGCAGGTTTGACAATGTAGTTTTAGAAATTGGTACAGCAGAATGGGGTGAGAGATGGCCCCTCCAGGTCTTTTGTTTGTATGAGAGTATCAAAAATAGGTCTCCTGCAGAATAATGAACTGGCAGTTCAAGCTTGTGGCATAAACGTCTCCGTGGTCTGCAAGGAAGGAGGTAGACCCATGGCAAAACAGTGGGCCACATAACCAGTGGACACAGTAGAGTCTAACCTAAATCTGAGTAAAAGTGTGAATTCTGAGACACTCACTCCAAGGCAATGTGGTCTGAAATTCAAAATTCTGTCACAAAGCTATAGTCATTATCAGCACAACACATAGGCTTACTGATGACTTACCTGCATGGTACAACCTCTCGCCTGCTCTTCATAAACGCTTTTACAAACCTTTGACCTTTGATAAAGTGAGCTCAAATATAAATTATTAATTTTAACTATAGTCCTTGAACTACATGGCTATCTGGATTGTAATGATAATGTTCCTCTGCTAATGGGAAGGAGGAATCCCTTTGAAAATAACATGGGTAATGTTTTGGAACTGACACTTTGAAAAAGTTATGCTCATAGATGTATTCTCCTGGGACTTCTATTTTTATTCCATTCCTAATAAGAAGATACAATAAAAATCTGATTTTAGTTTTTCCTCTTCAATACCTCCAACAATAAATTTACATTTATTCTTAGGTGAAAATCTCAAGGCTCTTTAAGCCATTTAAAGTTACCTTTGGAAAACATGGTGAAAAAACCTATTGATTACTCTCTATATTACAGATAGAGAAAGTGATGTGAAAAGGAATCAGTACCCAAATTTTCAAAAGTGACCTGTAACAAGTAGCTCCTCTATTTTATTTTGTTTACCATATAAACTACTAAACAGGAGAGAAAACTTGTACTCTGCAACTTGGAAGAGGCAGTAAAGAAAAGCACCTTTGATTGAAACTGCAAAGCTAATTTAGTCAAAGCAAAACCCTCATCACTAGGGGTTTGTGAAGAGTTTTGGAGAACTCGACCATGTGTCGTTGATGGCATTTGTCCATACAAAAATGCCTAATGTAGGCAACATGTTTATTTTTGGAAGGCTTGAGAAAGTATTTTAATCAACAAATTGTCTCCAAAGAAAAACACTCAAATTAGTGGAAGGACCATCATTCAAAGTGGATTTATGCCACCACTGTATTTCATGTTTTGATACTACAAAGTATAGATGTAGCCTTAAGGATATGAGCCTGAATCTACTCATTAAAGCTCAAATGTTACTGACCCTTGTTTTTAATCTAGGGTATGTCTGCTTGGGTTTTAAGCTTCAGTTCTGAGTCTCCTCGTGTTTTGAAGCCAGACTGAATGCTGAACCATACAGATTTAGTCATCTGATGTTTATATCAGTCAGTTACCTCATGTCTTTCTCTGAATCTAATTAAAAAATTAGAAGTGCAACAAAGCAGATGAATTGTTGTGACTCAAAATCTAATTCTTTCCAAATAAGAAGTGCTGTTTGGAAATATGCAGGACATCTGAGAAACTAATAGGTGGTCAGGAGAAGTAGAATAATGTTTATCTCTTGCCTTTATACAGTATAATTCAAAGGTTCAGAGCACATAAATAATGCACGTTTGTTCTTTATGTCCTTTTCCTATCACAAAAGATAAGTATGCTTGAAAATAAAGCAGGAGGTTAGCACAGAGCTGCTGGAGCCCCTGTAGGACTTTGGACAAGACTTAATACATTCTTTGGCAATCAAACAGGATTCATTCAAATCACATACTTCCTCCCCAGATGGATAGAACAGTGATCAACAAGGGGGAAAGATGAGTTTCCATTCATAAACACACCTCCAAGGCCAACATTTAAGACTTTCCATTTATAGATGCCAAGCTGAATCCTGTCCAGGTTACCACTGGATTCTGACAGTGGTTTTCAAAATCAGTAATTTTCAGAGAATGATTTTGCACTGGTTCTTTGTGGATGTTATTCGTAGGTGTTTGTCCAGTGGGTATAGCATCTCTGCAAGAGCTGTTACTCTTGGTGGCTGATATTCAGTCTGGGTCATACAGGAAAATGCACTGAGAGGTAAGCAACTTGAGCATTACTTTGGGTGATGTCTTTTCAAAAAAACAAAAAACAAAAAACAACAAACAAAAAAACAACCCCCCCCAGCTTTTTAAGTGAGAGCATGGAAGCACTGGTGTAACACTTCGCTCAGAGATGTTCACACATGGAAGTCCACTAACAGCTCTTCTCCATCTCTCTGCTAAGCCTGAGGAGTATTCATCCTACAACTCCCAAAGAGAGCCAAGTCCAGCTGAAGTTTGGACTTGTGGGAAGTATCAACAAGAACTTCTGAGAAAGTGTGTGACACTCATCACTAGCAGATGCCTAAAAGTGGCAAAATTCCAATGCCAAGTACTTTAATGAGGATTTACCATTTCTACTAAACCAGAATGAGGAAGGTGAGGGAATTTCAGCAGTCTAATTATCACTAACTTTCTGCCAGGTGCTTCATTAACCTACCTCCAAACATAGGAAACAATCAAAACTTTGAATCAGAAACATTTGTTATCTCAGGCAGTTTACCATAACTATTTGGAAAAGAGTCTCTATTTTTAAAAATATAAGTACCTTAATTTCTCTGAAGAAAAAATAGTAATTACAGAACTAAGTAATTATTCAGGCACACTTTAATTCTTTTCAACAAACAGAAGATTGTGCAGCTTTTGTTTCTACACATAAATTATCTTAAAAATTATGTCTGAACTTCAGCACTTATGAATCAGGGTGTTTCTTCTATATTTGTATTTAATAACTTGGAAATATTTTAGAAAGGGCAGCTGTCATTCTTAGTAATTAAGAACTTTTCTAAAGTAACTATCTTGCGAATTCCCTCGTTACTCCCAGACAATCAAATCCCTACGTCTACAAGGGCACAGCTCCTCTAGAGCGGGCAGGGGATTCACACATCTGCAAAGCAAGCGTGGAAGAAGAGCCTGTGATCTTTGCAGAAAGGCCTTCAGGTTGTTCCTTCTTCCACTGTAGCGGAGACGGACAAGATTTAAAACAAACTCCTGATGGTAGGGGAGCATTCATTGTCAAATTAAGTTGTATGCAGGTAGGGAGCTCACGGACCACGTGCATTCACAGAAACCAGCCAGATGATGCATTCACGCCCAGAGTCTGGAGCCTCAGCTGCGGCTGGTTTTCCCATGGAGAAAATATATATCTCATGACCAGTTATTGTAGGCCAATAAATAGGTCCTGGATGCTACTCTCAGCTGCGCCACTGAACTGTTGCATGGTACCGGGCAAGCAACTTCCGTTGTCCAGGTGTTTGTTTCTCCGTCTGTGTCGCAGGAGTAGAGATAATTATTCTTTGCTGGAAAGCACACTGAGCTCTACGGCTGAAAAGTGCTAGAGCTAAATGATTATTTATTAGATACATTCATACTTTGATGGTGTAGCTCCCAGCATCCTTTGAACCACAATTGTCTTTTTAAGACTAATATTTTTGCATGGCAACTGTTTTGGGGCTGTGAACATCCAACATGCATATCTCAAAGACTCAGTGGGAGCAGGAAATGCCATAGAGAAAGTACAATGCATGAATATTAAAACAAAAACAAACAAAAAAAAAAACACAAAAAAACAAACCACACACCCACACCCCACCACGCACAGCAAATGACAACAGACCGCCTCCTCTGCATGAATATTGCCCAATTCACAGATGCATAGAGGAAAACAACAGCTAAAGCTTATTACTACCAACTAAATGTAAATATAATCTCAAGTTCTGCTTTGTCATTCCAGCTGAGCCCATGTCCATTAGGTTGGTAAATGGAGCTTTCTACCTGTACAAATCAACCCACATAAGCAGAGAGATGTCTTAAAATTATTCATCTCTGTGGTTATAATGGATTATGATGCTTTACTGTTCATTCCCATCTGCCCCCAAAAGAAGCCTACATTAGAACACATATCTCATTTACCATTATACTTTTCTAATGTCATTGTATAAAAGACAACACAGGTAATAACTGCAAATATAATGTAAAGATTTATACCTGAGAATGATAGAGCCAAACAAAGAGCAAAGCTCTTTGTACGGTCAGTTAGAAAGCAAGTGAGTACCAAAATGCCCTCACTGCTTGAAACCTACATAAAAAGTCATAATTAATAGTAATAATTCTAGTATTAAAGTGAGCATGAAAAACAGTAGCATTTCGTGCTGTTGGAGTGTAAGCAACCTGCAAAATTCAGTTAATTTAATGACTTAAATGAAATTGAAACCAACAACCTACTGTACTAGCACTGTTTGAGAGTCTGTTCTTTGTTTTAAAGTAACTGTGATATTAGGACAGAGTATGGCAACATTTTACCGAATAACACACAGATTAGTAGCCTTTTCTGATATGCCAGGGAGCTAGTCGCCACCTGAATCATTTGGAAAAATCCACCTGAGATGACAGACTCGGACAAGATGACAAAATACCCATTTGTCCTCCCGCTGTTTCAGGAGTGTCGTACCAACTCTTCTTGCTCAAGACAGGAGAGAGAGGAGGAAAATACACTTTGGAATCGCCAAAGTTTTGATCTAGTTCTGACTCAGATGTGAGAACATGCATCTCCCTGGATTATTTCAACTAAACCATTTCCAATAGGTAGGAGGTTGCTTTTCAGTCATCTATAGTGCAAAATAAGACCATAAACATGAGCTTTACAGGAACTTCTTGAGTTGAGGAGGACACAGCAAGATGAACAATGTATTCTTGTTTATCCTGTGACTTCCAGGATACTTTAACTGCCTGCAAAGTCTCCACTACTCTGGCAATAAGGGCTAAGATAAAATCCACAACTAGAAGAGTGATTCCCCGAGCAGTGAATAGCAGCTAAATCACAAATGTTCAGTCCTGCCTATAGTATTGATATTTACAACTGAGTGTATAGATTACTTTTGATTTGTTACACTGGTCTGCTGCATTGGCACTTGTATGTGTGTCTGGCTCCTTTGTGAATACTGCAGCAAAACCTTCTAGAGATGACCATGTTATGAAAGATGAAGGAAAAAGAAGAGGAAAACCAAAGTGAAAAAGTTCCAGAAGTATAAGTAATGCACTAAGGTGATTATAGAAGCAGAGCTCCCTGGAGGAGCCTATAATTTATATATGCTAATATATCAACACTACTTATTTGGGAGTAACAGAATTACATTTGTGCACCCTCACAGTGCTATTTACCTAATGAGTAGCATTAAGCTCAGTTGATGGATTGCTCTACCGTGAGCACTAATGGTCTAGTTCTCCCTACTTTGGCACCAGTGAAACCAGGGACAGTCACCACTGAAGAAACTCCAGCTATCTTTGCATAGGAGCGCAGAGCAAGACCAGAGGTGAAGTGAACGTTAGCAGGAGAAAACAAGTGCAAGTTTTTTTCTTGGGCTGAGCACAGAGATTTGTGTGTTCAGATCCAGAGTTTAGTTTCCTGTTTACATTTAGGAAAAATGTTCATGATTACACAAGCAAGATCTTACCTGCCATTTAGATTACTCCAGTGCTCACAGATGAAGTTTTTTGTGTTGACTTGAATAAGTAGATCTGCAGTCAGTTGCCTCATCAGCCAGGACCCATCCCACTGCCCCAGCAAAGGAGCAGGACAGCGCAGGGTCCAGGTCACCAGGCAAGTTGGTGGTAATGAGGCAGATCCAGGGTGAAGCCAGCAAGTTAGTCCACAGGTCCAGGGCCCATAGCCAGGCAGGAGCTGGGCTGCAGACCAGCACTACTGTAGCCTCACTGGGGCAGGCACTGATGGCCCCAGGCTGAGGCCTCAGGTGAGGCTCATCAGGGCCATTAAGGCCTATCAGTGCCCTCAGGGCTGTGACATCTGTGTGCAGTGCATGTTTCCTGCACCCTCTGACACAGTGGCTGCCTTCTACACCAGCTTTGAAAGAGAAGGTGGAAAGGTTTTCTTACTATCAGCTGCAGGGATTCAATCTTTGACATTAGCCAGAATCACAGAACGGTTGAGGTTGGAAGGGACCTCTGGAGATCATCTAGTCCAACCCCCCTGCCTCAAGCATGGTCACCTAGAGCAGGACCCTGTCCAGATGGCTTTTGAATATCTCCAGAGTTGGAGACTCCACTCTAGGCAACCTGTTCTGTCACCCTCACAGGAAAGTTTTTCCTCATGTTCAGATAGAGCTTCCTGTGTCTCAGTTTGTGCCTGTTGCCTCATGTCCTGTCACTGGGCACCACTGAGAAGAGTCTGGCCCCATCCTCTTGACACCCTCCCTTCAGATACTTATATGCATTGATAAGATCTCCCCTCAGCCTTCTCTTCTCCAGGCTGAACAGGCCCAGCTCTCTCAGCCTTGCCTCATAGGAGAGATGCTCCAGTGCCCTCATCATCTTAGTAGCCCTCCGCTGGACTTGCTCCAGTAGCTCCATGTCTCTCTTGTACTGGGGAGCCCAGACAATCGTCACATGTGCAGCACACCACTTGGTGTGTCCACATGTCTATGTTCCCTGCTTGGAACACATCAGTCCTGAAGAAGTTCTTCTCACATTGATTCTGTATCTCCTTCTGGCGACACAGGGATGCACCAGAATAGGACCCTCCATGGAAAAGAACTGCAGACCAAGCACCATCTTTCGTACTCAGGAATTTTTCCATTGCATGATGGGACTGGAAGATGATCATGATGCACCCCGGATAATGCTACACAACCATAAGTGACTTTTAGCTCTTACGGAAACATAACTTTTATATAAATATGTAATATATATTTGATGTTACATAAATATAACACATTTATATAACTGAGTAGCTACAAATAAACTATCCTTTTTTTTTTTACAGAATGATGAACACACAATTTCTACAAAAATCTCTTGTAAATAATGTGACTTTTTGTGTACTCCTTCTCTGCATTTATTTTAAGATCTTCGTGTTCCATACAGAGATGAAGGTAAATTATAATAGCATTGTACAAACCAAATGTGAGACACAAAACTGTCAAAAAACCTTTCCTATTGTAATGCAACAACACTAAAAGGGGATTAGCATAATTAGCAATGGAAGCTAATTATTTTCTTTATCAAAATAGCATTGTTTACTTGCTGCAGAATGCATAACAGCAGGCTGAGGCTGTGAAATTGTAAATGGCATAGAAGAATTTCTTTATTGGAGTGTGCATTTGCAGCCAAAAATGAAAAAATGATCTCAGTATGATGCAGAGAACTATTCCACAGTGAATCACTTCAAAAAAGCATAGTCAGTAACACATAATGGAAAATGAGAGGTTTCTCCACCTCAGGGAAAATTTTGATTTTTTTTTTTTCTTTGTAAGCAGTGTAATCAGAAGCCCCAAAGAGAAAGAGCTCACTACAGACCCCTGCTGTTAAACTGGGAGAAACCAAACGGGGACACCTTCACTAAGGACCGCGAGGGTGGAAGATCCGCCTGAGGGATGGTCACCAGCACCAGCCTGGGGCAGGACATCAAAGCGCCGTGAAGAGCAGGCTTCCTGCCAGGAGTGGGAGGCAGCAGCTAGGGCACTGCAGTAAGACTTAAATGACATTTTAGCGCAGTTATTATTTATTATTTTAGTATTGTTTAACACTATTATTAACCTTGCCTGGTAGATCAAGGTCAAAACCTGCCTGAAATAATCTGAACGTGAAGGGTCAGTCTGCGTTGCTGTTGGACACCGGAGCTGGCTTGGGTGAAGCCCACTGCAGCCAGGCAGGAGCGCTGCCGGGGGCAGCGAGGGAGGGTCTTGACTTCTGGCCTCTGCCAGCTGTAGAAGACCAATGCTGAACATGCAGAAGCATAGATGGACCTCAAGGCACCGGACCAAATCCCTTTGGGGGGCATCATGTTGTTGCTTAGTTATTACTTGGTATCTCAAATAAGTTCCGTGGTCCTTTTCCTTCAGTAAAGTCTTTCTTTTTTCTTTTCTTTTCTTTTCTTTTCTTTTCTTTTCTTTTCTTTTCTTTTCTTTTCTTTTCTTTTCTTTTCTTTTCTTTTTTCTTTTCTTTTTTCTTTTCTTTTCTTTTCTTTTCTCTTTTCTTCTCTTCTCTTCTCTTCTCTTCTCTTTTCTTCTCTTTTCTTCTCTTTTCTTCTCTTTTCTTTTCTTCTCTTTTCTCTTTTCTTTTCTTTTCTTTTCTTTTCTTTTTTTGACTTTTAAGATTTTTTTCAAAGACCGCAGTTTGCCATTGTGATTAGAGAAGTATTACCTGCCAAGAATGCTCAGGGGAGGTAAATTAGTTTTCTGGATCTCAAGCAGAAGCTCAAGCTGGTACCATTTGCAAAATTTTCAGAAAGAGACTGAAGTTACCAGGCGTGACACTTCTTTTCTATTGATAAAAATATCTGGAAAAATAAATCATAAAATATCAAAAATAATGATATAAGCTAGAAAAATATTTATGCATAAAAATATTGGGGTTTTAGCTTTCTTTAATGAAAATATTTTATAAACTGAGGATGTTAAGTCCCTCATATATACTTCTACTGAGGCCCATTTTCCATCTAGAATCACTTGCACAGAAAGTCTTCATCTAGTCTTATTAGAGACATATGAAAGGGAAGAGAATGCCCTTCTAAAGACAAAATGAATAAAAGGAAAAGGAAAAAATCATCCCATAATATCACAATGAAAAAAAAAAAGTTTGTTAACTGAACTCTGCTAGCAAAAATCCAAGCACAGGCTCTCAGGATGAAAAAAATCTGGCACATTGCACAGCCAACACTGACCTTAATTTGTATAGCCAGAAAGATCAAGTATAACCATTAGAGACCATCAAAAATGTGCTGTTTTTAAGCCTGCTCTAGGCATCAAAGGCTACATACAGGCTATACTGCTGTGGGTAATTTTTTTTTGGCCATTCCTTCAATTTTTTTGCTGTACCTATGCCCCCAAATGTCTTTCTGATTAAACTTTTCTTGCCGTATGTGATTTCCTGTGTCTTGCTTTGGCATTCCACTATAAACTATAATTAATGAGGGTATGCTCCTTCTGCATTTGTCTTCTTGATGCTTAACATTTTTGTCTCTTTTCTTGTAAGGTTCTAGTCCTTTTTCCAGGAACACTGCATAACAACAGCTAACTTGCCTTCTGTTCAGTTTTCAGCTACTGAATGATTACTAATATAAAAAAAAAAGGGCAATTTATATTTTTACAATCACACCCGTACGCCTATGAAAGCAACAGAATAAGGCATGCAAGTAAACTTAAGTTCCTGGGAAGAAGTTTTCTTGAGCAAAATGAAACACTTGATTCATTTTTCTTGTCCACTTCTAGTTTGTTGTCCTGCTCAACTATTTATCTCCTCCCCACTCCAATCCACAGTCTACATGAAAACAAAATTTGATGCATGCAAACAAAGTAAATCACAACGTGCAAAGGCAAATAATATGGGTTTCACTACTGACCCTTTTGGTATTAGATACCATTTAGCCATTATCAAAAATAATATTAACATAATTAGATGTCTAAAGGAAGCGGTAATAAGGAAAGCTGAATATACCTCATGTGTTGATTCATCGTACTGGGCCTATAACTAGAACTCCAGTTGTTTATATTAATGCTTTATTGTCTACTTGTATGTTTTCTCCAGTGGATTTTACAAAAAGTAGACAGCACCAGCGTGCTTTTTACAAACATGTTTTCTGACAGCGGGGACGCTCTGCTGTTGCTGTGCAGAGAGTATGGTGTGGCTGGCTTAACAAAGTGCTAACGTACCATAACGGAGCTGCACTCAACATAAAATTAATCTTTCACTACTATGTGAAAGAATTCCACAGAAATCCATTAAAATGCAAGAAGCTGCCCAAACTCAGTCTTGACCTATTTACCATAAAGACAAATGAATCACCAGCACATAAAACCTCTGAAAATTAATTTAGTTGTTGCAAAGATTTAATATAGTGCAAAAAAATATGTTGCCTACTAATCATGGTCTCTATTTAACAAAAATCCGGACTCCTCTGACCACTGAGACCACGTATCTTGGTTGCCATTAAGAAAGTGAGCAGGATTTAAGGACCAAATCTACCCAGCACTTTCACTCTACTTCTGATACATCCCTTAAGTTCACAGCCATAAGAAAAATTACAGCAGTTAGGATATAAAACACAGCCTATCCCTGTTCCTCAGAAATTTTATTATTAAGGAGGGTTATTTTTGTCCTGTCTCAAAGCTTCCACAGGTAAAAACACCACTGCAGAGACATTCAAGGTCCAACTGTGGAACTTTCCATGTTAGAAAATTGCCTGAGCCCTGTGGTTGGGATGTGCACGGTGGCTAGAGGGAGTTGTAGGGTGACTGTTAAGTCAGGGCAAGCACTTTGGGGAATAGACAGACTTCTGAGTGTCTCCAGCACGTCAGAGAGATCATCGTGGAGGTTTTCATGCTGAAAGACTGTTCTTTACTGACCGCTTCCCCATGAGCTCAAAATGAAACCCAGAGCAGACGATTTATTCCTTGGCCACAGCAGAGCCACTTTTCCTCACTCTTATTTTCCAGCCTTAGGGTGATCAAGGAGACATGCTTGTAGGCATGGGCAGAGCATAAACTTGAAGCAGAAGTGTTTGACACACAGTTGAGCCCAGGTAACCTCAGACAAGCTGTTGGCACCTCTGGTTGAGGCAACGTTAACATTAGGGCTTATGGAAATGTTGAATTTAAGTGCCAGCTTTCTCCCTGCATATATTTTTGCTACAAGAAGATATATAGTGTGTTTCATAGATATCTCAACATATTTTATGCTTAATGTTCAAAAATGTATTCAAGTATTTTTAGCATCGCCTTGCCGCCTTTCCTTCTGGGGGAGGGCTAATATACAAGATTTAACAACCAATATGCAAGAGACCCAGAGACAGCAGTAATTCTTGGGGTTCAGCTGACATTTGTGAACCTCTTGAGCTCAGCTGCTGTCATGGTTTATGACATGTGCAGAACCACTTGAGGGAATTAATAACCCACTACCTGTCTAGAATGAGAAATCTCCTGTCTTCAGTCTAAATATAACATCTGCCCATCTCTCCTTTCTACTTCTTCCAGTCTTTTTCCTTCTGTGTGATTGGGGGGCTAGATGAGCTTTTTCAGTTTTAATCAGGAGAAGAGGAATCATGGGGTACTTGAAAATTAATCCTAATAATCTAATTATGGGCTCTTGAGTTCTGTTTTAGAATGAAATTCAGAATTATTGACTGACATGGGATAGATATAAAATGCTCAGCTTCATGTGGAGCCATGGGACCAGCTTCTGCACTAAGAAACCTTGGTGGAGCTCCCATAGGAATCAGTATGACTTGTACAGATGGACACAGAATTTGGCCATATCTGTTGGATATTTACTTAGAACACTGAATAATCCTTCCAATTTTGTCTGAA
The DNA here is from genome assembly GCF_036417845.1 of Apteryx mantelli. Taxonomy (NCBI): domain Eukaryota; kingdom Metazoa; phylum Chordata; class Aves; order Apterygiformes; family Apterygidae; genus Apteryx; species Apteryx mantelli. The sequence continues at coordinate 3,936,895 of NC_090009.1, forward strand.
GTGTTTCTGATAATGATGGACTTGCACCTGAACTGATGCTGTGAGAAATCAGCTAGGAAGTAGTCAACCGGATCCATTTCTATGAGATGCACATCATGCCTCTCCCCTGGGACATCAGGGACTGCTTTCCTAAGGAGTTAAAGCAGGTAGTTTGGCCCTATCTCTAACATGTATTTACTACTAAATATTTGTGTAAGGTCATAAATCCCCAGACACAGACACATGCATATCTTAGATCTGACCAGACACATGACAAAGTAGCCAAAAATCATCAACAGCCATCTCAGAGTGATAATCCTGCCATCACAATACTGAAAAGTTTCATTGGGGCTACCACAATAATAACATAATTTTGACAAATCCCTGTTTAGGACAGAAAACACAGTCTGAAGTAACTTTAAAAAACTGCACTCCCATACCCTTTAGGTGAGACACTCAGAATTTATTCCCCACGTAGGAATTGAGGCAGGGCAACCGGGCTGCCAAGACATGGGTAGAGATGGGCCCAGGGAACTTATTACATACATTAAATGAGAAAGAGCTGTCTCCTGAAATGGTCTCTAGAGAATTCAGCGTAAAAGCTTGCACATGGCAGTCTAGCCTTGCAGTGACAACCTCCCTGTTTTCTGGGAAATTTTCCCTCGAACGTGCTCGGAAACCCCCAGAAAGCACAGCCTGCGGTTCCTGCTGAGCATCATCCTTGCCTTGGCTCCATCCCTCTGATAAAGCCAGCCCGCCGCAGAGAAGGCAGCGAGGAGCTCTGCGGGTAATCAGCATGTTCCTTCCCCGAAGCACTTAGGACAGGAAGGGAAAGCAAGGAAAGGAGACCAGGAATCCAGCCAATTATGGAGCAAACTCTGTTGGCTGTCCAGCAAAACAGCCCCTCACTTAAATAAGAGGAGGAATGGGTTTTTGAAAAAAAAAAGTAAGCTGAAAACTGCAAAATGTGGACTTTTTTTTATACTTTTTGAGCAGCTTGTGTCTGATTGTCGGACAAGCTTTGCAAAATTACATTGCCTACTCCCCCCCCTTCATTTAAATACATATTTAAAATAGCTCTGAGGGAATTGAATCAGTCAAATATCCACAACCAACAACTGAACTAGCAGCAAGACATGCTCCCTACTAAAGGCAGTGGAAAGTGAGGTGTAAGGTAACAGTGAATGACCCAGGGACCTCCAACAGCATTAGCCCAATTAGCCCAGAGTGGCTATCGACCACCTCCCACAGCAGCCTCGCTGCTCTTCGTTTTCCAAAGATGTTTGGATCCTAATCCAAAGGACTTGATCAAAATTTCCAATGTTCTTTCTGTGCTCCTATCGGGTACATAATAATAGATAATTCCACCTTAAAAGAAGGGATCCATCTACACCCGAATGATACTGTTTGAATCCAAAGGGACAGATTTTGAGTAAAATAACTGGGCTGATCTTCACTGATCCAAGGCAGCACACCAGCAGCTTTTATCAAATGGTTAGCTGACACAGCGCTGGGTATAACCTGCCCTTAACCAAACTGAGAGCAGATCTCTGCCTGGCATGTGAGAGCAGACTCCTGTTCCCTTAAAAAGTACAGCTAATGTAGTCCAAATCCTTGATGTGTGTGCTCAGGTGTTAGGGTGTTACAGACATTTCTAGTAATAATGTTCATCACAGGCCTGAATCTAAAGCAGTGAGAATCACTGATGCTCATCCCAGCTCCTGAGCTGTCTATTTTTCTTTTACAATTGGTTGCTAAAGCTGGTGCTCGGCTCTAGACACTGAAACCAATGAATCAAATATAATGAGTCTGACATGTCACCTAGCACAACACTGGGAAGCTTTAGCAAAACCACCCTTGGTTCCATGCCATTGCCTCCCTCAGATTCGGGGTTTGAATTTTATTGTTTTGTTGCTATAGACTTTTTCACAGATGAATAGTCACACTGCTTCCAATAAAAGCCTTTCTTTGTGGCTTTCTCATCTCCACAGCACTTTCTGACACAAGATACTCCAAGGGTATGTTAAGAGTTGGTAGGAGCAAGGAGTCTGGGAAACAGGTTTAGCTCAGTATAGTAGATGTATGGGTGTGAGTATGTGACTATAATTATACTGAATACATGTAAACAAATTAAAAATGAACAAAGGAAAAAAGTGTGAGCAACTGCCATACATCTGAAAGTCTGCTGGGTAGATTCTCCCATGGGAAAATTCAGCTTTTCCTCATCTGGTGCCTGGAGAATTTCACCCCTCCAGGCTCCTAAATCAGACACCTTTTCTTCAGAGAGCCACTTGTCTGACCAGTGCAGTTGCACAGCCCCTTAAGACGATAGGCAAACATAACAATTTAGAGCACAGAAACTTGCTTAAATTTTTAACAGGAATCAGCTCAAGCCCAAGAATCAGCCAAGGCCAGAATCACAGAGCTCAGACCAAACCACTGGCCTGATACCACCTTATACTGCCTTGGCTGTCACAGAGGATCTCACCACCTTCTGTTAAGGGACTGGACTTGAACATCATGCATCAAAAATATTTCATGCCTCTCCTCCAAGCAAGGTGGAAATCCCAATTTTTTTTCCCCTTTCAGTTTTGGATTCCTCTGAACACCTAATTCAAATAAAAAACAAAAGGTGCAAAGTATTTTCAGGCCGTTGCATCCTCTTTGGAAGTTAAGCTTCTCATTTACTTGCATTTTTATTTGAGGTTGAAAATGATATTATTTTCAGCAGAAAAAGATATGTTCTAAATATTTCATGTACTTTAAACAAGTTTTCCAGCTGAGTCAGTTCCTTCATAACTATATTTATACCGATAAGCAAGTTACATTTGCCTTAAGTGTCACTAAAAATGTATACTAGCAACATCTATACCACTGTGTGACTCGAACATTATCTGCCATCTGCTGCCAGGAAAGATGGTTCAGCTGCTTAGCCCAGAGCTTGGGGACACTGGTTCAGTTGTCTCCTCTGCCAGGTACCTCCTGTATTATCTTCACCAAAACACATACTTGCTCTTTTAAATGCAAACACTAAACAGCTCAAAGCCCATATTTTATTTAGCATAGGGACACTACAAAGGACTGGTTTAAATATGTTCTTATCCTTCTCTAGATTCTTTGGCTTTCCTATATACTTTCGTTTTTCTTTGGGCGAAGTACCACATTTGATATTTCTTTGTTTCACTTTGAAACTAAAGGGCAGAAACTCAGCCAGACTCCATTCTTGAGTTATTTCTTTCCACAGAAAAATAAATCACATTTTTATGAACTCCTGATCACACAGGTCATCTAGTTTCCTGGATTTCATTAGAAAGTGAGTAGCTAGCAAGACTTTGGACAAAGATTTGTGATGTTAAACGGACGCAGTGACTCTGCCATCCCACTCAACTACTGCACATCCACAGCCAGTTTTCCAGGCTGAGCAGCCCTCTGGAAAGAGAGGTTTGGCAGTGTGCGAAACCGTGAGTCACAGATCCGGGTGCTTTTCCTTACCTTCCTTAACTGTCCTTCACTCTCCCCCTATCATTTCATCCTAAAATGGTTTTAATATGAATAAAGCAAAAGTATATTGCTTTAATTACCTAAGGATTAGATACCTCCTATAAGCAACAGCCATTTTCAGAAGGGCAAAAACACAAGCAACAACGATCAAAAAAAACTTCAGCTATTTCTAAAACAGCATTTGATGGGTTTATGAAGGAGTTGGATGCACTGTCGGTAACTGCAACAGCCCAGCCTTAAACTCTTCCCTGCACTTTTCTTCCAGCCATGTTTCTGCATTTGCTGTTTACGCTTTTATGGTTTTCAGGTTCCATTATTCCCGAACGCGGGGAACTCGGACGTAGGCCTAAAGAGTCGGAGGCCGCATGATGGGAAGCAGAACTGCAGCTCGGGTGCAGGCTGCAGCTGCCGTGGAGGACAGAGTGGGCTTCGCCACGCGGGAGCCACCCCCGGTGCTCAGCTCCCTCCGAGCACCTGCTGCGCTGAGACACGCGAAGAGATATGGAGAAGAATCACACTGTGACCAAGAAAATCATTACTTTCATTACCACTGCATTAAAGCACCTGGCTAATAACAGAAGCAATTACAAGTACGTTGCTTTCGCAAGCTTGCTAAAGAGCTCTTTATTCTTGTTAGCATGTAGGACCATACAAAGTCACATTCAATTTGCTACCAATTTCGGAATAAAATAGTTAGTTTGGTTATATTTAACTGATTAAGATTTATTCAAGAAGCTAAAACCTAGAATATGGCATGTGTTACTCACTATTTAGTATGCACAATCATTATGTTCTTCTGTGGCTCCTTACAGCATTCCAGAAAAGAGAAAGTAAATAGAAAAGTATTAAGAGCTATTTTACATGTGTGAATATCTGCGGTTAGGTTTTCTAGTTAGCAGCAATAATAGTAAGTAACTGAATATCCAGAATAAGTTCATGGTTATGGGAGACAGCATCTTACCCCTTCTAAGCTTTTCTGCATGAAAACAAACCACTCCGGATCAGTGACCTGGCTGGTTACCACTGTAAGTGGTGGGGACGTGTTCTTGTGTTCAAGATATTCTATCCAGCATCTTTTTTTCAATGCCCCTTTTTTTCTAAACCGATACATTCCTCCAAAAAGCATTTTTTGATCAGTAGTGATCTTCTAACCAAACCTATTTTGACAAAATAACTTCCCAGGGTACTCACACTGAGTAGGACAGAGGTGCATGTGTTAGGAACAAGCAGCAAAAAAACAAGCTTTTATGGAAATATTCATTTAAATTGAAAACACATTCTGTTGGACAACAATACACAGATTTAATACCATATGAAAAAAAGGAGGGCTATACTAGGATTTCGAAAGGGAGAAATACATAGGACCTAGCCTTTTTGTTCAGTGTACGTTTAACTGCACACAAAAACTGTATGCTAATATGGAGCTTAAAAATAAACTCGTTTAGTGGTCCAGTTCTAACTCATTTACTGCACTATCATGTGTAGAAGAGAAGTAAGTAAACAAAAGGAAAAGAGAAAACTAGGTAAAGTTTTAAAGCCCTGAGAAAAGCAAAGAACTGGAATGCAAAATTATCAGCTGAATTGTGTGTTTGTAGGAGAGCTGAGGAAGCCTGAGGGGAGCCAAAGCCCGAATGGGCTGGTAAAACTTCCTGCAGGATGGTTTATGTATAGATCACTCTTCTGTTCCGACATGAAATATCTCCTTCTAGCTTTGATTGCCTGTTTATGAAGAAAGACCATCTGATACCAGCTGTAGTACTTTAGATAAAGAAAGATCATCAGAGAAGATAGATCATCTGATACCAGCTGTATCGCACACACTTTACAAACCACACTTCAGGAGAGAAGACCATTTTTAATGACTCTAGCGAAAGCAATACAAAGCCAACACACTGTACTCTCAGAGTCCCCAAACCTAACACCTGCGTGGTCAGCACATTCCAATGCAGTTCATTTCCCACTGGAGACCTCTAAGGCAGAGAGATTTTCCAGTGGGAAAAATCATCAGCAGGGAACATGCCTGCGTGAAAGATGTATGCCTCACAGTCGGGACTGAAGCAGCTCCATGAACCCTGCGGGACCCTAACCCACGTGACACAGTTTAGGAAACACAACTGTAGTTTCTTCAGTTGAGTGCTTTTCCTCTGATCTATTAATAGATCTGAATTAATGCTTTTCTTACATCCTGCTCTCCTCTATACCTGCTCAAAATGTATATCTTGGTGAGGCTGCCAAGTGAAACGTGTGGTTTTGAGTTTCAGGAAGTGTAAATTCAGTTGCAAGTGCAACGATCAGTAATCATTTCATTATCTCCACTGACCCCAGCTGAAGCCACACCAGCACATTCACGTTTGGCATTAGTCTCACTGTCAGTATCGCATGTGTCGGTCTGACCCTGAAGTTACATACAGCCTCTATCTGAAGTCAGCACACCCACCTTCTACACGTCTAAATAGCAGTCCCCAAACACATCGATGTTGCTTGTAGCTGCTGTCTCAAAAGAATAAGATAGCTCTGCAGAAGATCAGAAGTACATTTTCACTCTCACAGTCTCTTTACAGACTCAGCCAACAGTAAATCAGACCTTCATATGCTGATTTATCTGTTTCTGCATTTATTCTTCGTCACTATTGATGGTGCCCTGTTAATTGATTAGCCCAGCCACCCTGCCTCTGACAACAGCAATGGGATTGCCTTTGACTTCTGCAGGAAGCAGAATTGGGCTCATTATTTGTAAATGATTTTACCGTGTGTTTCTGCTTGATCAATCACGAGTTCCCTGAGGGTTATCCGCATTTATGGTCACTTTCAAAGCTTTATTATTTTTTAATGATGAACCATAATATTTCTGCACACAGGCTGAACTGGAGCAGACTGGAGCTGGCTTCCTTCAATAGCCAACGAATCCTGAAACGCCACCTGAGCTCCTGGCTCTGTGCTGCAAGCACGTGTTATGCACGCCGAGCAATACAATCTATACCATCTATATTCATTAGTTCCCACAAACAACTTTGCAAATACTGATGCTGAGCTCAAAATGTAGTGTATTTCATCCGATCAAATTGTGCAAAACCTGAATAACACCATCTGTATTTTAACATGTTTACAGCTAAAAGGTTCTGAAATAACAGACACTTGGTAGTTTTCTCAGACTAATTGATACCTTATGCAGATTAGATTGTCAATTTTTACACTAAGACCAGAAAATGATTAATGCAATATGCTATTTTGGTTTTTAAACACCCTCTATTTTCAATAGTCATTTCATCTTCTAGTTTAGTTTTGCATAAAGAAAAAGTTTAGAACACTTTACCAGAGGATTGGAACAATGAATTAGGAGCTTAAATTTTCTATGCTATAAGGCCTCTCCCATTTACTGCAAGACCCCCTCCTTCTACATGACCCTGTTCAGATAAAGGAGCCTTTAAAGTATATATTATATTCAATGTTGTAAAAACTGTTTATGAGATGAATACTCAAATTCAGTTTCAATTTCAATAGTTTAAAAAAACGCTAATAAAACTGGAGGAGTTCAGAAGAATGAGTGCACTAGAATGATCTAACATTTGAAAGATACATATTGTAATAGGAAGAGTTATAGGTACTGCTTACCAAGAACTCAGCCAGGAGAGCCAATCTGAATCTGACACAGTTCTTCTAGCACAAACAACTTTTTATTCCATTTTGCCCCAGGCCATACGTTTTGATCTGAATTCTTTGGAGGAATCCAATATACAGTGGAGAAGCACAAACACAATGTAAAAAAAAATAAGGGGACTCACTCACCCTTCAGCCTTGCCTCCTTGTATCCTTGCAGCCCAGGCTGCAAAATATACCTGTCGGCTCTTCTCATAGAGAGCAAAAATATCCTCAAAGTTCAGGCTCTGAAGTGAAATAGTATGCCAATAGTCTTGAAGGAGATACGCATATTCATTACTCATTCAAATATGCCACACAAAAGTTAGAGATTCTTCACAGCATCAACTGAAATCCACAAAGAAGTTTTTCAGAAATTAATTCAGACCTAGTCTTCCCTAATACATTCTAACCAATATAACAGTCGTATGCCTCCTGTGTCCTGAGCATGTGTTCCTCTTTACCCATTTCAAGCTACCATGTCTTCTAGCCCTAAGTCCCTAGGGTCCACTGAATTCATTGACTAGACCTCCACTGAGGATAATGAGAGTTTAGATAGCTAACTTCTACATATGTAGACACATCCATTTAGATGTATGTAAAATCTATAAACTGAAACCATCTTTGGATTATTTGTCACTTCTATTGTTGGAAATTTGCCTGTAATAATGGTAACAAGAAACATTCATGAAGCGCAACCTTTACAAGGTATTGCACCAAGCAGCTGAATAACACAAGGGCTTCTACGTCCTTCATGCCCACCGTTTCAGTTTTTCAAATGCCTTCCTCCACACCTGGTCTGCACATGTAGCTATGTAAACAAGTAAGATAACCCGAAGGGGAGATTCGGTTTTATATGTAGGCCATAGTAAGTGTAGGGAACATTAGCGCTGTTCTTATTGACTGCAGCCTGTGTGTAGGTGGAGCGGGAGCATGAGGCTTGCTCACCATCTAGGAAGCAGGGGGGGAACCCCCAGTTTTGAGGCAGCGACCTGCAGGCACCCTGGATTATAGATACATTGGCATGAGCAGCCATGGGATAAGAGAACAATCCCGCCAACTCCCCACATTGTACCTTGGCAGTGTCTGAGTGTTACCAGTTTCCCTATAAAATGTTTACCCACCCAAGAACGAAAACAAATTGCAAATCATAGCATTGCTAACAGTATGATAATTAGGTGTCTTATTTGACTACAATTAAACAAATTCCCCATCTGCACAAAAACGTTTCCTCTTCTAGCTAGGATGAACTATTAATATCGGAAAGGTTTTGAATGCATCCTTTAAATTTTTTTTCGAGGATGTTCTGCTGTTAATTATACCTATAACTTTAGCACTACTGACTCCATCTAGGTTTTCTCATGTTAGCAAATGGAGAAATAGGAGAGGATCCTGCCCCGCCAACCTGGCCCCTGAACTTAGAAATGTGTTTACGAGGAAGAAGGTCCAGTAGAGCCAGGTGGAAGCAGTCCTGTGAGCATTCAAGCTGGAAAGACACCCCGGCTGTCCCTGGTGTAGGTCATGCCATCTATCCAACAGGTATTGCTCACACTGTGGTCTCTCCTGGACATACCAAAATTGGGGAGAGATTACAGTCACTTTCCACCATTGCGTGCTTCTCATCTGCTAGTGCAAGTGATTCTTACTGACGTAGGTCCTAAATTAAATCAAACACAAGTTTTCAAAGCAACAAAGCACGATGACTAATTAAGCCATTCTACCTCTCTTAGTCATTCATTTTAATAAGCAGTGTCCTTATCTTTTACACTTGGAAACCATTAACAGATTTGTTCATTTGCTGTCATTATGTGCTAGGATCAGAATTTAATGCTTGCCAGAACTGGAAAAGATGTTACTGATTCTCTTGGGTGCCAGATCATGAGTCATTTACAGAGGTAAATGATTACAGAGAATAAAACCTGTATTTGGCCACCTCTTTGTGGCATCATAAAGCATTTGAGATTCATACAGTACAGATCAGAAAGTTCCCTATCCTATTTCTTCTGTTGAGAATTTGAAAACTTCAGCTCCTTTTGAAAAAAAAATCAGTTGTAGCAGCTGCAGGGTGTGTAATGCATCAGCTCAAAAGCCCTCGCTCCCAGCGCTGGGGGGTGCCCCAATTCTGTTCTTGCAGATGATTATTCACCCAAATTTGCCAGCTGGCATAAGTGGCCATCAATCCATTGCAGCCATCATGCATTTATTTTAAGAGTAGGTATAACTCTGTAGATCATGTATATGAGCTTGTCCACTTGAGTAAACACATTGGCTTTTGTGCCCTTAAATTCTTGGGCACAACTTTGCAGTAATGCTGGGCTGAGGTTTTTTTCCATGGAATAATATTTTAAAGTGATTTGTTTCTTAGTTACAGGTTGCAGATAATGATGATGCTGTAAATATTGTAATGTGTGGAGGACAGTAACTCAGGAAGATTCAGTCAGCTACGCAAACAAGGCATACTTTATTACTACCTTTGCTGAGAATTTTGTGCTTAGATTCCGAAGCATGTTTCCAGGTTTATTGTATATGAGTGACTGTGCGGAGTCAGATTCCTTCAGTGAGATTTATTTAGGAAGGTATCTAGTATTTGACCTGTGTTTGGACAATTTTCTGAAAGTGCCACTATACATTCAGAACTGCTACTGTATTAATATTTTACATACATTTATGATCCAGCTACATCGTGGATCACATCTTAACCTGACAGGAACTAGTATATCATCCTATTGGCAATCTGGCTTCTGTGTTATGCAGACAAGTAAATGATTTCTAACAAAGAACTTCCTTAAGGAGAACAGCTTTTTTTCTGTTTGCACATTGCGTGTGAGGACGTGGCAATTCTCTCTAATGTGCTTGCTGTGGAGGATTATCTTCACACTCAGTTTGATGTAAAATTAAGTTCAATATGCCATTCATGTTGTAAATAAGCTATATGCAGCCTTTCTGCAAATCGGATCCGCAGGACTGGTACTGACCCTCTGTTCTTGAGGTTCCATAATACCAGTTTGCATGGAGGTCTCTTAAAAAATGTCAGCGCTGGTCTGACTGGACACTGTGCCACAGAGCCTCGTTCTGTAACCCGGCTGCATGAGGACAGGGCTGAATCCAGCATCAGAGATGAATCAGAGTTACCTGGGCTGAGGCAGTAGTTTTATACTGGGGAAATGGAGAGCAGCTCCTACCAGAAAGCTGATAAACCCCCCAAAATTTAAGCTCACCGCAGTATTTGAAAGATTTCCCCTCCTCCTTTAAAGTTCCTTGTTAAAAGAACTCTTTTCCAAGCAGCTAGACTCTGCGCCGCTGAGCACAACCCTCTGAGCTCTGCCATTCAGCCAGTTCTCAATCCACCTCACTGTCCACTCATCTAACCCACACTTCCTGAGCTTGCCTATGAGGATGTTATGGGAGACAGTGTCGAAAGCCTTGCTGAAGTCAAGGGAGACAACATCCACTGCTCTCCCCTCATCTACCCAGCCAGTCATTCCATTGTAGAAGGCTATCAGATTGGTTAAGTGTGATTTCCCCTTGGTGAAGCCATGCTGACTACTCCTGATCACCTTCTTGTCCTCCACATGCTTAGAGATGGCCTCCAGGATGAGCTGCTCCATCACCTTTCCGGGATGCAGGTGAGGCTGACTGGCCTGTAGTTTCCTGGGTCCTCCTTCTTGCCCTTTTTGAAGACTGGGGTGACATTGGCTCTCTTCCAGTCTTCGGCACCTCTCCTGTTCTCCATGACCTTTCAAAGATGATGGAGAATGGCTTAGCAATGACATCTGCCAGCTCCCTCAGCATTCGTGGGTGCATCCCATCAGGGCCCATGGATTTGTGGGTGTCAAGTTTGCTTAAATGATCTCTAACCCACTCCTCCTCCACCAAGGGGAAGTCTTTTTTCTCCAGACTTTCTCCCTGATATCCAGGGTCTGGGGTTCCTGAGGGCTGGCCTGAGCAGTAAAGACTGAAGCAAAGAAGGCATTCAGTAACTCTGCCTTCCCTGCATCCTTCGTCACCAGGGTACCCACCCCATTCAGCAAAGGGCCCACATTTTCCCTAGTCTTCCTCTTGCTACTGATGTATTTGAAGAAGCCCTTCTTGTTGTCCCTGACATCTCTAGCCAGATTTAATTCCAAATGGGCCTTAGCCATCCTCATTGCATCCCTGCATACTCTAACAATGTTCCTATATTCCTCCCAAGTGGCCTGTCCCCCTTTCCACTTTCTGTGTACTTCCTTCTTCTGGTTGAGTTTTGCCAGGAGCTCCTTGCTCATCCATGCAGGTCTCCTGCCTCCTTTGCTTGACTTCCTACTCATAGGGATGCACCGCTCTTGAGCCTGGAGGAAGTGATGTTTGAATATTAACCAGCTCTCTTGAACACTCCTTCCTTCTAGGGCCCTCACCCATGGGATTCCTCCAAGTAGGTCCCTGAAGAGGCCAAAGTTTGCTCTCCTCAAGTCCAGGGTTGCCATCCTACTTAGTGCCCTGCCTCCTCCTTGCAGGATCCTGAACTCCACCATCTCATGGTCACTGCAGCCAAGGCAGCCCCCAACCTTCACATCTTCCACCAGTCCTTCTTTGTTTGTTAGTACGAGGTCCAGCAGCACACCTCTCCTTGTTGGCTCCTCCACCACCTGTGTCAAGAAGTTGTCACCAATGCTCTGCAGGAACCTCCAGGACTGTTTGTGCCTAGCTGTGTTGTCTTTCCAGCAGATATCGGGGTGGTTGAAGTCCCCCATGAGAACCAGGGCCCGGGATCGTGAGGCTACTTCCAGTTGTCTGTAGAAGGCCTCATCGACTTCCTCTTCCTGATCAGGTGGCCTGTAGTAAACACCCACAACAGTGTCACCCATGCTAGCCTGCCCTTTCATCCTTACCCATAAGCTCTTGACTCGCTCTTCTTCCACCCCTAGGCACAGCTCGATACATTCCAGTTGCTCTCTCACATAAAGAGCAACTCCACCACCTCACCTTCCTGGCCTGTCTTTCCTAAAAAGCACATAGCCATCCATGAAAGCGCTCCAGTCATGCGAGCTATCCCACCATGTCTCTGTAATGGCAATGAGATCATGGCCCTGCGACCGCACACATATCTCTAGTTCTTCCTGTTTGTTCCCCAAGCTGCGTGCATTGGTGTACAGGCATTTCAGGGAGGTGATCGAGCATGCAGGTTTCCCAGGAGGGGTAAAAGAGGGTCCTCCATAGCCACATCCCATGCGCACTTCCCTGGCTGCATTCACCTGTTGGAGGCATCCTGACATAAGCAGTCTTTTGCTAACTACCCTGTCACTATAACTCTCCCCTTCCCCCATCTTTCCTAGTTTAAAGCCCTCCTTACCAGGTTGGCCAACCTGTTGGCAAAGACCCGCGTGCCCCGCCTCGTGAGGTGGATCCCATCTCTTGCCATCAGTTGTCGATCTTCAAACAGGGTCCCATGGTCGTAGAAACCAAAACCCTGTTGCCAACACCAGCGGCGCAGCCAGTCGTTAGCCTGGAAAGTCCGTCTCCTCCTCCTCTCATCCATCCCCCTCACTGGCAGGATTGAGGAGAAGATGACCTGGGCTCCCAGACCCTTGACCACCATCCCCAGAGCTCTGAAATCCTGTTTGATGATCCCCAGTTTGCCCTTGATGTCATTAGCGCCCACATGGAAGAGCAGCAGTGGGTAATAGCCTGAAGCGTGGACAAGCCTTGGCAGTCTTTCCATGACGTCTCTCACACAAGCCCCTGGCAGGCCACAAACCTCTCTAGACATGAGGGTGGGCGGCAGATAGGTGCCTCCATCCCCTGCAGCAGGGAGTCACCCACAACAATCACCCGCCACTTCTTCCGGGCGTTCCAGCAAGGCACAGGGTCTGTTGTCCCAGTTACTTCCCTTGCAGCCATGCCCATCTCCTCCTCATCCTGGAGGGCACTAAACTTGTTCTTCAAACACAAGTCCTCAGGAGGAGTAGGAGCCTTTCTCCTCCCACAAGCAGTGACCAGCTTCCAGCCGCCTTCTACAGTGTTATGATGTACTGTTTCACACAGCACAGAGCCCTCCGGCAACTCCACTGCTGTAGGGGCTTGAGACTCCTGAAACTGTACAGTCTCCGAGAATACCCTGTCTATCTCTTGCTCACCTTCTTGGATGCTACGCAGCCTACTGACTTCCTCCCGCAACTTTCTAACCTGACCACATAGCTCATCAACAACAATACACCTCCTGCAGGAGAGCTGACTGCCAGCCCAGGCCTCCCGGAGAGGCCCTAAGCACTCCCTGCAGCCCAAGACCTGCAGAGCTGCATCTACTGTCAGAGGGTCGGTCTGGGTCCCAGCCTCAGACACAGCCAACACAGCAACTCCAACAGCCACTGGGGAATATGCTCTGCAGCGTGTCACGACCATGCTTGAAGCATACACCGGAGGGATCAAAAACAAAGGTGCCTTCATGCACTCTTCTGCACAAACTGCTGCATCCAGTCACTGCCTCTGTTAGCTGCCCTCTAGGCCTGGCTCTTATATAGGCCTCTCATTTCTCATCCAGGCATTTCTCATCCCTGGGCCTCATTTGGTCCTTGGGCTTTTCCATGTCACCTTGGGGCTGTGCTTCTCCCCTGGGTATGCTACTCAGCCCCCTGCCCTCCCCCCCCGCCAACACCCTAGCTCTCCCAGCCTCTGTACAGCCCTGGCATCCTGGATCTCCCACATTTTATGACTCTGGGCTTCTCGGGACATGCCCACACACCGCAGTGCTGCTGTCCAGGCTCCGGTGCAGAGCCTGGAAGGCAGTGCAATGCCTCAGGACCTGCATTTGGGTTCATTCAGAAGTTGGCGAGATGACCAGCTCCCAGCTCTGCAGCTGCTGAAGCTTGAGAGCGTCCCTACAAGCAACCTTCCTACTCTCTGCACAGTCCTGGGGCAAATCTTGCAGAAGGGAGACTCCATCCCCCTTGAATACTCAGAGATGTGTCTTTCCAAGTCACTGCAAAAGGAAGGACTCGTTTACTTCTTTTGGCTGTTTATTCAGCCTATGGCACTCCCTCTGTGATGTTGTGAGTCCCAAAACAGCACCCTGCCATCTCTGCACTCTCTCCCCTGTTTCCTGTGCATCTACCCAAAGTCTTCTCTACGCACCAGGGGCATGGGAAGTGTTGCTTGAGAGAGCTCGCTTGAAGCTATGACATGTTGTAAAGCTGAAGGCCTAACAGAGGCAAATCTGGGATGTGGCTGTGCCCCTATGACCCCTCCAGCTCCCAGCCCAAGGGTCCAGGAAGGTCACTGGGAAGAGCAGTGGGTTTGGAGTGGGTGGGATGGGTTTCTCTTGGCATCCACAAGTCCTCCCTGGGTCTTTCTGAGCACTTAGGGAAATCCCTTCTGCCTATGGGCTTGCATCAAAGATTTCAAAGCCGTGGCCGTCACAGTAGAGGGCTGCCAGAGCACGTTTGAACCACCCACGTCACAGCCATGTCATGTTCAAATTTCCGACGTCACACCCACGTCATGTTCGAACGACCCATGTCACATCCATGTCACGTTCGAACCATCCACGTCACACCCACGCTCCTTCCTTGCAGCAGGATCACAGTTCTAGTGCTAAGGTGTGAGGACACCTGGTGCAGGCTTGGGGAGGGGAGGCAAGGGAGCCGGGCACTTGTGGAGGGACTGCCCTAGGCATGAGGAGGCAAGCTCTGCCTTCCCAGTGCTCTTGCCTCTGAGCCCTGGTTGGTGTGGGAGTGTTTGCAGCAGGGTGGCACACCCACGTCACCTTCGAACCACCCACGTCACACCCACGTCACGTTCGAATCACCCACATCACACCCACGTGACGTTCAAATTTCCCACGTCACACCCACGTCACATTCAAATCAACCACGTCACACCCACGTGATGTTTGAATCACCCACGGCACACCCACATCACTTTCAAATCACCCACGTCACTCCTACGTCACACCCACGTCACGTTCGAATCACCCACGTCACACTCGAATCACCCACGTCACACCCGAATCACCCACGTCACACCCATGTCAACTTCAAATTTCCCATGTCACACCCACGACACATTCGAATTTCCCTCATCAAACCCACATCATATTCGAATCACCCATGTCACTCCTAGGTCTTACCCACGTCACGTTCGAATTTCCGACGGCACACCCACGGTCCTCCCTTGCAGCAGCATCACAGTCCTAGTGGTCAGGTGTGAGGACACCTGGTGCAGGCTTGGGGAGGGGAGGCAAGGGATCAGGGCACTTGTTGTGGGGCTGTCCTAGGCATGAGGAAGCAAGATCTTCCTTCCCAGTGCTCTTGCCTCTGAGCCCTGGTTGGTGGGGGAGCGTCTGCAGCACAGTGGCACACCCACGTCACCTTCGAACCACCCACGTCACACCCACGTCACGTTCGAATTTCCCACGTCACACCCACGTCACGTTTGAATCATCCATGGCATACCCACAGTCCTCCCTTGCAGCAGCATTACAGTCCTAGTGGTCAAGTGTGAGGACACCTGGTGTAGGCTTGGGGAGGGGAGGCAAGGGAGCAGGGAACTTGTGGGGCTGCCCTAGGCATGAGGAGACAAGCTCTTCCTCCTTGGCGGCCTGTAGCTAGCGGTGTCCCCCAGGGGTCAGTACTGGGTCCAGTCTTGTTCAACTTATTCATCAATGACCTGGATGAAGGGATAGAGTGCACCCTTAGCAAGTTTGCTGATGATACAAAACTGGGAGGAGTGACGGATAACACCAGAGGGCTGTGCTGCCATTCAGAGAGACCTGGACAGGCTGGAGAGGTGGGCGGAGAGGAACCTCATGAAGTTCAACAAAGGCAAGTGCAGGGTCCTGCACCTAGGGAGGAATAACCCCCAGCACCAGTACAGGTTGGGGGTTGACCTGCTGGAAAGCAGCTCTGCCGAGAAGGACCTGGGAGTGCTGGTGGACACCAAGTTAAGCATGAGGCAGCAATGTGCCCTTGTGGCCAAGAAGGCCAATGGTATCCTGGGCTGCATCAGGAAGAGTGTTGCCAGCAGGTCGAGGGAGGTGATTCTCCCCCTCTACTCAGCCCTGGTGAGGCCACATCTGGAGTACTGTGTCCAGTTCTGGGCTCCCCAGTACAAGAGGGATGTGGCACTACTGGAGCAAGTCCAGCGAAGGGCCACAAAGATGATTAGGGGACTGGAGCATCTCTCTTATGAGGAAAGGCTGAGAGAGCTGGGCCTGTTGAGCCTGGAGAAGAGAAGGCTGAGAGGAGATCTTATCAATGTGTACAAGTATCTGAAGGGAGGGTGTCAAGAGGATGGGACCAGACTCTTTTCAGTGGTGCCGAGTGACAGTACGCAAGGCAATGGGCACAAACTGAAACACAGATGCTTCCATCTGAACATGAGGAAATATTTTTTCACTGTGAGGGTGACAGAGCACTGGCACAGGTTGCCCAGAGAGGTTGTGGAGTCTCCTTCTCTGGAGATATTCAAAACACACCTGGACGCAATCCTGTGCAACATGCTCTAGGTGACCCTGCTTGAGCAGGGGGGTTGGACTAGATGATCTCCAGAGGCCCCTTCCAACCTCAGCGATTCTGTGATTCTGTGATTCCTTCGCAGTGCTCTTGCCTCTGAGCCCTGGTTGGTGGGGGAGCATTTGCAGCAGGGTGGCACACCCACGTCACCTCTGGCACACCCACGTCACGTTCGTATCACCCACGTCACAACCAGGTCACACCCACGTCATGTTCGAATCCCCCACGTCACACCCACATCACACCCACGTCATGTTCGAATCTCCCATGTCACACCCACCTCACCTTCGAACCACATATGGAACAACCATGCTCTTCCCTTGCAACAGCCTCACAGTCCTAGTGCTAAGGTGTGAGGACACCTGGTGCAGGCTTGGGGAGGGGAGGCAAGGGAGCTGGGCACTCATGGTGGGGCTGCCCTAGGCATGCGGAGGCAAGCTCTGCCTTCGCAGTGCTCTTGCCTCTGAGCCCTGGTTGGTGGGGGAGCCTTTGAAGCAGGGTGACACACCCACGTCACCTTCGAACCACCCACGTCACACCCACGTCAGCTTAAAATTTTCCACGTCACACCCATGTCACTTTTGAAGCACCCACCTCACACCCACGTCACACCCACATCATTTTTGAATTTCCCACGTCACACCCATGTCACGTTCAAATCACCCACGGCACACCCACATCACACACGGGACACCCATGTCACACTAAAATCACCCACATCACGTTTGAATTTCGCACATCACACCCACATCACATTCGAACCACCCAAGGCACACCCAGGTCACATTCGAATTTCCCACGACACAGCCATGTCACGTTTGAATCTCCCACGTCACACGCACGTCACACCCAGGTCACGTTCGAGTCACCCACATCACACCCACGTCACCTTCGAAACACCCATGGCACACCCATGGTCCTCCCTTGCAGCAGCATCACACTCCTACTGCTAAGGTGTGAGGACACCTGGTGTAGGCTTGGGGAGGGGAGGCAAGGGAGCTGGGCACTTGTGGTGGGGCTGTCCTAGGCATGCAGAGGCAAGCTCTGCCTTCGCAGTGCTCTTGCCTCTGAGCCCTGGTTGGTGGAGGAGCGTCTGCAGCAGGGTGGCACACACACGTCACCTTCGAACAACCCACGTCACACCCACGCCACACCCACGCCACACCCACACCACGTTAGAATCACCCATGTCACACCCACGTCGCCTTCGAATTTCCCACGCCACACCCACATCACGTTTGAATCTCCAACATCACACCAACGTCACGTTCGAACTTCCCACGTCACACCCACATCACCTTCAAAACACCCATGTCACACCCACGTCACGATTGAATTTCCCACGTAACACCCACGTCACCTTCGAACCACCCACATCACACCCACGTCACCTTCGCATTTCCCACGTCACACCCACGTCACCTTCAAATTTCCCGCGTCACACCCATGTCACATTTGAACAACCCACAGCACACCCACGTCACACACAGGACACCCATGTCACGCTAAAATCACCCACGTCATGTTCGAATTTCGCACATCACACTCACATCACGTTCGAACCACCCACGTCACGATCGAATTTCCCACATCACAACCACCTCATGTTGGAATCACCCATGTAACACCCACATCACATTCGGACGACGACTAGCAATTTGTGACATTTGTTTGGTGACGGGACACAGTGCATAGCGAGGCGGCGAAGGCACGCAGCGCTTTCCTAGGCAGCGAGGGTGAAAAGGGATGCAGTGAATTGCTGGGCAGCGAGGCGCCAACACGCCAAAGCGCCCAAGCGCCTACCGGACGCGTCGCTTTACTAGGCGCTGACACACTGAAGAAGGCAGCCGTTTGCCAGGCGGCGGCGGGGGGGAGGGACGAAGCGCTTTGGTAGGCGGCAAGGCGCGAGGGGACAAAGCGATTTGAGAGGCGGCGAGGGGGAAAAGGGACGCAGCGGTGTGCTAGGAGGCCAAGGCACGCATTGCTATGCCAGGCAGTGAAGGGACATAACGCTTTTCTAGGCGGCCAAGGGACGCGGCGCTTTGCTAGGCAAGGAGGCAGCAAAGCCACGCGGCAAATTGGTAGTGGGCGACAGGACACGGTGATTTGCTAGGCGGCGAAGGGACGCGGCGCTTTGCTAGGTGGCGAGGGGACATGACAATTTGCTACCGGGCGACGCTGCGAAAGGACGTGTTGCTTTGCTAGGCAGTGAACACATGCGTTGCTTTGCTAGGAGGCGAAGGAACAAGGCGCTTTGCTAGGCAGAAATGGGAGGTGACGATTTGCTAGGCGGCGAGGCAACGAAGGGACGAAGCAATTTGGGAGGAAGCGAACGGACACGGTGATTTGGTAGGTGGTGAGGCGGCGAAGGCACGCGGCGCTTTGCTAGGTGGCAAGGCGGTGAAGGCACGCGGCGCTTTGCTAGGTGGCAAAGGGTCACAGTGGTGTGCTAGTCAGCGAGGCGCTGAAGGGACACGGCGCTTTTTTTGGATGTTCGCTGTCTCACAAACAAGCAGACTGCTGCGTCTGTTTGCTGCCTTGCCAACAAGCAAAGTGCTGCCTCGCTTCGCTTCCACGCGAAAAAGCAAAACGCGATGCCGCTTCGCCACCTGCTGGACAAGCAAAGTGCTGCGTCTCTTTGCTGCCTCGCAGAATAACTAACCCCTGCGTCTGTTCGCCACCTCACAAAGAAGCATTCTGCTGCGCCTGCTCGCTGCCTCGCAAACTAACTAACCACTGCCTCTCTTCCCTGCCTCGCAAATTAACCCATACATCTGACCGCTGCCTCGCAAGCAAGCACACCGCTGCGTCTATTCGCTGCCTCGCAAAAAAGGAGATCACTGCATCTATTCGCCGACTCACAAAAAAGCAAACCGCTGCGTCTCTTCCCTGCCTCACCAACAACCAAACCGCTATATCTGTTCACTGCCTCTCAAACTAACTACTGTGTGTTCGCTCCCTCGCAAATAAGGAAACCGCTGCGTCACTTTGCTGCGATGTAAACAAGCAAACAGCTGCATCTGTTCGCTGCCTCACAAACACACTAACCGGTGCGTCTCTTCGCCACCTCACAGAACGAGTAACCACTGTGGATGTTCGCTGTCTCACAAAAAAGCAGACTGCTGCGTCTGTTCGCTGCCTCACCAGCTAGCCAAGTGCTGCCTCGCTTCGCCTCCACACCAAAAAGCAATCCGCGATGCAACCGCGCCACCTGCTGGACAAGCAAAGTGCTGCGTCTCTTCGCTGCCTTGCCGAACAACGAGCCACTCTGCACGTTGGCTGTCTCACAGACAAGCAGACTGAATGAATCTGTTCGCTGCCTCGCCAACAAGCAAAGCACAGCGTCTCTTCGCCGCCTCACACAATGAGCAACCACTGTGCGTGTTCGCTGTCTCACCAACAAGCAGACTGCTGCGTGTCTTCGCTGCCTCGCAAAAGAGCACATCACTGCGTCTATTGGCCGACTCACAAAAAAGCAAAGCATGGCCGCTCTTCGCTGCCTCGCCAACAAGCAAAGCACTCGATCTCTTCGCTGCCTCGCAAACTAAGCAACCGATGCGACCCTTTGCCGCCTGCCAAAGCACTGCGTCCCTCCGCCGCCTCGCCACCTGGCAAAGCGCCGCGTCTGCTCGCCGCCTCACCGCCTAGCACACCGCTGCATCCCTTTTCCCCCTCGCCGCCTCTCAAATCGCTTCGTCCCCTCGCGCTTGCCGTCTACCAAAGTGCTGCGTCCCTCCTGCCCTCGCCTCCTGGCAAACGGCTGCGTCCTTCAGCGCGTTGGCGCCTCGCCGCATCGCAGCCTAGCAAAGCGCTGCGTGCCTTCGCTGCCTGGCAAAGCGCCGTGTCCCTTCGCCGCCTCGCCGCCTAGAAAAGCGCCGTGTCCCTTCAGCGCCTCGCCAACTAGCACAGCGCTGTGACCCTTGGACGCCTAGCAATGCAGCGCGTGCCTTCGCCCCCTCGCCGCCTAAGAAAGCGCTGCGTGCCTTTTCACCCTCGCCGCCTAGCAAAGAGCCGTGTCCCTTCGCCGCCTCGCTGCCTACCAAAGCGCTGCGTCCCTCCGCCGCCTCGCCGCCTGGCACACTGCTGCGTCCCTTCGCCGCCTGCCAAAGCACTGTGTGCCTTCGCCGCCTCGCTGCTTAGCAAACACCCTAGTAGCGCCAAAGGGACACAGCGCTTTTGTAGGCGCCGAAGGCACGTGGTGCTTTGCTAAGGCACGAGGCAGCGAAGCCACCAAGCAATTTGGTAGTCGTCGACGGCATACGGCGCTTTGCTAGGTGGCGAGGCAGCGAATGCACGCAGCGCTTTGCTCGGCGTCGAGGAGTCGAAGGTAGGCGGTGCTTTGCTAGGAGCTGAAGGACCACGGCGCATTACATGGCGGTGAAGGAACACGGAGCATTGCTTGGCGGCGTAGGAAAACGGCGCTTTGCTAGGCGGCGAGGGCGAAAAGGCACGCAGCGCTTTCTTAAGCAGCGAGGCGGCGAAGGCACGCGCTGCATTGCTAGGCGGCGAGGGTCACAGCGGTGTGCTAGTCGGCGAGGCGCTGAAGGGACATGGCAATTTGCTAGGCGGTGAGGCGCCGAAGCGATTTGAGAGGCGGCGAGGGGGAAAAGGGACGCAGCGCTGTGCTAGGCGGCGGAGGCACGCAGCGCTTTGCTCGGCGCCGAGGAATCAAAGGCAGGCAATGCCTTGCTAGGAGCCAAAGGAACACGGCGCTTTGCTTGGCACCCACAGGACGCGGAGCTTTGCTAGGTGGCGAAGGCAGACGATGCTTTGCGAGGCAGCGAGGAGACGAAGGGAGGCAGCGCTTTGCTAGGCGGCGAAGGGACAAAGCGATTTGGGAGGCAGCGAAGGCACTCGGCGCTTAGCTAGGCGGCGAGGCGGCGAAGAGATGCAGCGCTTTCTTAGGCGACGAGGTGGCGAAGGTACACAGCGGTGTGCGAGGCGGCAAAGGCACGCGGTGCTTTGCAAGGCGGCGAAGGCACGCGGCGCTTTGCTAGGCGGCGAGGCGGCGAACGCACGCGTTGCTTTGCTAGGCGGCGAAGGAAGAAGGCGCTTTGCTAGGCAGCAATGGGAGGCGACGATTTGCTAGGCAGCAAGGCAGCGAAGGGACGAAGAAATTTGGGAGGAAGCGAACGCACACGGCGATTTGGTAGGCGGTGAGGGGGCGAAGGCACGCGGTGCTTTGCTAGGCGGCAAAGGGTCACAGCGGTGTGCTAGTCGGCGAGGCGCTGAAGGGACACGGCGCTTTGCTAGGCGGTGAGGCGGCGAAGGGACGAAGCGATTTGCTAGGCAGCGATTTGGTGCCTCACAGAAGAACTAAGCACTGTGCATGTTGCCTGTCTCACAAACAAGCACACCGCTGCGTATGTTCGCTGCCTCGCCAGCTAGCCAAGTGCTGCCTCGCTTCGCCTCCACGCCAAAAAGCAATCCGCGATGCAACCGCGCCACCTGCTGGACAAGCAAAGTGCTGCATCTCTTCGCTGCCTCGCCGAAAAATGAGCCACTCTGCATGTTGGCTATCCCACAGACAAGCAGACTGATGAATCTGTTTGCTGCCTCGCCAACAAGCAAAGCACAGCGTCTCTTCGCCGCCTCACACAATGAGCAACCACTGTGCGTGTTCGCTGTCTCACCAACAAGCAGACTGCTGCGTCTCTTCGCTGCCTCGCAAAAGAGCACATCACTGCGTCTATTGGCCGACTCACAAAAAAGCAAAGCATGGCCGCTCTTCGCTGCCTCGCCAACAAGCAAAGCACTCGATCTCTTCGCTGCCTCGCAGACTAAGCAACCGATGCGACCCTTTGCCACCTGCCAAAGCACTGCGTCCCTCAGCAGCCTCACCCCCTGGTAAAGCGCCGCGTCTGCTCGCCGCCTCACCGCCTAGCACACCGCTGTGTCCCTTTTCCCCCTCGCCGCCTCTCAGATCACTTCGTCCCCTCGCGCTCGCCGTCTACCAAAGCGCTGCGTCCCTCCTGCCCTCGCCACCTGGCAAACGGCTGCATCCTTCAGCGCGTTGGCGCCTCGCCGCATCGCAGCCTAGCAAAGCACTGCGTGCCTTCGCTGCCTGGCAAAGCGCCGTGTCCCTTCGCCGCCTCGCCGCCTAGAAAACTCCGTGTCCCTTCAGCGCCTCGCCGACTAGCACAACGCTGTGACCCTTGGACGCCTAGTAAAGCAGCGCGTGCCTTCGCCGCCTAAGAAAGCGCTGCGTGCCTTTTCACCCTCACCGCCTAGCAAAGAGCCGTGTCCCTTCGCCGCCTCGCCGCCTACCAAAGCGCTGCGTCCCTCCGCCGCCTCGCCACCTGGCACACTGCTGCGTCCCTTCGCCGCCTGCCAAAGCACTGTGTGCCTTCGCCGCCTCGCTGCTTAGCAAACGCCCTAGTAGCGCCGAAGGGACACAGCGCTTTGCCAGGCGCCGAAGGCACTCAGCGCTTCCCTCGTTTGCGAGGCAGCGAAGAGATGGAGCGGTTTGCTTGTTGGCCAGACAGCGAACAGGCGCCGTGCTTTGCTTTCTGCCAGTCAGCGAATACACGCAGCGCTCTGTTTTTTGGCGAGGCAGTGAACAGATGCAGCGTTTAGTTTGCGAGGCGGCGAAGAGACACGGCGGTTTGCATGCTGGCGAGGCGGCGAGCAGATCGAGTGCTTTGCTTGCTGGTGAGGCAGCGAAGAGATGCAGCGGTTTGCTTGTTGGCGAGGCAGCGAAGAGACGCAGCAGGCTCCTTATTTGTGACACAGCCAACATGCACAGTGGTTAGCTCTTGTGCGAGGCAGCGAATGACCGCCGAGCAAATCGCTTTGTGCGTTCGCCACCTCGCTGCCTAGCAAAGCGTCGTCTCCCTTGGGCGCCTAGCAAAGCTGCGCGTGCCGTCGCCGTCAAGCAAAGCGCCGTGTTCCTTGGGCATCTAGCAAAGAAGTGCCTGCGTTGGGCGCCTCGACGCATCGCAGCCTAGCAAAGCGCTGCGTGCCTTCGGCGGCTGGCAAAGCAGTGCGTGCCTTCGCCGTCTCACACACCGCGGCGTGCCTTCGGCGCCTGGCAAAGCAGTGCGTGCCTTCGCCGCCTCGCCGCCTAAGACAGCGCTGCGTGCCTTCTGGCCCTCGCCGCCTAGCAAAGCGCTGTGTCCCTTCGCCGCCTCGCCGCCTAGCAAAGCTCCGTGTCCCTTCACTGCCTCGCTGCCTAAGAAAGCGCTGCGTGCCTTCTCGCCCTCGCCGCCTAGCAAAGCGCCGTGTCCCTTCGCCACCTCGCTGCCTAGCAAAGCTCCGCGTCCCTTCGCCGCCTCACCGCCTAGCAGAGCTCCGCGTCCCGTCACCGCCTAGCAAAGCGCCATGTTCCTTCGGCGCCTAGCAAAGCGCCGTGTTCCTTCGCCGCCTCGCCCCCTAAGAAAGCGCTGCGTCCCTTTTCTCCATCGCCGCCCAACAAAGCGCCGTGTGCCTTCACCGCCTCCCCAATCACTTCGTCCCTTCGCCGCCTAGCAAAGCGCTGCTTGCCTTCGCCGCCTCACACACCGCTGCGTCCCTTCGCCGCCTCGCCGCTTAGCAAACGCCGTAGTAGCGCCGAAGGGACACGGCGCTTTTGTAGGCGCCGAAGGCACGTGGCGCCTTGCTAAGCACCGAGGCAGCGAAGGCACGCAGCCATTTGATCGTGGTCGACGGGCTCGGGCGCCTTGCTAGGCGGCGAGGCGGCGAAGGCACGCAGCGCTTTGCCAGGCGCCCAAGGACGCAGCGCTGTGCGAGGCGGCGAGGGCACGCAGTGCTTTGCCAGGCGCCGAAGGCACTCAGCGCTTTGCCAGGCGCCCAAGGCACGCAGCGCTCTAGGAGGCAGCGAGGGCACACAGTGCTTTGCTAGGCAGCGAGCGGATGTGCAGCTTTGCTAGGCAGCCAAGGCTGAGGACGCTTTGCTAGGCGCTTTGCTAGGCGGCGAAGGCACGAAGCGATTGGGGAGGCGGCGAAGGCACACGGCGCTTTGCTAGGCGGCGAGGGCGAGAAGGCACGCAGCGCTTTGCTAGGCGGCGAAGGCACGCACTGCTTTGCCAGCCGCTGAAGGCACGCAGCGCTTCCTTCGTTTGCCAGGCAGCGAAGAGGTGCAGCGGTTTGCTTGTTGGCCAGGCAGCGAACAGGCGCCGTGCTTTGCTCTCTGCCAGTCAGCGAATAGACGCAGCGCTCTGCTTTTTGGCGAGGCAGTGAACACATGCAGCGTTTAGTTTGCGAGGCGGCCAAGAGACGCGGCGCTTTGCATGCTGGCGAGGCGGCGAGCAGATCGAGTGCTTTGCTTGTTGACGAGGCAGCGAAGAGATTCAGCAGTCTCCTTGTTTGTGAGACAGCCAACATGCCCAGTGCTTGCTCATTGTGCGAGGCAGCGAAGAGATGCAGCACTTTGCTAGTTGGCGAGGCAGCGAAGAGACGCAGCAGTCTGCTTGTTTGTGAGACAGCCAACATGCACAGTGGTTAGCTATTGTGCGAGGCAGCGAATGACAGCAGAGCAAATCGCTTTGTGCCTTCGCCGCCTCGCCGCCTAGCAAAGCTCCGTGTCCCGTCGCCGCCTAGCAAAGCGCCATGTTCCCTCGGTGCCTAGAAAGCAGCGCGTGCCTTCACCGCCTAAGAAAGCGCTGCGTGCCTTCTCGCCCTCGCCGCCTAGCAAAGCTCCGCGTCCCTTCGCCGCCTCGCCGCCTAGCAGAGCACCGTGTTCCTTTGGCGCCTAGCAAAGAAGTGCCTGCGTTCGGCGCCTCGCCGCATCGCAGCCTAGCAAAGCGCTGCGTGCCTTCGGCGGCTGGCAAAGCAGTGCGTGCCTTCGCTGCCTCACACAGCGCGGCGTGCCTTCGGCGCCTCGCCGCCTAAGAAAGCGCTGCGTGCCTTCTCGCCCTCGCCGCCTAGCAAAGCTCCGCGTCCCGTGGCCGCCTAGCAAAGCGCCGTGTTCCTTCGCTGCCTCGCCGCCTAAGAAAGCGCTGCGTCCCTTTTCTCCCTCGCCGCCCAACAAAGCGCCGTGTGCCTTCACCGCCTCCCCAATCGCTTCGTGCCTTCGGCGCCTAGCAAAGCGCTGCTTGCCTTCGCCGCCTCACACACCGCTGCGTCCCTTCGCCGCCTCGCCGCTTAGCAAACGCCGTAGTAGCGCCGAAGGGACACGGCGCTTTTGTAGGCGCCGAAGGCACGTGGCGCCTTGCTAAGCACCGAGGCAGCGAAGGCACGCAGCCATTTGATCGTGGTCGACGGGCTCGGGCGCCTTGCTAGGCGGCGAGGCGGCGAAGGCACGCAGCGCTTTGCCAGGCGCCCAAGGACGCAGCGCTGTGCGAGGCGGCGAGGGCACGCAGTGCTTTGCTAGGTGCCGAAGGCACGCAGCACTCTAGGAGGTGGCGAGGGCACACAGTGCTTTGCTAGGCGTCGAGCGGACGTGCAGCTTTGCTAGGCAGCGAAGGGACACGGCGCTTTGCTAGGCGGCGAAGGCACACGGCGCTTTGCTAGGCGGCGAGGGCGAGAAGGCACGCAACGCTTTGCCAGGCGCCGAAGGCACTCAGCACTTTGCCTGGCGCCGAAGGCACGCAGCGCTTCCTTCGTTTGCGAGGCAGCGAAGAGGTGGAGCGGTTTGCTTGTCGGCCAGGCAGCGAACAGGCGCCGTGCTTTGCTTTCTGCCACTCAGCGAATACACGCAGCGCTCTGCTTTTTGGCGAGGCACTGAACAGATGCACCGTTTAGTTTGCGAGGCGGCGAAGAGACGCGGCGGTTTGCATGCTGGCGAGGCGGCGAGCAGATCGAGTGCTTTGCTTGTTGGCGAGGCAGCGAAGAGATGCAGCGGTTTGCTTGTTGGCGAGGCAGCGAAGAGATGCAGCAGTCTCCTTGTTTGTGAGACAGCCAACATGCCCAGTGCTTGCTCATTGTGTGAGGCAGCGAAGAGATGCAGCGGTTTTCTAGTTGGCGAGGCAGCGAAGAGACGCAGCAGGCTGCTTGTTGGTGAGACAGCCAACATGCACAGTGGTTAGCTATTGGGCGAGGCAGCGAATGACCGCCGAGCAAATCGCTTTGTGCGTTCGCTGCCTTGCTGCCTAGCAAAGCGTCGTCTGCCTTGGGCGCCTAGCAAAGCTGCGCATGCCGTCGCTGTCAAGCAAAGCGCCGTGTTCCTTGGGCGCCTAGCAAAGAAGTGCCTGCGTTGGGCGCCTCGCCGCATCGCAGCCTAGCAAAGCGCTGCGTGCCTTCGGCGGCTGGCAAAGCAGCGCGTGCCTTCGCCGCCTAAGAAAGCGCTGCGTGCCTTCTCGCCCTCGCCGCCTAGCAAAGCGCCGTGTCCCGTGGCCGCATAGCAAAGCGCCGTGTTCCTTCGCTGCCTCGCCACCGAAGAAAGCGCTGCGTCCCTTTTCGCCCTCGCCGCCCAACAAAGCGCCGTTTGCCTTCACCGCCTCCCCAATCGCTTCGTGCCTTCGGCGCCTAGCAAAGCGCTGCTTGCCTTCGCCGCCTCACACACCGCTGCGTCCCTTCGCCGCCTCGCCGCTTAGCAAACGCCGTAGTAGCGCCGAAGGGACACGGCGCTTTTGTAGGCGCCGAAGGCACGTGGCGCCTTGCTAAGCACCGAGGCAGCGAAGGCACGCAGCCATTTGATCGTGGTCGACGGGCTCGGGCGCCTTGCTAGGCGGCGAGGCGGCGAAGGCACGCAGCGCTTTGCCAGGCGCCCAAGGACGCAGCGCTGTGCGAGGCGGCGAGGGCACACAATGCTTTGCTAGGCAGTGAGCGGACGTGCAGCTTTGCTAGGCAGCCAAGGCTGAGGACGCTTTGCTAGGCGCTTTGCTAGGCGGCGAAGGCACGAAGCGATTTGGGAGGCGGCAAAGGGACACGGCGCTATGCTAGGCGGCGAGGGCGAGAAGGCACGCAGCACTTTCCTAGGCGGTGAGGCGGCGAAGGCACGCAGCGCTTTGCCAGGCGCCCAAGGACGCAGCGCTGTGCGAGGCGGCGAGGGCATGCAGTGCTTTGCTAGGCGCCGAAGGCACGCAGCGCTTCCTTCCTTTGCGAGGCAGCAAAGAGATGGAGCGGTTTGCTTGTCGGCCAGGCAGCGAACAGGCGCCGTGCTTTGCTTTCTGCCAGTCAGCGAATACACGCAGCGCTCTGCTTTTTGGCGAGGCACTGAACAGATGCACCGTTTAGTTTGCGAGGCGGCGAAGAGACGCGGCGGTTTGCATGCTCGCGTGGCGGCGAGCAAATCGAGTGCTTTGCTTGTTGGAGAGGCAGCGAAGAGATTCAGCAGTCTCCTTGTTTGTGAGACAGCCAACATGCAGAGGATGGTTCGCCGCGTCTACCAAGAGGCTTGACCTCGGCTGATGGTCCGTGACTGCGGTAAGCAGCGAGAGGACTGGG
Source organism: Apteryx mantelli (assembly GCF_036417845.1). NCBI lineage: Eukaryota > Metazoa > Chordata > Aves > Apterygiformes > Apterygidae > Apteryx > Apteryx mantelli. Next base: position 3,964,821 of record NC_090009.1, read on the forward strand.
AGTGGGGGATAAGAAGGGGCTGGGGGAAGTGCTGGCAAAAAAAGGCTGCCGCCAGACACGGTCCGGGGTCGCGCCCCGTCTCCCAGACAGCGGCATGGAAGCAGACGCCGCGGCCACCTTGCTAGCCGGTATACTCTCCAAGAGAGGAATTGACGCACTGGTGAAGCAGTTGCAGAGGTTGAGTAAACTGGGGCAGCAATGGGGACATTTCCCTGATACTCATATGCTATTTTCCGTATCGGAATGGCGAGATTTCAGAGAGACAATGTGGCATAAGACCATCGAGGGTGGAGACAAGGACAAGAAGGAGGTTAAGGCGGTGCGAGCTCAACCGTCGGTCCCTCCGCCACTGCCCCCCCCGCAGCCCTTGCCTCCGTCCGCTCCTGAGGGAGCCGGCAGTGCGCCGTGCCCAGGGCCCTCATCACCGCCCGTACCGGGGGAGGGCAGCACAGCCCCGCCGAGGCTATGGCGGGAGCCCCTGACGTTGTTATCTCCGGAGTCGTCAGGCACAGCCTCGCCTACCACCCCCATGGGGACAAAGCCGTTCACGGCTCAACTATTAAAAATGTTTGAGCAGCTGTCAGTAAAACTGGAAAAGCTGGAACTGAGGGACGGGAAAGCTGTTCGTGCACTTTGCAACACCGTACTAGAGACTTTAACGGCAATGAGCCGGTCTGTCAGGGAGGCACTGCAAAGGGCGCGGGAGAACTCCGAGGGGGGGGGCATCGTCAGCGCCGTCACCCGCTGCGTCCCAGAAAGCGGAGGTTTCCTCAGAGCCGGCTGGTCCGAGCTCTGAGGCAAATGCGGAAGTGCACCCGGAGGAGGCTCAAAGAGGGGCGGGCGCCGCGCCCCTTGCTGACCTCTTAGACTCGGGCAGAAAGGAGTGCCGACCCCCTCCTAGTGCTTCCCCCCCCCGCCGCTGCCTAGCAACAGTCCCCTGCATCCACCGTTGCCGCTGCCTATGCCACCTCAACGGCCGCCTCTACCCTCCTTCAACGAGACCACCCGCTCACGCCAGACTCCATCAGAGTACCCCCCACTGCTTTCGTCCAGCGAGTCTTCGGGGGACAACACGCCTGACACCAGAAATAAAGTACCACCGTCACCAGAAGAAACCATAAGAGTGCTACAGGAGCTATCGGAACGCCTGAAAAAAGTGGAGCTGCAGGTGCAAGAGAAAGAGGGAGGAGTACCTCCCTGCTTAATAAATCCCCTCGCCGGACTTCCAAGGGAGTCCCGCTGGAGTGGTTTTATCAAGGACGCTATAATAGAAGGACAATGGAAGCCTGTTGCGGGGTCCGAGGGCCCCACAGGACTGGCGTTCCCCGTGCTACAACAGAATGGTCAGGGGAAATGGGAACCACATGATTGGAAAATTTTACAACAAGACGCCAAGGGTTGGGAGCCCTTGGAGCTGAGGCAAAAGGGGGGCACCCAATTTGGAACAATGGTACCAAAAAAAAAAAAAAAAAAAAAAGGGAAAAAAAGGCCTTGCCAGACGTCTTTTTGATATGTGGTGAGAGGGCCTGGCAGGGAATTCCAAAAAATGTAATGGGTGGTCCATGTTATCTTGGCAAATTGACACTGCTGGCACCCAACAAAAATTGGTGGAGAAATATAACGGGGCATAGGACCGCCACCCGTAGTAAACAGGCGGCCACAGGGCTCTCACCAAATTGTAATGATAAGGTTACCCTACGCAGTCCTACTGAAAGAGTGTTTTTGTCCTTCTTGACATGCTATTCTGCAAAATAGGGCTGCAATTGATTTTTGTTATTAGCTTAAGATCATGGCTGTGAGGATTTTGAAGGTATGTGCTGCATGAATTTGTCTGATCATGGTGAATCCATTCACAAACAATTACAATGATTGAAGGAGCACGCAAGTAAAATCCGTCACAACCATGGGCTGTTCGACGAATGGCTAACTAACCTGTTTGGAAATCTACCGTAGTGGCTAATAGGGTTGCTTACTGAAGGCTTACGCATTCTACTAATCCTTGTAGTCATATGTTTATGTTTATGTGTAGTATTAAGCTGTATTAAGAAAGCTCTGCTGAAAGTAGTGAACCAAGCCTGGACTGCTCATAAACAAGAAGGGGGAATTGTGGAGGAATGGTTAAGCGAGAGAGGGCATGATCTGATTGGGATGAGCAATCCCGTTCTCAGGGTAAGGGAAGGAATGTAGGCCAAGGCGAGCGAGCCTTGCAGCAGCCGAGCAAGCCTTGCAGCGGCCTTGAGCACTACAAAAGAAGGCATTCATGAAACCGGTAAACAAGTCTGGACGGAACTAGGTTCCATAAATGTCGATGGAGCGCGGACAGCAACCTTGCACCAATCATGTATCCGCTTTATAGGTATGGACAGAAACTGTAACCAATCATGTAACTATTGCTAGCGCATGCGTATTACTTGTCGATATATATACTTTGTGTAAGCTCTAATAAAGAGAGAACGACCATACTCATATTGAGACTCATCGTTACTCCGGGGTCCCCTCCCTCACTCCAACACATGCCCAGTGCTTGCTCATTGTGCGAGGCAGCGAACAGATGCAGCGGTTTTCTAGTTGGCGAGGCAGCGAAGAGACGCAGCAGGCTGCTTGTTTGTGAGACAGCCAACATGCACAGTGGTTAGCTCTTGTGCGAGGCAGCGAATGACGGCAGAGCAAATCGCTTTGTGCGTTCGCCGCCTCGCTGCCTAGCAAAGCGCTGCGTGCCTTCGGCGGCTGGCAAAGCAGTGCGTGCCTTCGCCGCCTCACACAGCGCGGTGTGCCTTCGGCGCCTGGCAAAGCAGCGCGTGCCTTCGCCGCCTAAGAAAGCGCTGCGTGCCTTCTCGCCCTCGCTGCCTAGCAAAGCTCCGTGTCCCTTCGCCGCCTCGCCGCCTAGCAAAGCGCCGTGTCCCTTTGCCGCCTCGCCACCTAGCAAAGCTCCGCGTCCCGTCGCCGCCTAGCAAAGCGGCGTGTTCCTTCGGCGCCTAGCAAAGCGGCGTGTTCCTTCGCTGCCTCGCCGCCTAAGAAAGTGCTGCGTCCCTTTTCGCCCTCGCCGCCCAACAAAGCGCCGTGTGCCTTCACCGCCTCCCCAATCGCTTCGTGCCTTCGGCGCCTAGCAAAGCGCTGCTTGCCTTCGCCGCCTCACACACCGCTGCGTCCCTTCGCCGCCTCGCCGCTTAGCAAACGCCGTAGTAGCGCCGAAGGGACACGGCGCTTTTGTAGGCGCCGAAGGCACGTGGCGCCTTGCTAAGCACCGAGGCAGCAAAGGCACGCAGCCATTTGATCGTGGTCGACGGGCTCGGGCGCCTTGCTAGGCGGCGAGGCGGCGAAGGCACGCAGCGCTTTGCCAGGCGCCGAAGGCACTCAGCGCTTTGCCAGGCGCCGAAGGCACACAGCGCTTTGCCAGGCGCCCAAGGACGCAGCGCTCTAGGAGGCGGCGAGGGCACGCAGTGCTTTACTAGGCGGCGAGCGGACGTGCAGCTTTGCTAGGCAGCGAAGGCTGAGGACGCTTTGCTAGGCGGCGAAGGCACGAAGCGATTTGGGAGGCGGCGAAGGCACACGGCGCTTTTCTAGGTGGCGAGGCGGCGAAGGCACGCGCTGCTTTGCTAGGCGCCGAAGGCACGCAGCGCTTCCTTCGTTTGCGAGGCAGCGAAGAGGTGGAGCGGTTTGCTTGTCGGCCAGGCAGCGAACAGGCGCCGTGCTTTGCTTTCTGCCAGTCAGCGAATACACGCAGCGCTCTGCTTGTTGGCGAGGCACTGAACAGATGCACCGTTTAGTTTGCGAGGCGGCGAAGAGACGCGGCGGTTTGCATGCTGGCGAGGCGGCGAGCAGATCGAGTGCTTTGCTTGTTGGCGAGGCAGCGAAGAGATGCAGCGGTTTGCTTGTTGGCGAGGCAGCGAAGAGATGCAGCAGGCTCCTTGTTTGTGACACAGCCAACATGCCCAGTGCTTGCTCATTGTGTGAGGCAGCGAAGAGATGCAGCGGTTTTCTAGTTGGCGAGGCAGCGAAGAGACGCAGCAGGCTGCTTGTTGGTGAGACAGCCAACATGCACAGTGGTTAGCTCTTGTGCGAGGCAGCGAATGACCGCCGAGCAAATCGCTTTGTGCGTTCGCCGCCTCGCTGCCTAGCAAAGCGTCGTCTCCCTTGGGCGCCTAGCAAAGCTGCGCGTGCCGTCGCCGTCAAGCAAAGCGCCGTGTTCCTTGGGCGCCTAGCAAAGAAGTGCCTGCCTTCGGCGCCTCGCCGCATCGCAGCCTAGCAAAGCGCTGCGTGCCTTCGGCGGCTGGCAAAGCAGTGCGTGCCTTCGCCGCCTAAGAAAGCGCTGCGTGCCTTCTCGCCCTTGCCACCTAGCAAAGCTCCGCGTCCCTTCGCCGCCTCGCCGCCTAGCAGAGCACCGTGTTCCTTTGGCGCCTAGCAAAGAAGTGCCTGCGTTGGGCGCCTCGCCGCATCGCAGCCTAGCAAAGCGCTGCGTGCCTTCGGCGGCTGGCAAAGCAGTGCGTGCCTTCGCTGCCTCACACAGCGCGGCGTGCCTTCGGCGCCTCGCCACCTAAGAAAGCGCTGCGTGCCTTCTCGCCCTCGCCGCCTAGCAAAGCTCCGCGTCCCGTCGCCGCCTAGCAAAGCGGCGTGTTCCTTCTGCGCCTAGCAAAGCGCCGTGTTCCTTCGCTGCCTCGCCGCCTAAGAAAGCGCTGCGTCCCTTTTCGCCCTCGCCGCCCAACAAAGCGCCGTGTCCCTTCACCGCCTCCCCAATCGCTTCGTGCCTTCGGCGCCTAGCAAAGCGCTGCTTGCCTTCGCCGCCTCACACACCGCTGCGTCCCTTCGCCGCCTCGCCGCTTAGCAAACGCCGTAGTAGCGCCGAAGGGACACGGCGCTTTTGTAGGCGCCGAAGGCACGTGGCGCCTTGCTAAGCACCGAGGCAGCGAAGGCACGCAGCCATTTGATCGTGGTCGACGGGCTCGGGCGCCTTGCTAGGCGGCGAGGCGGCGAAGGCACGCAGCGCTTTGCCAGGCGCCCAAGGACGCAGCGCTGTGCGAGGCGGCGAGGGCACGCAGCGCTTTGCTAGGCGGCGAGGTGGCAAAGGCACACGCTGCTTTGCTAGGCACCGAAGGCACGCAGCGCTTCCTTCGTTTGCGAGGCAGCGAAGAGATGCAGCGGTTTGCTTGTTGGCGAGGCAGCGAAGAGATGCAGCAGTCTCCTTGTTTGTGAGACAGCCAACATGCCCAGTGCTTGCTCCTTGTGCGAGGCAGCGAAGAGATGCAGCACTTTGCTTGTGCACCAGGTGGCGCAGTGGCATCGCGGATGGCTTTTTCTCCTGGAGGCGAAGCGAGGCAGCACTTTGCTAGTTGGTGAGGCAGCGAAGAGACGCAGCAGGCTGCTTGTTTGTGAGACAGCCAACATGCACAGTGGTTAGCTATTGTGCGAGGCAGCGAATGACTGCCGAGCAAATCGCTTTGTGCGTTCGCCACCTCGCTGCCTAGCAAAGCGTCGTCTCCCTTGGGCGCCTAGCAAAGCTGCGCGTGCCGTCGCCATCAAGCAAAGCGCCGTGTTCCTTGGGCGCCTAGCAAAGAAGTGCCTGCGTTGGGCGCCTGGCCGCATCGCAGCCTAGCAAAGCGCTGCTTGCCTTCGCCGCCTCACACACCGCTGCGTCCCTTCGCCGCCTCGCCGCTTAGCAAACGCCGTAGTAGCGCCGAAGGGACACGGCGCTTTTGTAGGCGCCGAAGGCACGTGGCGCCTTGCTAAGCACCGAGGCAGCGAAGGCACGCAGCCATTTGATCGTGGTCGACGGGCTCGGGCGCCTTGCTAGGCGGCGAGGCGGCGAAGGCACGCAGCGCTTTGCCAGGCGCCCAAGGACGCAGCGCTCTAGGAGGCGGCGAGGGCACGCAGTGCTTTGCTAGGCGGCGAGCGGACGTGCAGCTTTGCTAGGCAGCCAAGGCTGAGGACGCTTTGCTAGGCGGCGAAGGCACGAAGCGATTTGGGAGGCGGCGAAGGCACACGGCGCTTTTCTAGGTGGCGAGGCGGCGAAGGCACGCGCTGCTTTGCTAGGCGCCGAAGGCACGCAGCGCTTCCTTCGTTTGCGAGGCAGCGAAGAGGTGGAGCGGTTTGCTTGTCGGCCAGGCAGCGAACAGGCGCCGTGCTTTGCTTTCTGCCAGTCAGCGAATACACGCAGCGCTCTGCTTGTTGGCGAGGCACTGAACAGATGCACCGTTTAGTTTGCGAGGCGGCGAAGAGACGCGGCGGTTTGCATGCTGGCGAGGCGGCGAGCAGATCGAGTGCTTTGCTTGTTGGCGAGGCAGCAAAGAGATGCAGCGGTTTGCTTGTTGGCAAGGCAGCGAAGAGATGCAGCAGTCTCCTTGTTTGTGAGACAGCCAACATGCCCAGTGCTTGCTCATTGTGTGAGGCAGCGAAGAGATGCAGCGGTTTTCTAGTTGGCGAGGCAGCGAAGAGACGCAGCAGGCTGCTTGTTGGTGAGACAGCCAACATGCACAGTGGTTAGCTATTGTGCGAGGCAGCGAATGACCGCCGAGCAAATCGCTTTGTGCGTTCGCCGCCTCGCTGCCTAGCAAAGCGTCGTCTCCCTTGGGCGCCTAGCAAAGCTGCGCGTGCCGTCGCCGTCAAGCAAAGCGCCGTGTTCCTTGGGCGCCTAGCAAAGAAGTGCCTGCCTTCGGCGCCTCGCCGCATCGCAGCCTAGCAAAGCGCTGCGTGCCTTCGGCGGCTGGCAAAGCAGTGCGTGCCTTCGCCGCCTAAGAAAGCGCTGCGTGCCTTCTCGCCCTCGCCGCCTAGCAAAGCTCCGCGTCCCTTCGCCGCCTCGCCGCCTAGCAGAGCACCGTGTTCCTTTGGCGCCTAGCAAAGAAGTGCCTGCGTTCGGCGCCTCGCCGCATCGCAGCCTAGCAAAGCGCTGCGTGCCTTCGGCGGCTGGCAAAGCAGTGCGTGCCTTCGCTGCCTCACACAGCGCGGCGTGCCTTCGGCGCCTCGCCGCCTAAGAAAGCGCTGCGTGCCTTCTCGCCCTCGCCGCCTAGCAAAGCTCCGCGTCCCGTCGCCGCCTAGCAAAGCGGCATGTTCCTTCTGCGCCTAGCAAAGCGCCGTGTTCCTTCGCTGCCTCGCCGCCTAAGAAAGCGCTGCATCCCTTTTCGCCCTCACTGCCCAACAAAGCGCCGTGTCCCTTCACCGCCTCCCCAATCGCTTCGTGCCTTCGGCGCCTAGCAAAGCGCTGCTTGCCTTCGCCGCCTCACACACCGCTGCATCCCTTCGCCGCCTCGCCGCTTAGCAAACGCCGTAGTAGCGCCGAAGGCACACGGCGCTTTTGTAGGCGCCGAAGGCACGTGGCGCCTTGCTAAGCACCGAGGCAGCGAAGGCACGCAGCCATTTGATCGTGGTCGACGGGCTCGGGCGCCTTGCTAGGCGGCGAGGCGGCGAAGGCACGCAGCGCTTTGCCAGGCGCCGAAGGCACACAGCGCTTTGCCAGGCGCCCAAGGACGCAGCGCTCTAGGAGGCGGCGAGGGCACGCAGTGCTTTGCTAGGCGGCGAGCGGACGTGCAGCTTTGCTAGGCAGCGAAGGCTGAGGACGCTTTGCTAGGCGGCGAAGGCACGAAGCGATTTGGGAGGCGGCGAAGGCACACGGCGCTTTTCTAGGTGGCGAGGCGGCGAAGGCACGCGCTGCTTTGCTAGGCGCCGAAGGCACGCAGCGCTTCCTTCGTTTGCGAGGCAGCGAAGAGGTGGAGCGGTTTGCTTGTCGGCCAGGCAGCGAACAGGCGCCGTGCTTTGCTTTCTGCCAGTCAGCGAATACACGCAGCGCTCTGCTTGTTGGCGAGGCACTGAACAGATGCACCGTTTAGTTTGCGAGGCGGCGAAGAGACGCGGCGGTTTGCATGCTGGCGAGGCGGCGAGCAGATCGAGTGCTTTGCTTGTTGGCGAGGCAGCGAAGAGATGCAGCGGTTTGCTTGTTGGCGAGGCAGCGAAGAGATGCAGCAGGCTCCTTGTTTGTGACACAGCCAACATGCCCAGTGCTTGCTCATTGTGTGAGGCAGCGAAGAGATGCAGCGGTTTTCTAGTTGGCGAGGCAGCGAAGAGACGCAGCAGGCTGCTTGTTTGTGAGACAGCCAACATGCACAGTGCTTAGCTATTGTGCGAGGCAGCGAATGACCGCCGAGCAAATCGCTTTGTGCGTTCGCCGCCTCGCTGCCTAGCAAAGCGTCGTCTCCCTTGGGCGCCTAGCAAAGCTGCGCGTGCCGTCGCCGTCAAGCAAAGCGCCGTGTTCCTTGGGCGCCTAGCAAAGAAGTGCCTGCGTTGGGCGCCTCGCCGCATCGCAGCCTAGCAAAGCGCTGCGTGCCTTCGGCGGCTGGCAAAGCAGTGCGTGCCTTCGCCGCCTCACACAGCGCGGCGTGCCTTCGGCGCCTGGCAAAGCAGCGCGTGCCTTCGCCGCCTCACACAGCGCGGCGTGCCTTCGGCGCCTGGCAAAGCAGCGCGTGCCTTCGCCGCCTAAGAAAGCGCTGCGTGCCTTCTCGCCCTCGCCGCCTAGCAAAGCGCCGTGTCCCTTTGCCGCCTCGCCGCCTAGCAAAGCTCCGCGTCCCGTCGCCGCCTAGCAAAGCGGCGTGTTCCTTCGGCGCCTAGCAAAGCGCCGTGTTCCTTCGCTGCCTCGCCGCCGAAGAAAGCGCTGCGTCCCTTTTCGCCCTCGCCGCCCAACAAAGCGCCGTGTGCCTTCACCGCCTCCCCAATCGCTTCGTGCCTTCGGCGCCTAGCAAAGCGCTGCTTGCCTTCGCCGCCTCACACACCGCTGCGTCCCTTCGCCGCCTCGCCGCTTAGCAAACGCCGTAGTAGCGCCGAAGGCACACGGCGCTTTTGTAGGCGCCGAAGGCACGTGGCGCCTTGCTAAGCACCGAGGCAGCGAAGGCACGCAGCCATTTGATCGTGGTCGACGGGCTCGGGCGCCTTGCTAGGCGGCGAGGCGGCGAAGGCACGCAGCGCTTTGCCAGGCGCCGAAGGCACACAGCGCTTTGCCAGGCGCCCAAGGACGCAGCGCTCTAGGAGGCGGCGAGGGCACGCAGTGCTTTGCTAGGCGGCGAGCGGACGTGCAGCTTTGCTAGGCAGCGAAGGCTGAGGACGCTTTGCTAGGCGGCGAAGGCACGAAGCGATTTGGGAGGCGGCGAAGGCACACGGCGCTTTTCTAGGTGGCGAGGCGGCGAAGGCACGCGCTGCTTTGCTAGGCGCCGAAGGCACGCAGCGCTTCCTTCGTTTGCGAGGCAGCGAAGAGGTGGAGCGGTTTGCTTGTCGGCCAGGCAGCGAACAGGCGCCGTGCTTTGCTTTCTGCCAGTCAGCGAATACACGCAGCGCTCTGCTTGTTGGCGAGGCACTGAACAGATGCACCGTTTAGTTTGCGAGGCGGCGAAGAGACGCGGCGGTTTGCATGCTGGCGAGGCGGCGAGCAGATCGAGTGCTTTGCTTGTTGGCGAGGCAGCGAAGAGATGCAGCGGTTTGCTTGTTGGCGAGGCAGCGAAGAGATGCAGCAGGCTCCTTGTTTGTGACACAGCCAACATGCCCAGTGCTTGCTCATTGTGTGAGGCAGCGAAGAGATGCAGCGGTTTTCTAGTTGGCGAGGCAGCGAAGAGACGCAGCAGGCTGCTTGTTGGTGAGACAGCCAACATGCACAGTGGTTAGCTCTTGTGCGAGGCAGCGAATGACCGCCGAGCAAATCGCTTTGTGCGTTCGCCGCCTCGCTGCCTAGCAAAGCGTCGTCTCCCTTGGGCGCCTAGCAAAGCTGCGCGTGCCGTCGCCGTCAAGCAAAGCGCCGTGTTCCTTGGGCGCCTAGCAAAGAAGTGCCTGCCTTCGGCGCCTCGCCGCATCGCAGCCTAGCAAAGCGCTGCGTGCCTTCGGCGGCTGGCAAAGCAGTGCGTGCCTTCGCCGCCTAAGAAAGCGCTGCGTGCCTTCTCGCCCTTGCCACCTAGCAAAGCTCCGCGTCCCTTCGCCGCCTCGCCGCCTAGCAGAGCACCGTGTTCCTTTGGCGCCTAGCAAAGAAGTGCCTGCGTTGGGCGCCTCGCCGCATCGCAGCCTAGCAAAGCGCTGCGTGCCTTCGGCGGCTGGCAAAGCAGTGCGTGCCTTCGCTGCCTCACACAGCGCGGCGTGCCTTCGGCGCCTCGCCACCTAAGAAAGCGCTGCGTGCCTTCTCGCCCTCGCCGCCTAGCAAAGCTCCGCGTCCCGTCGCCGCCTAGCAAAGCGGCGTGTTCCTTCTGCGCCTAGCAAAGCGCCGTGTTCCTTCGCTGCCTCGCCGCCTAAGAAAGCGCTGCGTCCCTTTTCGCCCTCGCCGCCCAACAAAGCGCCGTGTGCCTTCACCGCCTCCCCAATCGCTTCGTGCCTTCGGCGCCTAGCAAAGCGCTGCTTGCCTTCGCCGCCTCACACACCGCTGCGTCCCTTCGCCGCCTCGCCGCTTAGCAAACGCCGTAGTAGCGCCGAAGGGACACGGCGCTTTTGTAGGCGCCGAAGGCACGTGGCGCCTTGCTAAGCACCGAGGCAGCGAAGGCACGCAGCCATTTGATCGTGGTCGACGGGCTCGGGCGCCTTGCTAGGCGGCGAGGCGGCGAAGGCACGCAGCGCTTTGCCAGGCGCCCAAGGACGCAGCGCTGTGCGAGGCGGCGAGGGCACGCAGCGCTTTGCTAGGCGGCGAGGTGGCAAAGGCACACGCTGCTTTGCTAGGCACCGAAGGCACGCAGCGCTTCCTTCGTTTGCGAGGCAGCGAAGAGATGCAGCGGTTTGCTTGTTGGCGAGGCAGCGAAGAGATGCAGCAGTCTCCTTGTTTGTGAGACAGCCAACATGCCCAGTGCTTGCTCCTTGTGCGAGGCAGCGAAGAGATGCAGCACTTTGCTTGTGCACCAGGTGGCGCAGTGGCATCGCGGATGGCTTTTTCTCCTGGAGGCGAAGCGAGGCAGCACTTTGCTAGTTGGTGAGGCAGCGAAGAGACGCAGCAGGCTGCTTGTTTGTGAGACAGCCAACATGCACAGTGGTTAGCTATTGTGCGAGGCAGCGAATGACTGCCGAGCAAATCGCTTTGTGCGTTCGCCACCTCGCTGCCTAGCAAAGCGTCGTCTCCCTTGGGCGCCTAGCAAAGCTGCGCGTGCCGTCGCCATCAAGCAAAGCGCCGTGTTCCTTGGGCGCCTAGCAAAGAAGTGCCTGCGTTGGGCGCCTGGCCGCATCGCAGCCTAGCAAAGCGCTGCTTGCCTTCGCCGCCTCACACACCGCTGCGTCCCTTCGCCGCCTCGCCGCTTAGCAAACGCCGTAGTAGCGCCGAAGGGACACGGCGCTTTTGTAGGCGCCGAAGGCACGTGGCGCCTTGCTAAGCACCGAGGCAGCGAAGGCACGCAGCCATTTGATCGTGGTCGACGGGCTCGGGCGCCTTGCTAGGCGGCGAGGCGGCGAAGGCACGCAGCGCTTTGCCAGGCGCCCAAGGACGCAGCGCTCTAGGAGGCGGCGAGGGCACGCAGTGCTTTGCTAGGCGGCGAGCGGACGTGCAGCTTTGCTAGGCAGCCAAGGCTGAGGACGCTTTGCTAGGCGGCGAAGGCACGAAGCGATTTGGGAGGCGGCGAAGGCACACGGCGCTTTTCTAGGTGGCGAGGCGGCGAAGGCACGCGCTGCTTTGCTAGGCGCCGAAGGCACGCAGCGCTTCCTTCGTTTGCGAGGCAGCGAAGAGGTGGAGCGGTTTGCTTGTCAGCCAGGCAGCGAACAGGCGCCGTGCTTTGCTTTCTGCCAGTCAGCGAATACACGCAGCGCTCTGCTTGTTGGCGAGGCACTGAACAGATGCACCGTTTAGTTTGCGAGGCGGCGAAGAGACGCGGCGGTTTGCATGCTGGCGAGGCGGCGAGCAGATCGAGTGCTTTGCTTGTTGGCGAGGCAGCAAAGAGATGCAGCGGTTTGCTTGTTGGCAAGGCAGCGAAGAGATGCAGCAGTCTCCTTGTTTGTGAGACAGCCAACATGCCCAGTGCTTGCTCATTGTGTGAGGCAGCGAAGAGATGCAGCGGTTTTCTAGTTGGCGAGGCAGCGAAGAGACGCAGCAGGCTGCTTGTTGGTGAGACAGCCAACATGCACAGTGGTTAGCTATTGTGCGAGGCAGCGAATGACCGCCGAGCAAATCGCTTTGTGCGTTCGCCGCCTCGCTGCCTAGCAAAGCGTCGTCTCCCTTGGGCGCCTAGCAAAGCTGCGCGTGCCGTCGCCGTCAAGCAAAGCGCCGTGTTCCTTGGGCGCCTAGCAAAGAAGTGCCTGCCTTCGGCGCCTCGCCGCATCGCAGCCTAGCAAAGCGCTGCGTGCCTTCGGCGGCTGGCAAAGCAGTGCGTGCCTTCGCCGCCTAAGAAAGCGCTGCGTGCCTTCTCGCCCTCGCCGCCTAGCAAAGCTCCGCGTCCCTTCGCCGCCTCGCCGCCTAGCAGAGCACCGTGTTCCTTTGGCGCCTAGCAAAGAAGTGCCTGCGTTCGGCGCCTCGCCGCATCGCAGCCTAGCAAAGCGCTGCGTGCCTTCGGCGGCTGGCAAAGCAGTGCGTGCCTTCGCTGCCTCACACAGCGCGGCGTGCCTTCGGCGCCTCGCCGCCTAAGAAAGCGCTGCGTGCCTTCTCGCCCTCGCCGCCTAGCAAAGCTCCGCGTCCCGTCGCCGCCTAGCAAAGCGGCATGTTCCTTCTGCGCCTAGCAAAGCGCCGTGTTCCTTCGCTGCCTCGCCGCCTAAGAAAGCGCTGCATCCCTTTTCGCCCTCACTGCCCAACAAAGCGCCGTGTCCCTTCACCGCCTCCCCAATCGCTTCGTGCCTTCGGCGCCTAGCAAAGCGCTGCTTGCCTTCGCCGCCTCACACACCGCTGCGTCCCTTCGCCGCCTCGCCGCTTAGCAAACGCCGTAGTAGCGCCGAAGGCACACGGTGCTTTTGTAGGCGCCGAAGGCACGTGGCGCCTTGCTAAGCACCGAGGCAGCGAAGGCACGCAGCCATTTGATCGTGGTCGACGGGCTCGGGCGCCTTGCTAGGCGGCGAGGCGGCGAAGGCACGCAGCGCTTTGCCAGGCGCCGAAGGCACACAGCGCTTTGCCAGGCGCCCAAGGACGCAGCGCTCTAGGAGGCGGCGAGGGCACGCAGTGCTTTGCTAGGCGGCGAGCGGACGTGCAGCTTTGCTAGGCAGCGAAGGCTGAGGACGCTTTGCTAGGCGGCGAAGGCACGAAGCGATTTGGGAGGCGGCGAAGGCACACGGCGCTTTTCTAGGTGGCGAGGCGGCGAAGGCACGCGCTGCTTTGCTAGGCGCCGAAGGCACGCAGCGCTTCCTTCGTTTGCGAGGCAGCGAAGAGGTGGAGCGGTTTGCTTGTCGGCCAGGCAGCGAACAGGCGCCGTGCTTTGCTTTCTGCCAGTCAGCGAATACACGCAGCGCTCTGCTTGTTGGCGAGGCACTGAACAGATGCACCGTTTAGTTTGCGAGGCGGCGAAGAGACGCGGCGGTTTGCATGCTGGCGAGGCGGCGAGCAGATCGAGTGCTTTGCTTGTTGGCGAGGCAGCGAAGAGATGCAGCGGTTTGCTTGTTGGCGAGGCAGCGAAGAGATGCAGCAGGCTCCTTGTTTGTGACACAGCCAACATGCCCAGTGCTTGCTCATTGTGTGAGGCAGCGAAGAGATGCAGCGGTTTTCTAGTTGGCGAGGCAGCGAAGAGACGCAGCAGGCTGCTTGTTTGTGAGACAGCCAACATGCACAGTGCTTAGCTATTGTGCGAGGCAGCGAATGACCGCCGAGCAAATCGCTTTGTGCGTTCGCCGCCTCGCTGCCTAGCAAAGCGTCGTCTCCCTTGGGCGCCTAGCAAAGCTGCGCGTGCCGTCGCCGTCAAGCAAAGCGCCGTGTTCCTTGGGCGCCTAGCAAAGAAGTGCCTGCGTTGGGCGCCTCGCCGCATCGCAGCCTAGCAAAGCGCTGCGTGCCTTCGGCGGCTGGCAAAGCAGTGCGTGCCTTCGCCGCCTCACACAGCGCGGCGTGCCTTCGGCGCCTGGCAAAGCAGCGCGTGCCTTCGCCGCCTCACACAGCGCGGCGTGCCTTCGGCGCCTGGCAAAGCAGCGCGTGCCTTCGCCGCCTAAGAAAGCGCTGCGTGCCTTCTCGCCCTCGCCGCCTAGCAAAGCGCCGTGTCCCTTTGCCGCCTCGCCGCCTAGCAAAGCTCCGCGTCCCGTCGCCGCCTAGCAAAGCGGCGTGTTCCTTCGGCGCCTAGCAAAGCGCCGTGTTCCTTGGGCGCCTAGCAAAGAAGTGCCTGCCTTCGGCGCCTCGCCGCATCGCAGCCTAGCAAAGCGCTGCGTGCCTTCGGCGGCTGGCAAAGCAGTGCGTGCCTTCGCCGCCTAAGAAAGCGCTGCGTGCCTTCTCGCCCTTGCCACCTAGCAAAGCTCCGCGTCCCTTCGCCGCCTCGCCGCCTAGCAGAGCACCGTGTTCCTTTGGCGCCTAGCAAAGAAGTGCCTGCGTTGGGCGCCTCGCCGCATCGCAGCCTAGCAAAGCGCTGCGTGCCTTCGGCGGCTGGCAAAGCAGTGCGTGCCTTCGCTGCCTCACACAGCGCGGCGTGCCTTCGGCGCCTCGCCACCTAAGAAAGCGCTGCGTGCCTTCTCGCCCTCGCCGCCTAGCAAAGCTCCGCGTCCCGTCGCCGCCTAGCAAAGCGGCGTGTTCCTTCTGCGCCTAGCAAAGCGCCGTGTTCCTTCGCTGCCTCGCCGCCTAAGAAAGCACTGCGTCCCTTTTCGCCCTCGCCGCCCAACAAAGCGCCGTGTGCCTTCACCGCCTCCCCAATCGCTTCGTGCCTTCGGCGCCTAGCAAAGCGCTGCTTGCCTTCGCCGCCTCACACACCGCTGCGTCCCTTCGCCGCCTCGCCGCTTAGCAAACGCCGTAGTAGCGCCGAAGGGACACGGCGCTTTTGTAGGCGCCGAAGGCACGTGGCGCCTTGCTAAGCACCGAGGCAGCGAAGGCACGCAGCCATTTGATCGTGGTCGACGGGCTCGGGCGCCTTGCTAGGCGGCGAGGCGGCGAAGGCACGCAGCGCTTTGCCAGGCGCCCAAGGACGCAGCGCTGTGCGAGGCGGCGAGGGCACGCAGCGCTTTGCTAGGCGGCGAGGTGGCAAAGGCACACGCTGCTTTGCTAGGCACCGAAGGCACGCAGCGCTTCCTTCGTTTGCGAGGCAGCGAAGAGATGCAGCGGTTTGCTTGTTGGCGAGGCAGCGAAGAGATGCAGCAGTCTCCTTGTTTGTGAGACAGCCAACATGCCCAGTGCTTGCTCCTTGTGCGAGGCAGCGAAGAGATGCAGCACTTTGCTTGTGCACCAGGTGGCGCAGTGGCATCGCGGATGGCTTTTTCTCCTGGAGGCGAAGCGAGGCAGCACTTTGCTAGTTGGTGAGGCAGCGAAGAGACGCAGCAGGCTGCTTGTTTGTGAGACAGCCAACATGCACAGTGGTTAGCTATTGTGCGAGGCAGCGAATGACTGCCGAGCAAATCGCTTTGTGCGTTCGCCACCTCGCTGCCTAGCAAAGCGTCGTCTCCCTTGGGCGCCTAGCAAAGCTGCGCGTGCCGTCGCCATCAAGCAAAGCGCCGTGTTCCTTGGGCGCCTAGCAAAGAAGTGCCTGCGTTGGGCGCCTGGCCGCATCGCAGCCTAGCAAAGCGCTGCTTGCCTTCGCCGCCTCACACACCGCTGCGTCCCTTCGCCGCCTCGCCGCTTAGCAAACGCCGTAGTAGCGCCGAAGGGACACGGCGCTTTTGTAGGCGCCGAAGGCACGTGGCGCCTTGCTAAGCACCGAGGCAGCGAAGGCACGCAGCCATTTGATCGTGGTCGACGGGCTCGGGCGCCTTGCTAGGCGGCGAGGCGGCGAAGGCACGCAGCGCTTTGCCAGGCGCCCAAGGACGCAGCGCTCTAGGAGGCGGCGAGGGCACGCAGTGCTTTGCTAGGCGGCGAGCGGACGTGCAGCTTTGCTAGGCAGCCAAGGCTGAGGACGCTTTGCTAGGCGGCGAAGGCACGAAGCGATTTGGGAGGCGGCGAAGGCACACGGCGCTTTTCTAGGTGGCGAGGCGGCGAAGGCACGCGCTGCTTTGCTAGGCGCCGAAGGCACGCAGCGCTTCCTTCGTTTGCGAGGCAGCGAAGAGGTGGAGCGGTTTGCTTGTCGGCCAGGCAGCGAACAGGCGCCGTGCTTTGCTTTCTGCCAGTCAGCGAATACACGCAGCGCTCTGCTTGTTGGCGAGGCACTGAACAGATGCACCGTTTAGTTTGCGAGGCGGCGAAGAGACGCGGCGGTTTGCATGCTGGCGAGGCGGCGAGCAGATCGAGTGCTTTGCTTGTTGGCGAGGCAGCAAAGAGATGCAGCGGTTTGCTTGTTGGCAAGGCAGCGAAGAGATGCAGCAGTCTCCTTGTTTGTGACACAGCCAACATGCCCAGTGCTTGCTCATTGTGTGAGGCAGCGAAGAGATGCAGCGGTTTTCTAGTTGGCGAGGCAGCGAAGAGACGCAGCAGGCTGCTTGTTGGTGAGACAGCCAACATGCACAGTGGTTAGCTATTGTGCGAGGCAGCGAATGACCGCCGAGCAAATCGCTTTGTGCGTTCGCCGCCTCGCTGCCTAGCAAAGCGTCGTCTCCCTTGGGCGCCTAGCAAAGCTGCGCGTGCCGTCGCCGTCAAGCAAAGCGCCGTGTTCCTTGGGCGCCTAGCAAAGAAGTGCCTGCCTTCGGCGCCTCGCCGCATCGCAGCCTAGCAAAGCGCTGCGTGCCTTCGGCGGCTGGCAAAGCAGTGCGTGCCTTCGCCGCCTAAGAAAGCGCTGCGTGCCTTCTCGCCCTCGCCGCCTAGCAAAGCTCCGCGTCCCTTCGCCGCCTCGCCGCCTAGCAGAGCACCGTGTTCCTTTGGCGCCTAGCAAAGAAGTGCCTGCGTTCGGCGCCTCGCCGCATCGCAGCCTAGCAAAGCGCTGCGTGCCTTCGGCGGCTGGCAAAGCAGTGCGTGCCTTCGCTGCCTCACACAGCGCGGCGTGCCTTCGGCGCCTCGCCGCCTAAGAAAGCGCTGCGTGCCTTCTCGCCCTCGCCGCCTAGCAAAGCTCCGCGTCCCGTCGCCGCCTAGCAAAGCGGCATGTTCCTTCTGCGCCTAGCAAAGCGCCGTGTTCCTTCGCTGCCTCGCCGCCTAAGAAAGCGCTGCATCCCTTTTCGCCCTCACTGCCCAACAAAGCGCCGTGTCCCTTCACCGCCTCCCCAATCGCTTCGTGCCTTCGGCGCCTAGCAAAGCGCTGCTTGCCTTCGCCGCCTCACACACCGCTGCGTCCCTTCGCCGCCTCGCCGCTTAGCAAACGCCGTAGTAGCGCCGAAGGCACACGGCGCTTTTGTAGGCGCCGAAGGCACGTGGCGCCTTGCTAAGCACCGAGGCAGCGAAGGCACGCAGCCATTTGATCGTGGTCGACGGGCTCGGGCGCCTTGCTAGGCGGCGAGGCGGCGAAGGCACGCAGCGCTTTGCCAGGCGCCCAAGGACGCAGCGCTCTAGGAGGCGGCGAGGGCACGCAGTGCTTTGCTAGGCGGCGAGCGGACGTGCAGCTTTGCTAGGCAGCCAAGGCTGAGGACGCTTTGCTAGGCGGCGAAGGCACGAAGCGATTTGGGAGGCGGCGAAGGCACACGGCGCTTTTCTAGGTGGCGAGGCGGCGAAGGCACGCGCTGCTTTGCTAGGCGCCGAAGGCACGCAGCGCTTCCTTCGTTTGCGAGGCAGCGAAGAGGTGGAGCGGTTTGCTTGTCGGCCAGGCAGCGAACAGGCGCCGTGCTTTGCTTTCTGCCAGTCAGCGAATACACGCAGCGCTCTGCTTGTTGGCGAGGCACTGAACAGATGCACCGTTTAGTTTGCGAGGCGGCGAAGAGACGCGGCGGTTTGCATGCTGGCGAGGCGGCGAGCAGATCGAGTGCTTTGCTTGTTGGCGAGGCAGCGAAGAGATGCAGCGGTTTGCTTGTTGGCGAGGCAGCGAAGAGATGCAGCAGGCTCCTTGTTTGTGACACAGCCAACATGCCCAGTGCTTGCTCATTGTGTGAGGCAGCGAAGAGATGCAGCGGTTTTCTAGTTGGCGAGGCAGCGAAGAGACGCAGCAGGCTGCTTGTTTGTGAGACAGCCAACATGCACAGTGCTTAGCTATTGTGCGAGGCAGCGAATGACCGCCGAGCAAATCGCTTTGTGCGTTCGCCGCCTCGCTGCCTAGCAAAGCGTCGTCTCCCTTGGGCGCCTAGCAAAGCTGCGCGTGCCGTCGCCGTCAAGCAAAGCGCCGTGTTCCTTGGGCGCCTAGCAAAGAAGTGCCTGCGTTGGGCGCCTCGCCGCATCGCAGCCTAGCAAAGCGCTGCGTGCCTTCGGCGGCTGGCAAAGCAGTGCGTGCCTTCGCCGCCTCACACAGCGCGGCGTGCCTTCGGCGCCTGGCAAAGCAGCGCGTGCCTTCGCCGCCTCACACAGCGCGGCGTGCCTTCGGCGCCTGGCAAAGCAGCGCGTGCCTTCGCCGCCTAAGAAAGCGCTGCGTGCCTTCTCGCCCTCGCCGCCTAGCAAAGCGCCGTGTCCCTTTGCCGCCTCGCCGCCTAGCAAAGCTCCGCGTCCCGTCGCCGCCTAGCAAAGCGGCGTGTTCCTTCGGCGCCTAGCAAAGCGCCGTGTTCCTTCGCTGCCTCGCCGCCGAAGAAAGCGCTGCGTCCCTTTTCGCCCTCGCCGCCCAACAAAGCGCCGTGTGCCTTCACCGCCTCCCCAATCGCTTCGTGCCTTCGGTGCCTAGCAAAGCGCTGCTTGCCTTCGCCGCCTCACACACCGCTGCGTCCCTTCGCCGCCTCGCCGCTTAGCAAACGCCGTAGTAGCGCCGAAGGCACACGGCGCTTTTGTAGGCGCCGAAGGCACGTGGCGCCTTGCTAAGCACCGAGGCAGCGAAGGCACGCAGCCATTTGATCGTGGTCGACGGGCTCGGGCGCCTTGCTAGGCGGCGAGGCGGCGAAGGCACGCAGCGCTTTGCCAGGCGCCGAAGGCACACAGCGCTTTGCCAGGCGCCCAAGGACGCAGCGCTCTAGGAGGCGGCGAGGGCACGCAGTGCTTTGCTAGGCGGCGAGCGGACGTGCAGCTTTGCTAGGCAGCGAAGGCTGAGGACGCTTTGCTAGGCGGCGAAGGCACGAAGCGATTTGGGAGGCGGCGAAGGCACACGGCGCTTTTCTAGGTGGCGAGGCGGCGAAGGCACGCGCTGCTTTGCTAGGCGCCGAAGGCACGCAGCGCTTCCTTCGTTTGCGAGGCAGCGAAGAGGTGGAGCGGTTTGCTTGTCGGCCAGGCAGCGAACAGGCGCCGTGCTTTGCTTTCTGCCAGTCAGCGAATACACGCAGCGCTCTGCTTGTTGGCGAGGCACTGAACAGATGCACCGTTTAGTTTGCGAGGCGGCGAAGAGACGCGGCGGTTTGCATGCTGGCGAGGCGGCGAGCAGATCGAGTGCTTTGCTTGTTGGCGAGGCAGCGAAGAGATGCAGCGGTTTGCTTGTTGGCGAGGCAGCGAAGAGATGCAGCAGGCTCCTTGTTTGTGACACAGCCAACATGCCCAGTGCTTGCTCATTGTGTGAGGCAGCGAAGAGATGCAGCGGTTTTCTAGTTGGCGAGGCAGCGAAGAGACGCAGCAGGCTGCTTGTTTGTGAGACAGCCAACATGCACAGTGCTTAGCTATTGTGCGAGGCAGCGAATGACCGCCGAGCAAATCGCTTTGTGCGTTCGCCGCCTCGCTGCCTAGCAAAGCGTCGTCTCCCTTGGGCGCCTAGCAAAGCTGCGCGTGCCGTCGCCGTCAAGCAAAGCGCCGTGTTCCTTGGGCGCCTAGCAAAGAAGTGCCTGCGTTGGGCGCCTCGCCGCATCGCAGCCTAGCAAAGCGCTGCTTGCCTTCGCCGCCTCACACACCGCTGCGTCCCTTCGCCGCCTCGCCGCTTAGCAAACGCCGTAGTAGCGCCGAAGGGACACGGCGCTTTTGTAGGCGCCGAAGGCACGTGGCGCCTTGCTAAGCACCGAGGCAGCGAAGGCACGCAGCCATTTGATCGTGGTCGACGGGCTCGGGCGCCTTGCTAGGCGGCGAGGCGGCGAAGGCACGCAGCGCTTTGCCAGGCGCCCAAGGACGCAGCGCTCTAGGAGGCGGCGAGGGCACGCAGTGCTTTGCTAGGCGGCGAGCGGACGTGCAGCTTTGCTAGGCAGCCAAGGCTGAGGACGCTTTGCTAGGCGGCGAAGGCACGAAGCGATTTGGGAGGCGGCGAAGGCACACGGCGCTTTTCTAGGTGGCGAGGCGGCGAAGGCACGCGCTGCTTTGCTAGGCGCCGAAGGCACGCAGCGCTTCCTTCGTTTGCGAGGCAGCGAAGAGGTGGAGCGGTTTGCTTGTCGGCCAGGCAGCGAACAGGCGCCGTGCTTTGCTTTCTGCCAGTCAGCGAATACACGCAGCGCTCTGCTTGT
Organism: Apteryx mantelli; assembly: GCF_036417845.1. NCBI lineage: Eukaryota > Metazoa > Chordata > Aves > Apterygiformes > Apterygidae > Apteryx > Apteryx mantelli. The sequence continues at coordinate 3,985,200 of NC_090009.1, forward strand.
TGGCGAGGCACTGAACAGATGCACCGTTTAGTTTGCGAGGCGGCGAAGAGACGCGGCGGTTTGCATGCTGGCGAGGCGGCGAGCAGATCGAGTGCTTTGCTTGTTGGCGAGGCAGCGAAGAGATGCAGCGGTTTGCTTGTTGGCGAGGCAGCGAAGAGATGCAGCAGGCTCCTTGTTTGTGACACAGCCAACATGCCCAGTGCTTGCTCATTGTGTGAGGCAGCGAAGAGATGCAGCGGTTTTCTAGTTGGCGAGGCAGCGAAGAGACGCAGCAGGCTGCTTGTTTGTGAGACAGCCAACATGCACAGTGCTTAGCTATTGTGCGAGGCAGCGAATGACCGCCGAGCAAATCGCTTTGTGCGTTCGCCGCCTCGCTGCCTAGCAAAGCGTCGTCTCCCTTGGGCGCCTAGCAAAGCTGCGCGTGCCGTCGCCGTCAAGCAAAGCGCCGTGTTCCTTGGGCGCCTAGCAAAGAAGTGCCTGCGTTGGGCGCCTCGCCGCATCGCAGCCTAGCAAAGCGCTGCGTGCCTTCGGCGGCTGGCAAAGCAGTGCGTGCCTTCGCCGCCTCACACAGCGCGGCGTGCCTTCGGCGCCTGGCAAAGCAGCGCGTGCCTTCGCCGCCTCACACAGCGCGGCGTGCCTTCGGCGCCTGGCAAAGCAGCGCGTGCCTTCGCCGCCTAAGAAAGCGCTGCGTGCCTTCTCGCCCTCGCCGCCTAGCAAAGCGCCGTGTCCCTTTGCCGCCTCGCCGCCTAGCAAAGCTCCGCGTCCCGTCGCCGCCTAGCAAAGCGGCGTGTTCCTTCGGCGCCTAGCAAAGCGCCGTGTTCCTTCGCTGCCTCGCCGCCGAAGAAAGCGCTGCGTCCCTTTTCGCCCTCGCCGCCCAACAAAGCGCCGTGTGCCTTCACCGCCTCCCCAATCGCTTCGTGCCTTCGGTGCCTAGCAAAGCGCTGCTTGCCTTCGCCGCCTCACACACCGCTGCGTCCCTTCGCCGCCTCGCCGCTTAGCAAACGCCGTAGTAGCGCCGAAGGCACACGGCGCTTTTGTAGGCGCCGAAGGCACGTGGCGCCTTGCTAAGCACCGAGGCAGCGAAGGCACGCAGCCATTTGATCGTGGTCGACGGGCTCGGGCGCCTTGCTAGGCGGCGAGGCGGCGAAGGCACGCAGCGCTTTGCCAGGCGCCGAAGGCACACAGCGCTTTGCCAGGCGCCCAAGGACGCAGCGCTCTAGGAGGCGGCGAGGGCACGCAGTGCTTTGCTAGGCGGCGAGCGGACGTGCAGCTTTGCTAGGCAGCGAAGGCTGAGGACGCTTTGCTAGGCGGCGAAGGCACGAAGCGATTTGGGAGGCGGCGAAGGCACACGGCGCTTTTCTAGGTGGCGAGGCGGCGAAGGCACGCGCTGCTTTGCTAGGCGCCGAAGGCACGCAGCGCTTCCTTCGTTTGCGAGGCAGCGAAGAGGTGGAGCGGTTTGCTTGTCGGCCAGGCAGCGAACAGGCGCCGTGCTTTGCTTTCTGCCAGTCAGCGAATACACGCAGCGCTCTGCTTGTTGGCGAGGCACTGAACAGATGCACCGTTTAGTTTGCGAGGCGGCGAAGAGACGCGGCGGTTTGCATGCTGGCGAGGCGGCGAGCAGATCGAGTGCTTTGCTTGTTGGCGAGGCAGCGAAGAGATGCAGCGGTTTGCTTGTTGGCGAGGCAGCGAAGAGATGCAGCAGGCTCCTTGTTTGTGACACAGCCAACATGCCCAGTGCTTGCTCATTGTGTGAGGCAGCGAAGAGATGCAGCGGTTTTCTAGTTGGCGAGGCAGCGAAGAGACGCAGCAGGCTGCTTGTTGGTGAGACAGCCAACATGCACAGTGGTTAGCTATTGTGCGAGGCAGCGAATGACCGCCGAGCAAATCGCTTTGTGCGTTCGCCGCCTCGCTGCCTAGCAAAGCGTCGTCTCCCTTGGGCGCCTAGCAAAGCTGCGCGTGCCGTCGCCGTCAAGCAAAGCGCCGTGTTCCTTGGGCGCCTAGCAAAGAAGTGCCTGCCTTCGGCGCCTCGCCTCATCGCAGCCTAGCAAAGCGCTGCGTGCCTTCGGCGGCTGGCAAAGCAGTGCGTGCCTTCGCCGCCTAAGAAAGCGCTGCGTGCCTTCTCGCCCTCGCCGCCTAGCAAAGCTCCGCGTCCCTTCGCCGCCTCGCCGCCTAGCAGAGCACCGTGTTCCTTTGGCGCCTAGCAAAGAAGTGCCTGCGTTCGGCGCCTCGCCGCATCGCAGCCTAGCAAAGCGCTGCGTGCCTTCGGCGGCTGGCAAAGCAGTGCGTGCCTTCGCTGCCTCACACAGCGCGGCGTGCCTTCGGCGCCTCGCCGCCTAAGAAAGCGCTGCGTGCCTTCTCGCCCTCGCCGCCTAGCAAAGCTCCACGTCCCGTCGCCGCCTAGCAAAGCGGCGTGTTCCTTCTGCGCCTAGCAAAGCGCCGTGTTCCTTCGCTGCCTCGCCGCCTAAGAAAGCGCTGCATCCCTTTTCGCCCTCACTGCCCAACAAAGCGCCGTGTCCCTTCACCGCCTCCCCAATCGCTTCGTGCCTTCGGCGCCTAGCAAAGCGCTGCTTGCCTTCGCCGCCTCACACACCGCTGCGTCCCTTCGCCGCCTCGCCGCTTAGCAAACGCCGTAGTAGCGCCGAAGGCACACGGCGCTTTTGTAGGCGCCGAAGGCACGTGGCGCCTTGCTAAGCACCGAGGCAGCGAAGGCACGCAGCCATTTGATCGTGGTCGACGGGCTCGGGCGCCTTGCTAGGCGGCGAGGCGGCGAAGGCACGCAGCGCTTTGCCAGGCGCCGAAGGCACACAGCGCTTTGCCAGGCGCCCAAGGACGCAGCGCTCTAGGAGGCGGCGAGGGCACGCAGTGCTTTGCTAGGCGGCGAGCGGACGTGCAGCTTTGCTAGGCAGCCAAGGCTGAGGACGCTTTGCTAGGCGGCGAAGGCACGAAGCGATTTGGGAGGCGGCGAAGGCACACGGCGCTTTTCTAGGTGGCGAGGCGGCGAAGGCACGCGCTGCTTTGCTAGGCGCCGAAGGCACGCAGCGCTTCCTTCGTTTGCGAGGCAGCGAAGAGGTGGAGCGGTTTGCTTGTCGGCCAGGCAGCGAACAGGCGCCGTGCTTTGCTTTCTGCCAGTCAGCGAATACACGCAGCGCTCTGCTTGTTGGCGAGGCACTGAACAGATGCACCGTTTAGTTTGCGAGGCGGCGAAGAGACGCGGCGGTTTGCATGCTGGCGAGGCGGCGAGCAGATCGAGTGCTTTGCTTGTTGGCGAGGCAGCGAAGAGATGCAGCGGTTTGCTTGTTGGCGAGGCAGCGAAGAGATGCAGCAGGCTCCTTGTTTGTGACACAGCCAACATGCCCAGTGCTTGCTCATTGTGTGAGGCAGCGAAGAGATGCAGCGGTTTTCTAGTTGGCGAGGCAGCGAAGAGACGCAGCAGGCTGCTTGTTTGTGAGACAGCCAACATGCACAGTGCTTAGCTATTGTGCGAGGCAGCGAATGACCGCCGAGCAAATCGCTTTGTGCGTTCGCCGCCTCGCTGCCTAGCAAAGCGTCGTCTCCCTTGGGCGCCTAGCAAAGCTGCGCGTGCCGTCGCCGTCAAGCAAAGCGCCGTGTTCCTTGGGCGCCTAGCAAAGAAGTGCCTGCGTTGGGCGCCTCGCCGCATCGCAGCCTAGCAAAGCGCTGCGTGCCTTCGGCGGCTGGCAAAGCAGTGCGTGCCTTCGCCGCCTCACACAGCGCGGCGTGCCTTCGGCGCCTGGCAAAGCAGCGCGTGCCTTCGCCGCCTCACACAGCGCGGCGTGCCTTCGGCGCCTGGCAAAGCAGCGCGTGCCTTCGCCGCCTAAGAAAGCGCTGCGTGCCTTCTCGCCCTCGCCGCCTAGCAAAGCGCCGTGTCCCTTTGCCGCCTCGCCGCCTAGCAAAGCTCCGCGTCCCGTCGCCGCCTAGCAAAGCGGCGTGTTCCTTCGGCGCCTAGCAAAGCGCCGTGTTCCTTCGCTGCCTCGCCGCCGAAGAAAGCGCTGCGTGCCTTTTCGCCCTCGCCGCCCAACAAAGCGCCGTGTCCCTTCACCGCCTCCCCAATCGCTTCGTGCCTTCGGCGCCTAGCAAAGCGCTGCTTGCCTTCGCCGCCTCACACACCGCTGCGTCCCTTCGCCGCCTCGCCGCTTAGCAAACGCCGTAGTAGCGCCGAAGGCACACGGCGCTTTTGTAGGCGCCGAAGGCACGTGGCGCCTTGCTAAGCAGCGAGGCAGCGAAGGCACGCAGCCATTTGATCGTGGTCGACGGGCTCGGGCGCCTTGCTAGGCGGCGAGGCGGCGAAGGCACGCAGCGCTTTGCCAGGCGCCCAAGGACGCAGCGCTGTGCGAGGCGGCGAGGGCACGCAGTGCTTTGCTAGGCGGCGAGCGGACGTGCAGCTTTGCTAGGCAGCCAAGGCTGAGGACGCTTTGCTAGGAGGCTAGGCGGCGAAGGCACGAAGCGATTTGGGAGGCGGCGAAGGCACACGGCGCTTTGCTAGGCGGCGAGGGCGAGAAGGCACGCAGCGCTTTGCTAGGCGGCGAGGCGGCAAAGGCACGCGCTGCTTTGCTAGGCGCCGAAGGCACGCAGCGCTTCCTTCGTTTGCGAGGCAGCGAAGAGATGCAGCGGTTTGCTTGTTGGCGAGGCAGCGAAGAGATGCAGCAGTCTCCTTGTTTGTGAGACAGCCAACATGCCCAGTGCTTGCTCCTTGTGCGAGGCAGCGAAGAGATGCAGCACTTTGCTTGTGCACCAGGTGGCGCAGTGGCATCGCGGATGGCTTTTTCTCCTGGAGGCGAAGCGAGGCAGCACTTTGCTAGTTGGCGAGGCAGCGAAGAGACGCAGCAGGCTGCTTGTTTGTGAGACAGCCAACATGCACAGTGGTTAGCTATTGTGCGAGGCAGCGAATGACCGCCGAGCAAATCGCTTTGTGCGTTCGCCGCCTCGCTGCCTAGCAAAGCGTCGTCTGCCTTGGGCGCCTAGCAAAGCTGCGCGTGCCGTCGCCGTCAAGCAAAGCGCCGTGTTCCTTGGGCGCCTAGCAAAGAAGTGCCTGCGTTGGGCGCCTCGCCGCATCGCAGCCTAGCAAAGCGCTGCGTGCCTTCGGCGGCTGGCAAAGCAGTGCGTGCCTTCGCTGCCTCACACAGCGCGGCGTGCCTTCGGCGCCTCGCCGCCTAAGAAAGCGCTGCGTGCCTTCTCGCCCTCGCCGCCTAGCAAAGCTCCACGTCCCGTCGCCGCCTAGCAAAGCGGCGTGTTCCTTCTGCGCCTAGCAAAGCGCCGTGTTCCTTCGCTGCCTCGCCGCCTAAGAAAGCGCTGCATCCCTTTTCGCCCTCACTGCCCAACAAAGCGCCGTGTCCCTTCACCGCCTCCCCAATCGCTTCGTGCCTTCGGCGCCTAGCAAAGCGCTGCTTGCCTTCGCCGCCTCACACACCGCTGCGTCCCTTCGCCGCCTCGCCGCTTAGCAAACGCCGTAGTAGCGCCGAAGGCACACGGCGCTTTTGTAGGCGCCGAAGGCACGTGGCGCCTTGCTAAGCACCGAGGCAGCGAAGGCACGCAGCCATTTGATCGTGGTCGACGGGCTCGGGCGCCTTGCTAGGCGGCGAGGCGGCGAAGGCACGCAGCGCTTTGCCAGGCGCCGAAGGCACACAGCGCTTTGCCAGGCGCCCAAGGACGCAGCGCTCTAGGAGGCGGCGAGGGCACGCAGTGCTTTGCTAGGCGGCGAGCGGACGTGCAGCTTTGCTAGGCAGCGAAGGCTGAGGACGCTTTGCTAGGCGGCGAAGGCACGAAGCGATTTGGGAGGCGGCGAAGGCACACGGCGCTTTTCTAGGTGGCGAGGCGGCGAAGGCACGCGCTGCTTTGCTAGGCGCCGAAGGCACGCAGCGCTTCCTTCGTTTGCGAGGCAGCGAAGAGGTGGAGCGGTTTGCTTGTCGGCCAGGCAGCGAACAGGCGCCGTGCTTTGCTTTCTGCCAGTCAGCGAATACACGCAGCGCTCTGCTTGTTGGCGAGGCACTGAACAGATGCACCGTTTAGTTTGCGAGGCGGCGAAGAGACGCGGCGGTTTGCATGCTGGCGAGGCGGCGAGCAGATCGAGTGCTTTGCTTGTTGGCGAGGCAGCGAAGAGATGCAGCGGTTTGCTTGTTGGCGAGGCAGCGAAGAGATGCAGCAGGCTCCTTGTTTGTGACACAGCCAACATGCCCAGTGCTTGCTCATTGTGTGAGGCAGCGAAGAGATGCAGCGGTTTTCTAGTTGGCGAGGCAGCGAAGAGACGCAGCAGGCTGCTTGTTTGTGAGACAGCCAACATGCACAGTGCTTAGCTATTGTGCGAGGCAGCGAATGACCGCCGAGCAAATCGCTTTGTGCGTTCGCCGCCTCGCTGCCTAGCAAAGCGTCGTCTGCCTTGGGCGCCTAGCAAAGCTGCGCGTGCCGTCGCCGTCAAGCAAAGCGCCGTGTTCCTTGGGCGCCTAGCAAAGAAGTGCCTGCGTTGGGCGCCTCGCCGCATCGCAGCCTAGCAAAGCGCTGCGTGCCTTCGGCGGCTGGCAAAGCAGTGCGTGCCTTCGCCGCCTCACACAGCGCGGCGTGCCTTCGGCGCCTGGCAAAGCAGCGCGTGCCTTCGCCGCCTCACACAGCGCGGCGTGCCTTCGGCGCCTGGCAAAGCAGCGCGTGCCTTCGCCGCCTAAGAAAGCGCTGCGTGCCTTCTCGCCCTCGCCGCCTAGCAAAGCGCCGTGTCCCTTTGCCGCCTCGCCGCCTAGCAAAGCTCCGCGTCCCGTCGCCGCCTAGCAAAGCGGCGTGTTCCTTCGGCGCCTAGCAAAGCGCCGTGTTCCTTCGCTGCCTCGCCGCCGAAGAAAGCGCTGCGTCCCTTTTCGCCCTCGCCGCCCAACAAAGCGCCGTGTGCCTTCACCGCCTCCCCAATCGCTTCGTGCCTTCGGCGCCTAGCAAAGCGCTGCTTGCCTTCGCCGCCTCACACACCGCTGCGTCCCTTCGCCGCCTCGCCGCTTAGCAAACGCCGTAGTAGCGCCGAAGGGACACGGCGCTTTTGTAGGCGCCGAAGGCACGTGGCGCCTTGCTAAGCACCGAGGCAGCGAAGGCACGCAGCCATTTGATCGTGGTCGACGGGCTCGGGCGCCTTGCTAGGCGGCGAGGCGGCGAAGGCACGCAGCGCTTTGCCAGGCGCCCAAGGACGCAGCGCTGTGCGAGGCGGCGAGGGCATGCAGTGCTTTGCTAGGCGCCGAAGGCACGCAGCGCTTCCTTCCTTTGCGAGGCAGCAAAGAGATGGAGCGGTTTGCTTGTCGGCCAGGCAGCGAACAGGCGCCGTGCTTTGCTTTCTGCCAGTCAGCGAATACACGCAGCGCTCTGCTTTTTGGCGAGGCACTGAACAGATGCACCGTTTAGTTTGCGAGGCGGCGAAGAGACGCGGCGGTTTGCATGCTCGCGTGGCGGCGAGCAAATCGAGTGCTTTGCTTGTTGGAGAGGCAGCGAAGAGATTCAGCAGTCTCCTTGTTTGTGAGACAGCCAACATGCAGAGGATGGTTCGCCGCGTCTACCAAGAGGCTTGACCTCGGCTGATGGTCCGTGACTGCGGTAAGCAGCGAGAGGACTGGGAGTGGGGGATAAGAAGGGGCTGGGGGAAGTGCTGGCAAAAAAAGGCTGCCGCCAGACACGGTCCGGGGTCGCGCCCCGTCTCCCAGACAGCGGCATGGAAGCAGACGCCGCGGCCACCTTGCTAGCCGGTATACTCTCCAAGAGAGGAATTGACGCACTGGTGAAGCAGTTGCAGAGGTTGAGTAAACTGGGGCAGCAATGGGGACATTTCCCTGATACTCATATGCTATTTTCCGTATCGGAATGGCGAGATTTCAGAGAGACAATGTGGCATAAGACCATCGAGGGTGGAGACAAGGACAAGAAGGAGGTTAAGGCGGTGCGAGCTCAACCGTCGGTCCCTCCGCCACTGCCCCCCCCGCAGCCCTTGCCTCCGTCCGCTCCTGAGGGAGCCGGCAGTGCGCCGTGCCCAGGGCCCTCATCACCGCCCGTACCGGGGGAGGGCAGCACAGCCCCGCCGAGGCTATGGCGGGAGCCCCTGACGTTGTTATCTCCGGAGTCGTCAGGCACAGCCTCGCCTACCACCCCCATGGGGACAAAGCCGTTCACGGCTCAACTATTAAAAATGTTTGAGCAGCTGTCAGTAAAACTGGAAAAGCTGGAACTGAGGGACGGGAAAGCTGTTCGTGCACTTTGCAACACCGTACTAGAGACTTTAACGGCAATGAGCCGGTCTGTCAGGGAGGCACTGCAAAGGGCGCGGGAGAACTCCGAGGGGGGGGGCATCGTCAGCGCCGTCACCCGCTGCGTCCCAGAAAGCGGAGGTTTCCTCAGAGCCGGCTGGTCCGAGCTCTGAGGCAAATGCGGAAGTGCACCCGGAGGAGGCTCAAAGAGGGGCGGGCGCCGCGCCCCTTGCTGACCTCTTAGACTCGGGCAGAAAGGAGTGCCGACCCCCTCCTAGTGCTTCCCCCCCCCGCCGCTGCCTAGCAACAGTCCCCTGCATCCACCGTTGCCGCTGCCTATGCCACCTCAACGGCCGCCTCTACCCTCCTTCAACGAGACCACCCGCTCACGCCAGACTCCATCAGAGTACCCCCCACTGCTTTCGTCCAGCGAGTCTTCGGGGGACAACACGCCTGACACCAGAAATAAAGTACCACTGTCACCAGAAGAAACCATAAGAGTGCTACAGGAGCTATCGGAACGCCTGAAAAAAGTGGAGCTGCAGGTGCAAGAGAAAGAGGGAGGAGTACCTCCCTGCTTAATAAATCCCCTCGCCGGACTTCCAAGGGAGTCCCGCTGGAGTGGTTTTATCAAGGACGCTATAATAGAAGGACAATGGAAGCCTGTTGCGGGGTCCGAGGGCCCCACAGGACTGGCGTTCCCCGTGCTACAACAGAATGGTCAGGGGAAATGGGAACCACATGATTGGAAAATTTTACAACAAGACGCCAAGGGTTGGGAGCCCTTGGAGCTGAGGCAAAAGGGGGGCACCCAATTTGGAACAATGGTACCAAAAAAAAAAAAAAAAAAAAAAGGGAAAAAAAGGCCTTGCCAGACGTCTTTTTGATATGTGGTGAGAGGGCCTGGCAGGGAATTCCAAAAAATGTAATGGGTGGTCCATGTTATCTTGGCAAATTGACACTGCTGGCACCCAACAAAAATTGGTGGAGAAATATAACGGGGCATAGGACCGCCACCCGTAGTAAACAGGCGGCCACAGGGCTCTCACCAAATTGTAATGATAAGGTTACCCTACGCAGTCCTACTGAAAGAGTGTTTTTGTCCTTCTTGACATGCTATTCTGCAAAATAGGGCTGCAATTGATTTTTGTTATTAGCTTAAGATCATGGCTGTGAGGATTTTGAAGGTATGTGCTGCATGAATTTGTCTGATCATGGTGAATCCATTCACAAACAATTACAATGATTGAAGGAGCACGCAAGTAAAATCCGTCACAACCATGGGCTGTTCGACGAATGGCTAACTAACCTGTTTGGAAATCTACCGTAGTGGCTAATAGGGTTGCTTACTGAAGGCTTACGCATTCTACTAATCCTTGTAGTCATATGTTTATGTTTATGTGTAGTATTAAGCTGTATTAAGAAAGCTCTGCTGAAAGTAGTGAACCAAGCCTGGACTGCTCATAAACAAGAAGGGGGAATTGTGGAGGAATGGTTAAGCGAGAGAGGGCATGATCTGATTGGGATGAGCAATCCCGTTCTCAGGGTAAGGGAAGGAATGTAGGCCAAGGCGAGCGAGCCTTGCAGCAGCCGAGCAAGCCTTGCAGCGGCCTTGAGCACTACAAAAGAAGGCATTCATGAAACCGGTAAACAAGTCTGGACGGAACTAGGTTCCATAAATGTCGATGGAGCGCGGACAGCAACCTTGCACCAATCATGTATCCGCTTTATAGGTATGGACAGAAACTGTAACCAATCATGTAACTATTGCTAGCGCATGCGTATTACTTGTCGATATATATACTTTGTGTAAGCTCTAATAAAGAGAGAACGACCATACTCATATTGAGACTCATCGTTACTCCGGGGTCCCCTCCCTCACTCCAACACATGCCCAGTGCTTGCTCATTGTGCGAGGCAGCGAACAGATGCAGCGGTTTTCTAGTTGGCGAGGCAGCGAAGAGACGCAGCAGGCTGCTTGTTTGTGAGACAGCCAACATGCACAGTGGTTAGCTCTTGTGCGAGGCAGCGAATGACGGCAGAGCAAATCGCTTTGTGCGTTCGCCGCCTCGCTGCCTAGCAAAGCGCTGCGTGCCTTCGGCGGCTGGCAAAGCAGTGCGTGCCTTCGCCGCCTCACACAGCGCGGTGTGCCTTCGGCGCCTGGCAAAGCAGCGCGTGCCTTCGCCGCCTAAGAAAGCGCTGCGTGCCTTCTCGCCCTCGCTGCCTAGCAAAGCTCCGTGTCCCTTCGCCGCCTCGCCGCCTAGCAAAGCGCCGTGTCCCTTTGCCGCCTCGCCGCCTAGCAAAGCTCCGCGTCCCGTCGCCGCCTAGCAAAGCGGCGTGTTCCTTCGGCGCCTAGCAAAGCGGCGTGTTCCTTCGCTGCCTCGCCGCCTAAGAAAGTGCTGCGTCCCTTTTCGCCCTCGCCGCCCAACAAAGCGCCGTGTGCCTTCACCGCCTCCCCAATCGCTTCGTGCCTTCGGCGCCTAGCAAAGCGCTGCTTGCCTTCGCCGCCTCACACACCGCTGCGTCCCTTCGCTGCCTCGCCGCTTAGCAAACGCCGTAGTAGCGCCGAAGGCACACGGCGCTTTTGTAGGCACCGAAGGCACGTGGCGCCTTGCTAAGCACCGAGGCAGCGAAGGCACGCAGCCATTTGATCGTGGTCGACGGGCTCGGGCGCCTTGCTAGGCGGCGAGGCGGCGAAGGCACGCAGCGCTTTGCCAGGCGCCGAAGGCACACAGCGCTTTGCCAGGCGCCCAAGGACGCAGCGCTCTAGGAGGCGGCGAGGGCACGCAGTGCTTTGCTAGGCGGCGAGCGGACGTGCAGCTTTGCTAGGCAGCGAAGGCTGAGGACGCTTTGCTAGGCGGCGAAGGCACGAAGCGATTTGGGAGGCGGCGAAGGCACACGGCGCTTTTCTAGGTGGCGAGGCGGCGAAGGCACGCGCTGCTTTGCTAGGCGCCGAAGGCACGCAGCGCTTCCTTCGTTTGCGAGGCAGCGAAGAGGTGGAGCGGTTTGCTTGTCGGCCAGGCAGCGAACAGGCGCCGTGCTTTGCTTTCTGCCAGTCAGCGAATACACGCAGCGCTCTGCTTGTTGGCGAGGCACTGAACAGATGCACCGTTTAGTTTGCGAGGCGGCGAAGAGACGCGGCGGTTTGCATGCTGGCGAGGCGGCGAGCAGATCGAGTGCTTTGCTTGTTGGCGAGGCAGCGAAGAGATGCAGCGGTTTGCTTGTTGGCGAGGCAGCGAAGAGATGCAGCAGGCTCCTTGTTTGTGACACAGCCAACATGCCCAGTGCTTGCTCATTGTGTGAGGCAGCGAAGAGATGCAGCGGTTTTCTAGTTGGCGAGGCAGCGAAGAGACGCAGCAGGCTGCTTGTTTGTGAGACAGCCAACATGCACAGTGCTTAGCTATTGTGCGAGGCAGCGAATGACCGCCGAGCAAATCGCTTTGTGCGTTCGCCGCCTCGCTGCCTAGCAAAGCGTCGTCTGCCTTGGGCGCCTAGCAAAGCTGCGCGTGCCGTCGCCGTCAAGCAAAGCGCCGTGTTCCTTGGGCGCCTAGCAAAGAAGTGCCTGCGTTGGGCGCCTCGCCGCATCGCAGCCTAGCAAAGCGCTGCGTGCCTTCGGCGGCTGGCAAAGCAGTGCGTGCCTTCGCCGCCTCACACAGCGCGGTGTGCCTTCGGCGCCTGGCAAAGCAGCGCGTGCCTTCGCCGCCTCACACAGCGCGGCGTGCCTTCGGCGCCTGGCAAAGCAGCGCGTGCCTTCGCCGCCTAAGAAAGCGCTGCGTGCCTTCTCGCCCTCGCCGCCTAGCAAAGCGCCGTGTCCCTTTGCCGCCTCGCCGCCTAGCAAAGCTCCGCGTCCCGTCGCCGCCTAGCAAAGCGGCGTGTTCCTTCGGCGCCTAGCAAAGCGCCGTGTTCCTTCGCTGCCTCGCCGCCGAAGAAAGCGCTGCGTCCCTTTTCGCCCTCGCCGCCCAACAAAGCGCCGTGTGCCTTCACCGCCTCCCCAATCGCTTCGTGCCTTCGGCGCCTAGCAAAGCGCTGCTTGCCTTCGCCGCCTCACACACCGCTGCGTCCCTTCGCCGCCTCGCCGCTTAGCAAACGCCGTAGTAGCGCCGAAGGGACACGGCGCTTTTGTAGGCGCCGAAGGCACGTGGCGCCTTGCTAAGCACCGAGGCAGCGAAGGCACGCAGCCATTTGATCGTGGTCGACGGGCTCGGGCGCCTTGCTAGGCGGCGAGGCGGCGAAGGCACGCAGCGCTTTGCCAGGCGCCCAAGGACGCAGCGCTGTGCGAGGCGGCGAGGGCATGCAGTGCTTTGCTAGGCGCCGAAGGCACGCAGCGCTTCCTTCCTTTGCGAGGCAGCAAAGAGATGGAGCGGTTTGCTTGTCGGCCAGGCAGCGAACAGGCGCCGTGCTTTGCTTTCTGCCAGTCAGCGAATACACGCAGCGCTCTGCTTTTTGGCGAGGCACTGAACAGATGCACCGTTTAGTTTGCGAGGCGGCGAAGAGACGCGGCGGTTTGCATGCTCGCGTGGCGGCGAGCAAATCGAGTGCTTTGCTTGTTGGAGAGGCAGCGAAGAGATTCAGCAGTCTCCTTGTTTGTGAGACAGCCAACATGCAGAGGATGGTTCGCCGCGTCTACCAAGAGGCTTGACCTCGGCTGATGGTCCGTGACTGCGGTAAGCAGCGAGAGGACTGGGAGTGGGGGATAAGAAGGGGCTGGGGGAAGTGCTGGCAAAAAAAGGCTGCCGCCAGACACGGTCCGGGGTCGCGCCCCGTCTCCCAGACAGCGGCATGGAAGCAGACGCCGCGGCCACCTTGCTAGCCGGTATACTCTCCAAGAGAGGAATTGACGCACTGGTGAAGCAGTTGCAGAGGTTGAGTAAACTGGGGCAGCAATGGGGACATTTCCCTGATACTCATATGCTATTTTCCGTATCGGAATGGCGAGATTTCAGAGAGACAATGTGGCATAAGACCATCGAGGGTGGAGACAAGGACAAGAAGGAGGTTAAGGCGGTGCGAGCTCAACCGTCGGTCCCTCCGCCACTGCCCCCCCCGCAGCCCTTGCCTCCGTCCGCTCCTGAGGGAGCCGGCAGTGCGCCGTGCCCAGGGCCCTCATCACCGCCCGTACCGGGGGAGGGCAGCACAGCCCCGCCGAGGCTATGGCGGGAGCCCCTGACGTTGTTATCTCCGGAGTCGTCAGGCACAGCCTCGCCTACCACCCCCATGGGGACAAAGCCGTTCACGGCTCAACTATTAAAAATGTTTGAGCAGCTGTCAGTAAAACTGGAAAAGCTGGAACTGAGGGACGGGAAAGCTGTTCGTGCACTTTGCAACACCGTACTAGAGACTTTAACGGCAATGAGCCGGTCTGTCAGGGAGGCACTGCAAAGGGCGCGGGAGAACTCCGAGGGGGGGGGCATCGTCAGCGCCGTCACCCGCTGCGTCCCAGAAAGCGGAGGTTTCCTCAGAGCCGGCTGGTCCGAGCTCTGAGGCAAATGCGGAAGTGCACCCGGAGGAGGCTCAAAGAGGGGCGGGCGCCGCGCCCCTTGCTGACCTCTTAGACTCGGGCAGAAAGGAGTGCCGACCCCCTCCTAGTGCTTCCCCCCCCCGCCGCTGCCTAGCAACAGTCCCCTGCATCCACCGTTGCCGCTGCCTATGCCACCTCAACGGCCGCCTCTACCCTCCTTCAACGAGACCACCCGCTCACGCCAGACTCCATCAGAGTACCCCCCACTGCTTTCGTCCAGCGAGTCTTCGGGGGACAACACGCCTGACACCAGAAATAAAGTACCACCGTCACCAGAAGAAACCATAAGAGTGCTACAGGAGCTATCGGAACGCCTGAAAAAAGTGGAGCTGCAGGTGCAAGAGAAAGAGGGAGGAGTACCTCCCTGCTTAATAAATCCCCTCGCCGGACTTCCAAGGGAGTCCCGCTGGAGTGGTTTTATCAAGGACGCTATAATAGAAGGACAATGGAAGCCTGTTGCGGGGTCCGAGGGCCCCACAGGACTGGCGTTCCCCGTGCTACAACAGAATGGTCAGGGGAAATGGGAACCACATGATTGGAAAATTTTACAACAAGACGCCAAGGGTTGGGAGCCCTTGGAGCTGAGGCAAAAGGGGGGCACCCAATTTGGAACAATGGTACCAAAAAAAAAAAAAAAAAAAAAAGGGAAAAAAAGGCCTTGCCAGACGTCTTTTTGATATGTGGTGAGAGGGCCTGGCAGGGAATTCCAAAAAATGTAATGGGTGGTCCATGTTATCTTGGCAAATTGACACTGCTGGCACCCAACAAAAATTGGTGGAGAAATATAACGGGGCATAGGACCGCCACCCGTAGTAAACAGGCGGCCACAGGGCTCTCACCAAATTGTAATGATAAGGTTACCCTACGCAGTCCTACTGAAAGAGTGTTTTTGTCCTTCTTGACATGCTATTCTGCAAAATAGGGCTGCAATTGATTTTTGTTATTAGCTTAAGATCATGGCTGTGAGGATTTTGAAGGTATGTGCTGCATGAATTTGTCTGATCATGGTGAATCCATTCACAAACAATTACAATGATTGAAGGAGCACGCAAGTAAAATCCGTCACAACCATGGGCTGTTCGACGAATGGCTAACTAACCTGTTTGGAAATCTACCGTAGTGGCTAATAGGGTTGCTTACTGAAGGCTTACGCATTCTACTAATCCTTGTAGTCATATGTTTATGTTTATGTGTAGTATTAAGCTGTATTAAGAAAGCTCTGCTGAAAGTAGTGAACCAAGCCTGGACTGCTCATAAACAAGAAGGGGGAATTGTGGAGGAATGGTTAAGCGAGAGAGGGCATGATCTGATTGGGATGAGCAATCCCGTTCTCAGGGTAAGGGAAGGAATGTAGGCCAAGGCGAGCGAGCCTTGCAGCAGCCGAGCAAGCCTTGCAGCGGCCTTGAGCACTACAAAAGAAGGCATTCATGAAACCGGTAAACAAGTCTGGACGGAACTAGGTTCCATAAATGTCGATGGAGCGCGGACAGCAACCTTGCACCAATCATGTATCCGCTTTATAGGTATGGACAGAAACTGTAACCAATCATGTAACTATTGCTAGCGCATGCGTATTACTTGTCGATATATATACTTTGTGTAAGCTCTAATAAAGAGAGAACGACCATACTCATATTGAGACTCATCGTTACTCCGGGGTCCCCTCCCTCACTCCAACACATGCCCAGTGCTTGCTCATTGTGCGAGGCAGCGAACAGATGCAGCGGTTTTCTAGTTGGCGAGGCAGCGAAGAGACGCAGCAGGCTGCTTGTTTGTGAGACAGCCAACATGCACAGTGGTTAGCTCTTGTGCGAGGCAGCGAATGACGGCAGAGCAAATCGCTTTGTGCGTTCGCCGCCTCGCTGCCTAGCAAAGCGCTGCGTGCCTTCGGCGGCTGGCAAAGCAGTGCGTGCCTTCGCCGCCTCACACAGCGCGGTGTGCCTTCGGCGCCTGGCAAAGCAGCGCGTGCCTTCGCCGCCTAAGAAAGCGCTGCGTGCCTTCTCGCCCTCGCTGCCTAGCAAAGCTCCGTGTCCCTTCGCCGCCTCGCCGCCTAGCAAAGCGCCGTGTCCCTTTGCCGCCTCGCCGCCTAGCAAAGCTCCGCGTCCCGTCGCCGCCTAGCAAAGCGGCGTGTTCCTTCGGCGCCTAGCAAAGCGGCGTGTTCCTTCGCTGCCTCGCCGCCTAAGAAAGTGCTGCGTCCCTTTTCGCCCTCGCCGCCCAACAAAGCGCCGTGTGCCTTCACCGCCTCCCCAATCGCTTCGTGCCTTCGGCGCCTAGCAAAGCGCTGCTTGCCTTCGCCGCCTCACACACCGCTGCGTCCCTTCGCCGCCTCGCCGCTTAGCAAACGCCGTAGTAGCGCCGAAGGGACACGGCGCTTTTGTAGGCGCCGAAGGCACGTGGCGCCTTGCTAAGCACCGAGGCAGCAAAGGCACGCAGCCATTTGATCGTGGTCGACGGGCTCGGGCGCCTTGCTAGGCGGCGAGGCGGCGAAGGCACGCAGCGCTTTGCCAGGCGCCGAAGGCACTCAGCGCTTTGCCAGGCGCCGAAGGCACACAGCGCTTTGCCAGGCGCCCAAGGACGCAGCGCTCTAGGAGGCGGCGAGGGCACGCAGTGCTTTGCTAGGCGGCGAGCGGACGTGCAGCTTTGCTAGGCAGCGAAGGCTGAGGACGCTTTGCTAGGCGGCGAAGGCACGAAGCGATTTGGGAGGCGGCGAAGGCACACGGCGCTTTTCTAGGTGGCGAGGCGGCGAAGGCACGCGCTGCTTTGCTAGGCGCCGAAGGCACGCAGCGCTTCCTTCGTTTGCGAGGCAGCGAAGAGGTGGAGCGGTTTGCTTGTCGGCCAGGCAGCGAACAGGCGCCGTGCTTTGCTTTCTGCCAGTCAGCGAATACACGCAGCGCTCTGCTTGTTGGCGAGGCACTGAACAGATGCACCGTTTAGTTTGCGAGGCGGCGAAGAGACGCGGCGGTTTGCATGCTGGCGAGGCGGCGAGCAGATCGAGTGCTTTGCTTGTTGGCGAGGCAGCAAAGAGATGCAGCGGTTTGCTTGTTGGCAAGGCAGCGAAGAGATGCAGCAGTCTCCTTGTTTGTGAGACAGCCAACATGCCCAGTGCTTGCTCATTGTGTGAGGCAGCGAAGAGATGCAGCGGTTTTCTAGTTGGCGAGGCAGCGAAGAGACGCAGCAGGCTGCTTGTTGGTGAGACAGCCAACATGCACAGTGGTTAGCTATTGTGCGAGGCAGCGAATGACCGCCGAGCAAATCGCTTTGTGCGTTCGCCGCCTCGCTGCCTAGCAAAGCGTCGTCTCCCTTGGGCACCTAGCAAAGCTGCGCGTGCCGTCGCCGTCAAGCAAAGCGCCGTGTTCCTTGGGCGCCTAGCAAAGAAGTGCCTGCCTTCGGCGCCTCGCCGCATCGCAGCCTAGCAAAGCGCTGCGTGCCTTCGGCGGCTGGCAAAGCAGTGCGTGCCTTCGCCGCCTAAGAAAGCGCTGCGTGCCTTCTCGCCCTCGCCGCCTAGCAAAGCTCCGCGTCCCGTCGCCGCCTAGCAAAGCGGCGTGTTCCTTCTGCGCCTAGCAAAGCGCCGTGTTCCTTCGCTGCCTCGCCGCCTAAGAAAGCGCTGCATCCCTTTTCGCCCTCACTGCCCAACAAAGCGCCGTGTCCCTTCACCGCCTCCCCAATCGCTTCGTGCCTTCGGCGCCTAGCAAAGCGCTGCTTGCCTTCGCCGCCTCACACACCGCTGCGTCCCTTCGCCGCCTCGCCGCTTAGCAAACGCCGTAGTAGCGCCGAAGGCACACGGCGCTTTTGTAGGCACCGAAGGCACGTGGCGCCTTGCTAAGCACCGAGGCAGCGAAGGCACGCAGCCATTTGATCGTGGTCGACGGGCTCGGGCGCCTTGCTAGGCGGCGAGGCGGCGAAGGCACGCAGCGCTTTGCCAGGCGCCGAAGGCACACAGCGCTTTGCCAGGCGCCCAAGGACGCAGCGCTCTAGGAGGCGGCGAGGGCACGCAGTGCTTTGCTAGGCGGCGAGCGGACGTGCAGCTTTGCTAGGCAGCGAAGGCTGAGGACGCTTTGCTAGGCGGCGAAGGCACGAAGCGATTTGGGAGGCGGCGAAGGCACACGGCGCTTTTCTAGGTGGCGAGGCGGCGAAGGCACGCGCTGCTTTGCTAGGCGCCGAAGGCACGCAGCGCTTCCTTCGTTTGCGAGGCAGCGAAGAGGTGGAGCGGTTTGCTTGTCGGCCAGGCAGCGAACAGGCGCCGTGCTTTGCTTTCTGCCAGTCAGCGAATACACGCAGCGCTCTGCTTGTTGGCGAGGCACTGAACAGATGCACCGTTTAGTTTGTGAGGCGGCGAAGAGACGCGGCGGTTTGCATGCTGGCGAGGCGGCGAGCAGATCGAGTGCTTTGCTTGTTGGCGAGGCAGCGAAGAGATGCAGCGGTTTGCTTGTTGGCGAGGCAGCGAAGAGATGCAGCAGGCTCCTTGTTTGTGACACAGCCAACATGCCCAGTGCTTGCTCATTGTGTGAGGCAGCGAAGAGATGCAGCGGTTTTCTAGTTGGCGAGGCAGCGAAGAGACGCAGCAGGCTGCTTGTTTGTGAGACAGCCAACATGCACAGTGCTTAGCTATTGTGCGAGGCAGCGAATGACCGCCGAGCAAATCGCTTTGTGCGTTCGCCGCCTCGCTGCCTAGCAAAGCGTCGTCTCCCTTGGGCGCCTAGCAAAGCTGCGCGTGCCGTCGCCGTCAAGCAAAGCGCCGTGTTCCTTGGGCGCCTAGCAAAGAAGTGCCTGCGTTGGGCGCCTCGCCGCATCGCAGCCTAGCAAAGCGCTGCGTGCCTTCGGCGGCTGGCAAAGCAGTGCGTGCCTTCGCCGCCTCACACAGCGCGGCGTGCCTTCGGCGCCTGGCAAAGCAGCGCGTGCCTTCGCCGCCTAAGAAAGCGCTGCGTGCCTTCTCGCCCTCGCCGCCTAGCAAAGCGCCGTGTCCCTTTGCCGCCTCGCCGCCTAGCAAAGCTCCGCGTCCCGTCGCCGCCTAGCAAAGCGGCGTGTTCCTTCGGCGCCTAGCAAAGCGCCGTGTTCCTTCGCTGCCTCGCCGCCGAAGAAAGCGCTGCGTCCCTTTTCGCCCTCGCCGCCCAACAAAGCGCCGTGTGCCTTCACCGCCTCCCCAATCGCTTCGTGCCTTCGGCGCCTAGCAAAGCGCTGCTTGCCTTCGCCGCCTCACACACCGCTGCGTCCCTTCGCCGCCTCGCCGCTTAGCAAACGCCGTAGTAGCGCCGAAGGCACACGGCGCTTTTGTAGGCGCCGAAGGCACGTGGCGCCTTGCTAAGCACCGAGGCAGCGAAGGCACGCAGCCATTTGATCGTGGTCGACGGGCTCGGGCGCCTTGCTAGGCGGCGAGGCGGCGAAGGCACGCAGCGCTTTGCCAGGCGCCCAAGGACGCAGCGCTGTGCGAGGCGGCGAGGGCACGCAGTGCTTTGCTAGGCGGCGAGCGGACGTGCAGCTTTGCTAGGCAGCCAAGGCTGAGGACGCTTTGCTAGGAGGCTAGGCGGCGAAGGCACGAAGCGATTTGGGAGGCGGCGAAGGCACACGGCGCTTTGCTAGGCGGCGAGGGCACGCAGTGCTTTGCTAGGCGGCGAGCGGACGTGCAGCTTTGCTAGGCAGCCAAGGCTGAGGACGCTTTGCTAGGAGGCTAGGCGGCGAAGGCACGAAGCGATTTGGGAGGCGGCGAAGGCACACGGCGCTTTGCTAGGCGGCGAGGGCGAGAAGGCACGCAGCGCTTTGCTAGGCGGCGAGGCGGCAAAGGCACGCGCTGCTTTGCTAGGCGCCGAAGGCACGCAGCGCTTCCTTCGTTTGCGAGGCAGCGAAGAGATGCAGCGGTTTGCTTGTTGGCGAGGCAGCGAAGAGATGCAGCAGTCTCCTTGTTTGTGAGACAGCCAACATGCCCAGTGCTTGCTCCTTGTGCGAGGCAGCGAAGAGATGCAGCACTTTGCTTGTGCACCAGGTGGCGCAGTGGCATCGCGGATGGCTTTTTCTCCTGGAGGCGAAGCGAGGCAGCACTTTGCTAGTTGGCGAGGCAGCGAAGAGACGCAGCAGGCTGCTTGTTGGTGAGACAGCCAACATGCACAGTGGTTAGCTCTTGTGCGAGGCAGCGAATGACCGCCGAGCAAATCGCTTTGTGCGTTCGCCGCCTCGCTGCCTAGCAAAGCGTCGTCTCCCTTGGGCGCCTAGCAAAGCTGCGCGTGCCGTCGCCGTCAAGCAAAGCGCCGTGTTCCTTGGGCGCCTAGCAAAGAAGTGCCTGCCTTCGGCGCCTCGCCGCATCGCAGCCTAGCAAAGCGCTGCGTGCCTTCGGTGCCTGGCAAAGCAGCGCGTGCCTTCGCCGCCTAAGAAAGCGCTGCGTGCCTTCTCGCCCTCGCCGCCTAGCAAAGCTGCGCGTGCCGTCGCCGTCAAGCAAAGCGCCGTGTTCCTTGGGCGCCTAGCAAAGAAGTGCCTGCGTTGGGCGCCTCGCCGCATCGCAGCCTAGCAAAGCGCTGCGTGCCTTCGGCGGCTGGCAAAGCAGTGCGTGCCTTCGCCGCCTCACACAGCGCGGCGTGCCTTCGGCGCCTGGCAAAGCAGCGCGTGCCTTCGCCGCCTAAGAAAGCGCTGCGTGCCTTCTCGCCCTCGCCGCCTAGCAAAGCTCCGCGTCCCTTCGCCGCCTCGCCGCCTAGCAGAGCACCGTGTTCCTTTGGCGCCTAGCAAAGAAGTGCCTGCGTTCGGCGCCTCGCCGCATCGCAGCCTAGCAAAGCGCTGCGTGCCTTCGGCGGCTGGCAAAGCAGTGCGTGCCTTCGCTGCCTCACACAGCGCGGCGTGCCTTCGGCGCCTCGCCGCCTAAGAAAGCGCTGCGTGCCTTCTCGCCCTCGCCGCCTAGCAAAGCTCCGCGTCCCGTGGCCGCCTAGCAAAGCGGCGTGTTCCTTCGGCGCCTAGCAAAGCGCCGTGTTCCTTCGCTGCCTCGCCGCCGAAGAAAGCGCTGCGTCCCTTTTCGCCCTCGCCGCCCAACAAAGCGCCGTGTCCCTTCACCGCCTCCCCAATCGCTTCGTGCCTTCGGCGCCTAGCAAAGCGCTGCTTGCCTTCGCCGCCTCACACACCGCTGCGTCCCTTCGCCGCCTCGCCGCTTAGCAAACGCCGTAGTAGCGCCGAAGGCACACGGCGCTTTTGTAGGCGCCGAAGGCACGTGGCGCCTTGCTAAGCACCGAGGCAGCGAAGGCACGCAGCCGTTTGATCGTGGTCGACGGGCTCGGGCGCCTTGCTAGGCGGCGAGGCGGCGAAGGCACGCAGCGCTTTGCCAGGCGCCCAAGGACGCAGCGCTGTGCGAGGCGGCGAGGGCACGCAGTGCTTTGCTAGGTGCCGAAGGCACGCAGCACTCTAGGAGGTGGCGAGGGCACACAGTGCTTTGCTAGGCGTCGAGCGGACGTGCAGCTTTGCTAGGCAGCGAAGGCACGAAGCGATTTGGGAGGCAGCGAAGGGACACGGCGCTTTGCTAGGCGGCGAAGGCACACGGCGCTTTGCTAGGCGGCGAGGGCGAGAAGGCACGCAACGCTTTGCCAGGCGCCGAAGGCACTCAGCACTTTGCCTGGCGCCGAAGGCACGCAGCGCTTCCTTCGTTTGCGAGGCAGCGAAGAGGTGGAGCGGTTTGCTTGTCGGCCAGGCAGCGAACAGGCGCCGTGCTTTGCTTTCTGCCAGTCAGCGAATACACGCAGCGCTCTGCTTTTTGGCGAGGCACTGAACAGATGCACCGTTTAGTTTGCGAGGCGGCGAAGAGACGCGGCGGTTTGCATGCTGGCGAGGCGGCGAGCAGATCGAGTGCTTTGCTTGTTGGCGAGGCAGCGAAGAGATGCAGCGGTTTGCTTGTTGGCGAGGCAGCGAAGAGATGCAGCAGGCTCCTTGTTTGTGAGACAGCCAACATGCCCAGTGCTTGCTCATTGTGTGAGGCAGCGAAGAGATGCAGCGGTTTTCTAGTTGGCGAGGCAGCGAAGAGACGCAGCAGGCTGCTTGTTGGTGAGACAGCCAACATGCACAGTGGTTAGCTATTGTGCGAGGCAGCGAATGACCGCCGAGCAAATCGCTTTGTGCGTTCGCCGCCTCGCTGCCTAGCAAAGCGTCGTCTGCCTTGGGCGCCTAGCAAAGCTGCGCGTGCCGTCGCCGTCAAGCAAAGCGCCGTGTTCCTTGGGCGCCTAGCAAAGAAGTGCCTGCGTTGGGCGCCTGGCCGCATTGCAGCCTAGCAAAGCGCGGCGTGCCTTCGGCACCTGGCAAAGCAGCGCGTGCCTTCGCCGCCTAAGAAAGCGCTGCGTGCCTTCTCGCCCTCGCCGCCTAGCAAAGCGCCGTGTCCCTTTGCCGCCTCGCCGCCTAGCAAAGCTCCGCGTCCCGTCGCCGCCTAGCAAAGCGGCGTGTTCCTTCGGCGCCTAGCAAAGCGCCGTGTTCCTTCGCTGCCTCGCCGCCGAAGAAAGCGCTGCGTCCCTTTTCGCCCTCGCCGCCCAACAAAGCGCCGTGTGCCTTCACCGCCTCCCCAATCGCTTCGTGCCTTCGGCGCCTAGCAAAGCGCTGCTTGCCTTCGCCGCCTCACACACCGCTGCGTCCCTTCGCCGCCTCGCCGCTTAGCAAACGCCGTAGTAGCGCCGAAGGGACACGGCGCTTTTGTAGGCGCCGAAGGCACGTGGCGCCTTGCTAAGCACCGAGGCAGCGAAGGCACGCAGCCATTTGATCGTGGTCGACGGGCTCGGGCGCCTTGCTAGGCGGCGAGGCGGCGAAGGCACGCAGCGCTTTGCCAGGCGCCCAAGGACGCAGCGCTGTGCGAGGCGGCGAGGGCACGCAGTGCTTTGCTAGGCGGCGAGCGGACGTGCAGCTTTGCTAGGCAGCCAAGGCTGAGGACGCTTTGCTAGGAGGCTAGGCGGCGAAGGCACGAAGCGATTTGGGAGGCGGCGAAGGCACACGGCGCTTTGCTAGGCGGCGAGGGCGAGAAGGCACGCAGCGCTTTGCTAGGCGGCGAGGCGGCAAAGGCACGCGCTGCTTTGCTAGGCGCCGAAGGCACGCAGCGCTTCCTTCGTTTGCGAGGCAGCGAAGAGATGCAGCGGTTTGCTTGTTGGCGAGGCAGCGAAGAGATGCAGCAGTCTCCTTGTTTGTGAGACAGCCAACATGCCCAGTGCTTGCTCCTTGTGCGAGGCAGCGAAGAGATGCAGCACTTTGCTTGTGCACCAGGTGGCGCAGTGGCATCGCGGATGGCTTTTTCTCCTGGAGGCGAAGCGAGGCAGCACTTTGCTAGTTGGCGAGGCAGCGAAGAGACGCAGCAGGCTGCTTGTTTGTGAGACAGCCAACATGCACAGTGGTTAGCTATTGTGCGAGGCAGCGAATGACCGCCGAGCAAATCGCTTTGTGCGTTCGCCGCCTCGCTGCCTAGCAAAGCGTCGTCTGCCTTGGGCGCCTAGCAAAGCTGCGCGTGCCGTCGCCGTCAAGCAAAGCGCCGTGTTCCTTGGGCGCCTAGCAAAGAAGTGCCTGCGTTGGGCGCCTCGCCGCATCGCAGCCTAGCAAAGCGCTGCGTGCCTTCGGCGGCTGGCAAAGCAGTGCGTGCCTTCACCGCCTCACACAGCGCGGCGTGCCTTCGGCGCCTCGCCGCCTAAGAAAGCGCTGCGTGCCTTCTCGCCCTTGCCGCCTAGCAAAGCTCCGCGTCCCGTCGCCGCCTAGCAAAGCGGCGTGTTCCTTCGGCGCCTAGCAAAGCGGCGTGTTCCTTCGCTGCCTCGCCGCCGAAGAAAGCGCTGCATCCCTTTTCGCCCTCACTGCCCAACAAAGCGCCGTGTCCCTTCACCGCCTCCCCAATCGCTTCGTGCCTTCGGCGCCTAGCAAAGCGCTGCTTGCCTTCGCCGCCTCACACACCGCTGCGTCCCTTCGCCGCCTCGCCGCTTAGCAAACGCCGTAGTAGCGCCGAAGGCACACGGCGCTTTTGTAGGCACCGAAGGCACGTGGCGCCTTGCTAAGCACCGAGGCAGCGAAGGCACGCAGCCATTTGATCGTGGTCGACGGGCTCGGGCGCCTTGCTAGGCGGCGAGGCGGCGAAGGCACGCAGCGCTTTGCCAGGCGCCGAAGGCACACAGCGCTTTGCCAGGCGCCCAAGGATGCAGCGCTCTAGGAGGCGGCGAGGGCACGCAGTGCTTTGCTAGGCGGCGAGCGGACGTGCAGCTTTGCTAGGCAGCGAAGGCTGAGGACGCTTTGCTAGGCGGCGAAGGCACGAAGCGATTTGGGAGGCGGCGAAGGCACACGGCGCTTTTCTAGGTGGCGAGGCGGCGAAGGCACGCGCTGCTTTGCTAGGCGCCGAAGGCACGCAGCGCTTCCTTCGTTTGCGAGGCAGCGAAGAGGTGGAGCGGTTTGCTTGTCGGCCAGGCAGCGAACAGGCGCCGTGCTTTGCTTTCTGCCAGTCAGCGAATACACGCAGCGCTCTGCTTGTTGGCGAGGCACTGAACAGATGCACCGTTTAGTTTGCGAGGCGGCGAAGAGACGCGGCGGTTTGCATGCTGGCGAGGCGGCGAGCAGATCGAGTGCTTTGCTTGTTGGCGAGGCAGCGAAGAGATGCAGCGGTTTGCTTGTTGGCGAGGCAGCGAAGAGATGCAGCAGGCTCCTTGTTTGTGACACAGCCAACATGCCCAGTGCTTGCTCATTGTGTGAGGCAGCGAAGAGATGCAGCGGTTTTCTAGTTGGCGAGGCAGCGAAGAGACGCAGCAGGCTGCTTGTTTGTGAGACAGCCAACATGCACAGTGCTTAGCTATTGTGCGAGGCAGCGAATGACCGCCGAGCAAATCGCTTTGTGCGTTCGCCGCCTCGCTGCCTAGCAAAGCGTCGTCTCCCTTGGGCGCCTAGCAAAGCTGCGCGTGCCGTCGCCGTCAAGCAAAGCGCCGTGTTCCTTGGGCGCCTAGCAAAGAAGTGCCTGCGCTGGGCCCCTCGCCGCATCGCAGCCTAGCAAAGCGCTGCGTGCCTTCGGCGGCTGGCAAAGCAGTGCATGCCTTCGCCGCCTCACACAGCGCGGCGTGCCTTCGGCGCCTGGCAAAGCAGCGCGTGCCTTCGCCGCCTCACACAGCGCGGCGTGCCTTCGGCGCCTGGCAAAGCAGCGCGTGCCTTCGCCGCCTAAGAAAGCGCTGCGTGCCTTCTCGCCCTCGCCGCCTAGCAAAGCGCCGTGTCCCTTTGCCGCCTCGCCGCCTAGCAAAGCTCCGCGTCCCGTCGCCGCCTAGCAAAGCGGCGTGTTCCTTCGGCGCCTAGCAAAGCGCCGTGTTCCTTCGCTGCCTCGCCGCCGAAGAAAGCGCTGCGTCCCTTTTCGCCCTCGCCGCCCAACAAAGCGCCGTGTGCCTTCACCGCCTCCCCAATCGCTTCGTGCCTTCGGCGCCTAGCAAAGCGCTGCTTGCCTTCGCCGCCTCACACACCGCTGCGTCCCTTCGCCGCCTCGCCGCTTAGCAAACGCCGTAGTAGCGCCGAAGGCACACGGCGCTTTTGTAGGTGCCGAAGGCACGTGGCGCCTTGCTAAGCACCGAGGCAGCGAAGGCACGCAGCCATTTGATCGTGGTCGACGGGCTCGGGCGCCTTGCTAGGCGGCGAGGCGGCGAGGGCACGCAGCGCTTTGCCAGGCACCCAAGGACGCAGCGCTGTGCGAGGCGGCGAGGGCACGCAGTGCTTTGCTAGGCGGCGAGCGGACGTGCAGCTTTGCTAGGCAGCCAAGGCTGAGGACGCTTTGCTAGGAGGCTAGGCGGCGAAGGCACGAAGCGATTTGGGAGGCGGCGAAGGCACACGGCGCTTTGCTAGGCGGCGAGGGCGAGAAGGCACGCAGCGCTTTGCTAGGCGGCGAGGCGGCAAAGGCACGCGCTGCTTTGCTAGGCGCCGAAGGCACGCAGCGCTTCCTTCGTTTGCGAGGCAGCGAAGAGATGCAGCGGTTTGCTTGTTGGCGAGGCAGCGAAGAGATGCAGCAGTCTCCTTGTTTGTGAGACAGCCAACATGCCCAGTGCTTGCTCCTTGTGCGAGGCAGCGAAGAGATGCAGCACTTTGCTTGTGCACCAGGTGGCGCAGTGGCATCGCGGATGGCTTTTTCTCCTGGAGGCGAAGCGAGGCAGCACTTTGCTAGTTGGCGAGGCAGCGAAGAGACGCAGCAGGCTGCTTGTTGGTGAGACAGCCAACATGCACAGTGGTTAGCTCTTGTGCGAGGCAGCGAATGACCGCCGAGCAAATCGCTTTGTGCGTTCGCCGCCTCGCTGCCTAGCAAAGCGTCGTCTGCCTTGGGCGCCTAGCAAAGCTGCGCGTGCCGTCGCCGTCAAGCAAAGCGCCGTGTTCCTTGGGCGCCTAGCAAAGAAGTGCCTGCCTTCGGCGCCTCGCCGCATCGCAGCCTAGCAAAGCGCTGCGTGCCTTCGGTGCCTGGCAAAGCAGCGCGTGCCTTCGCCGCCTAAGAAAGCGCTGCGTGCCTTCTCGCCCTCGCCGCCTAGCAAAGCTGCGCGTGCCGTCGCCGTCAAGCAAAGCGCCGTGTTCCTTGGGCGCCTAGCAAAGAAGTGCCTGCGTTGGGCGCCTCGCCGCATCGCAGCCTAGCAAAGCGCTGCGTGCCTTCGGCGGCTGGCAAAGCAGTGCGTGCCTTCGCCGCCTCACACAGCGCGGCGTGCCTTCGGCGCCTGGCAAAGCAGCGCGTGCCTTCGCCGCCTAAGAAAGCGCTGCGTGCCTTCTCGCCCTCGCCGCCTAGCAAAGCTCCGCGTCCCTTCGCCGCCTCGCCGCCTAGCAGAGCACCGTGTTCCTTTGGCGCCTAGCAAAGAAGTGCCTGCGTTCGGCGCCTCGCCGCATCGCAGCCTAGCAAAGCGCTGCGTGCCTTCGGCGGCTGGCAAAGCAGTGCGTGCCTTCGCTGCCTCACACAGCGCGGCGTGCCTTCGGCGCCTCGCCGCCTAAGAAAGCGCTGCGTGCCTTCTCGCCCTCGCCGCCTAGCAAAGCTCCGCGTCCCGTGGCCGCCTAGCAAAGCGGCGTGTTCCTTCGGCGCCTAGCAAAGCGCCGTGTTCCTTCGCTGCCTCGCCGCCGAAGAAAGCGCTGCGTCCCTTTTCGCCCTCGCCGCCCAACAAAGCGCCGTGTCCCTTCACCGCCTCCCCAATCGCTTCGTGCCTTCGGCGCCTAGCAAAGCGCTGCTTGCCTTCGCCGCCTCACACACCGCTGCGTCCCTTCGCCGCCTCGCCGCTTAGCAAACGCCGTAGTAGCGCCGAAGGGACACGGCGCTTTTGTAGGCGCCGAAGGCACGTGGCGCCTTGCTAAGCACCGAGGCAGCGAAGGCACGCAGCCATTTGATCGTGGTCGACGGGCTCGGGCGCCTTGCTAGGCGGCGAGGCGGCGAAGGCACGCAGCGCTTTGCCAGGCGCCCAAGGACGCAGCGCTGTGCGAGGCGGCGAGGGCACGCAGTGCTTTGCTAGGTGCCGAAGGCACGCAGCACTCTAGGAGGTGGCGAGGGCACACAGTGCTTTGCTAGGCGTCGAGCGGACGTGCAGCTTTGCTAGGCAGCGAAGGCACGAAGCGATTTGGGAGGCAGCGAAGGGACACGGCGCTTTGCTAGGCGGCGAAGGCACACGGCGCTTTGCTAGGCGGCGAGGGCGAGAAGGCACGCAACGCTTTGCCAGGCGCCGAAGGCACTCAGCACTTTGCCTGGCGCCGAAGGCACGCAGCGCTTCCTTCGTTTGCGAGGCAGCGAAGAGGTGGAGCGGTTTGCTTGTCGGCCAGGCAGCGAACAGGCGCCGTGCTTTGCTTTCTGCCAGTCAGCGAATACACGCAGCGCTCTGCTTTTTGGCGAGGCACTGAACAGATGCACCGTTTAGTTTGCGAGGCGGCGAAGAGACGCGGCGGTTTGCATGCTGGCGAGGCGGCGAGCAGATCGAGTGCTTTGCTTGTTGGCGAGGCAGCGAAGAGATGCAGCGGTTTGCTTGTTGGCGAGGCAGCGAAGAGATGCAGCAGGCTCCTTGTTTGTGAGACAGCCAACATGCCCAGTGCTTGCTCATTGTGTGAGGCAGCGAAGAGATGCAGCGGTTTTCTAGTTGGCGAGGCAGCGAAGAGACGCAGCAGGCTGCTTGTTGGTGAGACAGCCAACATGCACAGTGGTTAGCTATTGTGCGAGGCAGCGAATGACCGCCGAGCAAATCGCTTTGTGCGTTCGCCGCCTCGCTGCCTAGCAAAGCGTCGTCTGCCTTGGGCGCCTAGCAAAGCTGCGCGTGCCGTCGCCGTCAAGCAAAGCGCCGTGTTCCTTGGGCGCCTAGCAAAGAAGTGCCTGCGTTGGGCGCCTGGCCGCATTGCAGCCTAGCAAAGCGCGGCGTGCCTTCGGCACCTGGCAAAGCAGCGCGTGCCTTCGCCGCCTAAGAAAGCGCTGCGTGCCTTCTCGCCCTCGCCGCCTAGCAAAGCGCCGTGTCCCTTTGCCGCCTCGCCGCCTAGCAAAGCTCCGCGTCCCGTCGCCGCCTAGCAAAGCGGCGTGTTCCTTCTGCGCCTAGCAAAGCGCCGTGTTCCTTCGCTGCCTCGCCGCCTAAGAAAGCGCTGCGTCCCTTTTCGCCCTCACTGCCCAACAAAGCGCCGTGTGCCTTCACCGCCTCCCCAATCGCTTCGTGCCTTCGGCGCCTAGCAAAGCGCTGCTTGCCTTCGCCGCCTCACACACCGCTGCGTCCCTTCGCCGCCTCGCCGCTTAGCAAACGCCGTAGTAGCGCCGAAGGCACACGGCGCTTTTGTAGGCGCCGAAGGCACGTGGCGCCTTGCTAAGCACCGAGGCAGCGAAGGCACGCAGCCATTTGATCGTGGTCGACGGGCTCGGGCGCCTTGCTAGGCGGCGAGGCGGCGAAGGCACGCAGCGCTTTGCCAGGCGCCCAAGGACGCAGCGCTGTGCGAGGCGGCGAGGGCACGCAGTGCTTTGCTAGGCGGCGAGCGGACGTGCAGCTTTGCTAGGCAGCCAAGGCTGAGGACGCTTTGCTAGGAGGCTAGGCGGCGAAGGCACGAAGCGATTTGGGAGGCGGCGAAGGCACACGGCGCTTTGCTAGGCGGCGAGGGCGAGAAGGCACGCAGCGCTTTGCTAGGCGGCGAGGCGGCAAAGGCACGCGCTGCTTTGCTAGGCGCCGAAGGCACGCAGCGCTTCCTTCGTTTGCGAGGCAGCGAAGAGATGCAGCGGTTTGCTTGTTGGCGAGGCAGCGAAGAGATGCAGCAGTCTCCTTGTTTGTGAGACAGCCAACATGCCCAGTGCTTGCTCCTTGTGCGAGGCAGCGAAGAGATGCAGCACTTTGCTTGTGCACCAGGTGGCGCAGTGGCATCGCGGATGGCTTTTTCTCCTGGAGGCGAAGCGAGGCAGCACTTTGCTAGTTGGCGAGGCAGCGAAGAGACGCAGCAGGCTGCTTGTTGGTGAGACAGCCAACATGCACAGTGGTTAGCTCTTGTGCGAGGCAGCGAATGACCGCCGAGCAAATCGCTTTGTGCGTTCGCCGCCTCGCTGCCTAGCAAAGCGTCGTCTGCCTTGGGCGCCTAGCAAAGCTGCGCGTGCCGTCGCCGTCAAGCAAAGCGCCGTGTTCCTTGGGCGCCTAGCAAAGAAGTGCCTGCGCTGGGCGCCTCGCCGCATCGCAGCCTAGCAAAGCGCTGCGTGCCTTCGGCGGCTGGCAAAGCAGCGCGTGCCTTCGCCGCCTCACACAGCGCGGCGTGCCTTCGGCGCCTGGCAAAGCAGCGCGTGCCTTCGCCGCCTAAGAAAGCGCTGCGTGCCTTCTCGCCCTCGCCGCCTAGCAAAGCGCCGTGTCCCTTTGCCGCCTCGCCGCCTAGCAAAGCTCCGCGTCCCGTCGCCGCCTAGCAAAGCGGCGTGTTCCTTCGGCGCCTAGCAAAGCGCCGTGTTCCTTCGCTGCCTCGCCGCCGAAGAAAGCGCTGCGTCCCTTTTCGCCCTCGCCGCCCAACAAAGCGCCGTGTGCCTTCACCGCCTCCCCAATCGCTTCGTGCCTTCGGCGCCTAGCAAAGCGCTGCTTGCCTTCGCCGCCTCACACACCGCTGCGTCCCTTCGCCGCCTCGCCGCTTAGCAAACGCCGTAGTAGCGCCGAAGGCACACGGCGCTTTTGTAGGCGCCGAAGGCACGTGGCGCCTTGCTAAGCACCGAGGCAGCGAAGGCACGCAGCCATTTGATCGTGGTCGACGGGCTCGGGCGCCTTGCTAGGCGGCGAGGCGGCGAAGGCACGCAGCGCTTTGCCAGGCGCCCAAGGACGCAGCGCTGTGCGAGGCGGCGAGGGCACGCAGTGCTTTGCTAGGCGGCGAGCGGACGTGCAGCTTTGCTAGGCAGCCAAGGCTGAGGACGCTTTGCTAGGAGGCTAGGCGGCGAAGGCACGAAGCGATTTGGGAGGCGGCGAAGGCACACGGCGCTTTGCTAGGCGGCGAGGGCACGCAGTGCTTTGCTAGGCGGCGAGCGGACGTGCAGCTTTGCTAGGCAGCCAAGGCTGAGGACGCTTTGCTAGGAGGCTAGGCGGCGAAGGCACGAAGCGATTTGGGAGGCGGCGAAGGCACACGGCGCTTTGCTAGGCGGCGAGGGCGAGAAGGCACGCAGCGCTTTGCTAGGCGGCGAGGCGGCAAAGGCACGCGCTGCTTTGCTAGGCGCCGAAGGCACGCAGCGCTTCCTTCGTTTGCGAGGCAGCGAAGAGATGCAGCGGTTTGCTTGTTGGCGAGGCAGCGAAGAGATGCAGCAGTCTCCTTGTTTGTGAGACAGCCAACATGCCCAGTGCTTGCTCCTTGTGCGAGGCAGCGAAGAGATGCAGCACTTTGCTTGTGCACCAGGTGGCGCAGTGGCATCGCGGATGGCTTTTTCTCCTGGAGGCGAAGCGAGGCAGCACTTTGCTAGTTGGCGAGGCAGCGAAGAGACGCAGCAGGCTGCTTGTTGGTGAGACAGCCAACATGCACAGTGGTTAGCTCTTGTGCGAGGCAGCGAATGACCGCCGAGCAAATCGCTTTGTGCGTTCGCCGCCTCGCTGCCTAGCAAAGCGTCGTCTCCCTTGGGCGCCTAGCAAAGCTGCGCGTGCCGTCGCCGTCAAGCAAAGCGCCGTGTTCCTTGGGCGCCTAGCAAAGAAGTGCCTGCCTTCGGCGCCTCGCCGCATCGCAGCCTAGCAAAGCGCTGCGTGCCTTCGGTGCCTGGCAAAGCAGCGCGTGCCTTCGCCGCCTAAGAAAGCGCTGCGTGCCTTCTCGCCCTCGCCGCCTAGCAAAGCTGCGCGTGCCGTCGCCGTCAAGCAAAGCGCCGTGTTCCTTGGGCGCCTAGCAAAGAAGTGCCTGCGTTGGGCGCCTCGCCGCATCGCAGCCTAGCAAAGCGCTGCGTGCCTTCGGCGGCTGGCAAAGCAGTGCGTGCCTTCGCCGCCTCACACAGCGCGGCGTGCCTTCGGCGCCTGGCAAAGCAGCGCGTGCCTTCGCCGCCTAAGAAAGCGCTGCGTGCCTTCTCGCCCTCGCCGCCTAGCAAAGCTCCGCGTCCCTTCGCCGCCTCGCCGCCTAGCAGAGCACCGTGTTCCTTTGGCGCCTAGCAAAGAAGTGCCTGCGTTCGGCGCCTCGCCGCATCGCAGCCTAGCAAAGCGCTGCGTGCCTTCGGCGGCTGGCAAAGCAGTGCGTGCCTTCGCTGCCTCACACAGCGCGGCGTGCCTTCGGCGCCTCGCCGCCTAAGAAAGCGCTGCGTGCCTTCTCGCCCTCGCCGCCTAGCAAAGCTCCGCGTCCCGTGGCCGCCTAGCAAAGCGGCGTGTTCCTTCGGCGCCTAGCAAAGCGCCGTGTTCCTTCGCTGCCTCGCCGCCGAAGAAAGCGCTGCGTCCCTTTTCGCCCTCGCCGCCCAACAAAGCGCCGTGTCCCTTCACCGCCTCCCCAATCGCTTCGTGCCTTCGGCGCCTAGCAAAGCGCTGCTTGCCTTCGCCGCCTCACACACCGCTGCGTCCCTTCGCCGCCTCGCCGCTTAGCAAACGCCGTAGTAGCGCCGAAGGGACACGGCGCTTTTGTAGGCGCCGAAGGCACGTGGCGCCTTGCTAAGCACCGAGGCAGCGAAGGCACGCAGCCGTTTGATCGTGGTCGACGGGCTCGGGCGCCTTGCTAGGCGGCGAGGCGGCGAAGGCACGCAGCGCTTTGCCAGGCGCCCAAGGACGCAGCGCTGTGCGAGGCGGCGAGGGCACGCAGTGCTTTGCTAGGTGCCGAAGGCACGCAGCACTCTAGGAGGTGGCGAGGGCACACAGTGCTTTGCTAGGCGTCGAGCGGACGTGCAGCTTTGCTAGGCAGCGAAGGCACGAAGCGATTTGGGAGGCAGCGAAGGGACACGGCGCTTTGCTAGGCGGCGAAGGCACACGGCGCTTTGCTAGGCGGCGAGGGCGAGAAGGCACGCAACGCTTTGCCAGGCGCCGAAGGCACTCAGCACTTTGCCTGGCGCCGAAGGCACGCAGCGCTTCCTTCGTTTGCGAGGCAGCGAAGAGGTGGAGCGGTTTGCTTGTCGGCCAGGCAGCGAACAGGCGCCGTGCTTTGCTTTCTGCCAGTCAGCGAATACACGCAGCGCTCTGCTTTTTGGCGAGGCACTGAACAGATGCACCGTTTAGTTTGCGAGGCGGCGAAGAGACGCGGCGGTTTGCATGCTGGCGAGGCGGCGAGCAGATCGAGTGCTTTGCTTGTTGGCGAGGCAGCGAAGAGATGCAGCGGTTTGCTTGTTGGCGAGGCAGCGAAGAGATGCAGCAGGCTCCTTGTTTGTGAGACAGCCAACATGCCCAGTGCTTGCTCATTGTGTGAGGCAGCGAAGAGATGCAGCGGTTTTCTAGTTGGCGAGGCAGCGAAGAGACGCAGCAGGCTGCTTGTTGGTGAGACAGCCAACATGCACAGTGGTTAGCTATTGTGCGAGGCAGCGAATGACCGCCGAGCAAATCGCTTTGTGCGTTCGCCGCCTCGCTGCCTAGCAAAGCGTCGTCTGCCTTGGGCGCCTAGCAAAGCTGCGCGTGCCGTCGCCGTCAAGCAAAGCGCCGTGTTCCTTGGGCGCCTAGCAAAGAAGTGCCTGCGTTGGGCGCCTGGCCGCATTGCAGCCTAGCAAAGCGCGGCGTGCCTTCGGCGCCTGGCAAAGCAGCGCGTGCCTTCGCCGCCTAAGAAAGCGCTGCGTGCCTTCTCGCCCTCGCCGCCTAGCAAAGCGCCGTGTCCCTTTGCCGCCTCGCCGCCTAGCAAAGCTCCGCGTCCCGTCGCCGCCTAGCAAAGCGGCGTGTTCCTTCTGCGCCTAGCAAAGCGCCGTGTTCCTTCGCTGCCTCGCCGCCTAAGAAAGCGCTGCGTCCCTTTTCGCCCTCACTGCCCAACAAAGCGCCGTGTGCCTTCACCGCCTCCCCAATCGCTTCGTGCCTTCGGCGCCTAGCAAAGCGCTGCTTGCCTTCGCCGCCTCACACACCGCTGCGTCCCTTCGCCGCCTCGCCGCTTAGCAAACGCCGTAGTAGCGCCGAAGGGACACGGCGCTTTTGTAGGCGCCGAAGGCACGTGGCGCCTTGCTAAGCACCGAGGCAGCGAAGGCACGCAGCCGTTTGATCGTGGTCGACGGGCTCGGGCGCCTTGCTAGGCGGCGAGGCGGCGAAGGCACGCAGCGCTTTGCCAGGCGCCCAAGGACGCAGCGCTGTGCGAGGCGGCGAGGGCACGCAGTGCTTTGCTAGGTGCCGAAGGCACGCAGCACTCTAGGAGGTGGCGAGGGCACACAGTGCTTTGCTAGGCGTCGAGCGGACGTGCAGCTTTGCTAGGCAGCGAAGGCACGAAGCGATTTGGGAGGCAGCGAAGGGACACGGCGCTTTGCTAGGCGGCGAAGGCACACGGCGCTTTGCTAGGCGGCGAGGGCGAGAAGGCACGCAACGCTTTGCCAGGCGCCGAAGGCACTCAGCACTTTGCCTGGCGCCGAAGGCACGCAGCGCTTCCTTCGTTTGCGAGGCAGCGAAGAGGTGGAGCGGTTTGCTTGTCGGCCAGGCAGCGAACAGGCGCCGTGCTTTGCTTTCTGCCAGTCAGCGAATACACGCAGCGCTCTGCTTTTTGGCGAGGCACTGAACAGATGCACCGTTTAGTTTGCGAGGCGGCGAAGAGACGCGGCGGTTTGCATGCTGGCGAGGCGGCGAGCAGATCGAGTGCTTTGCTTGTTGGCGAGGCAGCGAAGAGATGCAGCGGTTTGCTTGTTGGCGAGGCAGCGAAGAGATGCAGCAGGCTCCTTGTTTGTGAGACAGCCAACATGCCCAGTGCTTGCTCATTGTGTGAGGCAGCGAAGAGATGCAGCGGTTTTCTAGTTGGCGAGGCAGCGAAGAGACGCAGCAGGCTGCTTGTTGGTGAGACAGCCAACATGCACAGTGGTTAGCTATTGTGCGAGGCAGCGAATGACCGCCGAGCAAATCGCTTTGTGCGTTCGCCGCCTCGCTGCCTAGCAAAGCGTCGTCTGCCTTGGGCGCCTAGCAAAGCTGCGCGTGCCGTCGCCGTCAAGCAAAGCGCCGTGTTCCTTGGGCGCCTAGCAAAGAAGTGCCTGCGTTGGGCGCCTGGCCGCATTGCAGCCTAGCAAAGCGCGGCGTGCCTTCGGCGCCTGGCAAAGCAGCGCGTGCCTTCGCCGCCTAAGAAAGCGCTGCGTGCCTTCTCGCCCTCGCCGCCTAGCAAAGCGCCGTGTCCCTTTGCCGCCTCGCCGCCTAGCAAAGCTCCGCGTCCCGTCGCCGCCTAGCAAAGCGGCGTGTTCCTTCTGCGCCTAGCAAAGCGCCGTGTTCCTTCGCTGCCTCGCCGCCTAAGAAAGCGCTGCGTCCCTTTTCGCCCTCACTGCCCAACAAAGCGCCGTGTGCCTTCACCGCCTCCCCAATCGCTTCGTGCCTTCGGCGCCTAGCAAAGCGCTGCTTGCCTTCGCCGCCTCACACACCGCTGCGTCCCTTCGCCGCCTCGCCGCTTAGCAAACGCCGTAGTAGCGCCGAAGGGACACGGCGCTTTTGTAGGCGCCGAAGGCACGTGGCGCCTTGCTAAGCACCGAGGCAGCGAAGGCACGCAGCCATTTGATCGTGGTCGACGGGCTCGGGCGCCTTGCTAGGCGGCGAGGCGGCGAAGGCACGCAGCGCTTTGCCAGGCGCCCAAGGACGCAGCGCTGTGCGAGGCGGCGAGGGCACGCAGTGCTTTGCTAGGCGGCGAGCGGACGTGCAGCTTTGCTAGGCAGCCAAGGCTGAGGACGCTTTGCTAGGAGGCTAGGCGGCGAAGGCACGAAGCGATTTGGGAGGCGGCGAAGGCACACGGCGCTTTGCTAGGCGGCGAGGGCGAGAAGGCACGCAGCGCTTTGCTAGGCGGCGAGGCGGCAAAGGCACGCGCTGCTTTGCTAGGCGCCGAAGGCACGCAGCGCTTCCTTCGTTTGCGAGGCAGCGAAGAGATGCAGCGGTTTGCTTGTTGGCGAGGCAGCGAAGAGATGCAGCAGTCTCCTTGTTTGTGAGACAGCCAACATGCCCAGTGCTTGCTCCTTGTGCGAGGCAGCGAAGAGATGCAGCACTTTGCTTGTGCACCAGGTGGCGCAGTGGCATCGCGGATGGCTTTTTCTCCTGGAGGCGAAGCGAGGCAGCACTTTGCTAGTTGGCGAGGCAGCGAAGAGACGCAGCAGGCTGCTTGTTGGTGAGACAGCCAACATGCACAGTGGTTAGCTCTTGTGCGAGGCAGCGAATGACCGCCGAGCAAATCGCTTTGTGCGTTCGCCGCCTCGCTGCCTAGCAAAGCGTCGTCTGCCTTGGGCGCCTAGCAAAGCTGCGCGTGCCGTCGCCGTCAAGCAAAGCGCCGTGTTCCTTGGGCGCCTAGCAAAGAAGTGCCTGCCTTCGGCGCCTCGCCGCATCGCAGCCTAGCAAAGCGCTGCGTGCCTTCGGTGCCTGGCAAAGCAGCGCGTGCCTTCGCCGCCTAAGAAAGCGCTGCGTGCCTTCTCGCCCTCGCCGCCTAGCAAAGCTGCGCGTGCCGTCGCCGTCAAGCAAAGCGCCGTGTTCCTTGGGCGCCTAGCAAAGAAGTGCCTGCGTTGGGCGCCTCGCCGCATCGCAGCCTAGCAAAGCGCTGCGTGCCTTCGGCGGCTGGCAAAGCAGTGCGTGCCTTCGCCGCCTCACACAGCGCGGCGTGCCTTCGGCGCCTGGCAAAGCAGCGCGTGCCTTCGCCGCCTAAGAAAGCGCTGCGTGCCTTCTCGCCCTCGCCGCCTAGCAAAGCTCCGCGTCCCTTCGCCGCCTCGCCGCCTAGCAGAGCACCGTGTTCCTTTGGCGCCTAGCAAAGAAGTGCCTGCGTTCGGCGCCTCGCCGCATCGCAGCCTAGCAAAGCGCTGCGTGCCTTCGGCGGCTGGCAAAGCAGTGCGTGCCTTCGCTGCCTCACACAGCGCGGCGTGCCTTCGGCGCCTCGCCGCCTAAGAAAGCGCTGCGTGCCTTCTCGCCCTCGCCGCCTAGCAAAGCTCCGCGTCCCGTGGCCGCCTAGCAAAGCGGCGTGTTCCTTCGGCGCCTAGCAAAGCGCCGTGTTCCTTCGCTGCCTCGCCGCCGAAGAAAGCGCTGCGTCCCTTTTCGCCCTCGCCGCCCAACAAAGCGCCGTGTCCCTTCACCGCCTCCCCAATCGCTTCGTGCCTTCGGCGCCTAGCAAAGCGCTGCTTGCCTTCGCCGCCTCACACACCGCTGCGTCCCTTCGCCGCCTCGCCGCTTAGCAAACGCCGTAGTAGCGCCGAAGGGACACGGCGCTTTTGTAGGCGCCGAAGGCACGTGGCGCCTTGCTAAGCACCGAGGCAGCGAAGGCACGCAGCCATTTGATCGTGGTCGACGGGCTCGGGCGCCTTGCTAGGCGGCGAGGCGGCGAAGGCACGCAGCGCTTTGCCAGGCGCCCAAGGACGCAGCGCTGTGCGAGGCGGCGAGGGCACGCAGTGCTTTGCTAGGTGCCGAAGGCACGCAGCACTCTAGGAGGTGGCGAGGGCACACAGTGCTTTGCTAGGCGTCGAGCGGACGTGCAGCTTTGCTAGGCAGCGAAGGCACGAAGCGATTTGGGAGGCAGCGAAGGGACACGGCGCTTTGCTAGGCGGCGAAGGCACACGGCGCTTTGCTAGGCGGCGAGGGCGAGAAGGCACGCAACGCTTTGCCAGGCGCCGAAGGCACTCAGCACTTTGCCTGGCGCCGAAGGCACGCAGCGCTTCCTTCGTTTGCGAGGCAGCGAAGAGGTGGAGCGGTTTGCTTGTCGGCCAGGCAGCGAACAGGCGCCGTGCTTTGCTTTCTGCCAGTCAGCGAATACACGCAGCGCTCTGCTTTTTGGCGAGGCACTGAACAGATGCACCGTTTAGTTTGCGAGGCGGCGAAGAGACGCGGCGGTTTGCATGCTGGCGAGGCGGCGAGCAGATCGAGTGCTTTGCTTGTTGGCGAGGCAGCGAAGAGATGCAGCGGTTTGCTTGTTGGCGAGGCAGCGAAGAGATGCAGCAGGCTCCTTGTTTGTGAGACAGCCAACATGCCCAGTGCTTGCTCATTGTGTGAGGCAGCGAAGAGATGCAGCGGTTTTCTAGTTGGCGAGGCAGCGAAGAGACGCAGCAGGCTGCTTGTTGGTGAGACAGCCAACATGCACAGTGGTTAGCTATTGTGCGAGGCAGCGAATGACCGCCGAGCAAATCGCTTTGTGCGTTCGCCGCCTCGCTGCCTAGCAAAGCGTCGTCTGCCTTGGGCGCCTAGCAAAGCTGCGCGTGCCGTCGCCGTCAAGCAAAGCGCCGTGTTCCTTGGGCGCCTAGCAAAGAAGTGCCTGCGTTGGGCGCCTGGCCGCATTGCAGCCTAGCAAAGCGCGGCGTGCCTTCGGCGCCTGGCAAAGCAGCGCGTGCCTTCGCCGCCTAAGAAAGCGCTGCGTGCCTTCTCGCCCTCGCCGCCTAGCAAAGCGCCGTGTCCCTTTGCCGCCTCGCCGCCTAGCAAAGCTCCGCGTCCCGTCGCCGCCTAGCAAAGCGGCGTGTTCCTTCTGCGCCTAGCAAAGCGCCGTGTTCCTTCGCTGCCTCGCCGCCTAAGAAAGCGCTGCGTCCCTTTTCGCCCTCACTGCCCAACAAAGCGCCGTGTGCCTTCACCGCCTCCCCAATCGCTTCGTGCCTTCGGCGCCTAGCAAAGCGCTGCTTGCCTTCGCCGCCTCACACACCGCTGCGTCCCTTCGCCGCCTCGCCGCTTAGCAAACGCCGTAGTAGCGCCGAAGGGACACGGCGCTTTTGTAGGCGCCGAAGGCACGTGGCGCCTTGCTAAGCACCGAGGCAGCGAAGGCACGCAGCCATTTGATCGTGGTCGACGGGCTCGGGCGCCTTGCTAGGCGGCGAGGCGGCGAAGGCACGCAGCGCTTTGCCAGGCGCCCAAGGACGCAGCGCTGTGCGAGGCGGCGAGGGCACGCAGTGCTTTGCTAGGCGGCGAGCGGACGTGCAGCTTTGCTAGGCAGCCAAGGCTGAGGACGCTTTGCTAGGAGGCTAGGCGGCGAAGGCACGAAGCGATTTGGGAGGCGGCGAAGGCACACGGCGCTTTGCTAGGCGGCGAGGGCGAGAAGGCACGCAGCGCTTTGCTAGGCGGCGAGGCGGCAAAGGCACGCGCTGCTTTGCTAGGCGCCGAAGGCACGCAGCGCTTCCTTCGTTTGCGAGGCAGCGAAGAGATGCAGCGGTTTGCTTGTTGGCGAGGCAGCGAAGAGATGCAGCAGTCTCCTTGTTTGTGAGACAGCCAACATGCCCAGTGCTTGCTCCTTGTGCGAGGCAGCGAAGAGATGCAGCACTTTGCTTGTGCACCAGGTGGCGCAGTGGCATCGCGGATGGCTTTTTCTCCTGGAGGCGAAGCGAGGCAGCACTTTGCTAGTTGGCGAGGCAGCGAAGAGACGCAGCAGGCTGCTTGTTGGTGAGACAGCCAACATGCACAGTGGTTAGCTCTTGTGCGAGGCAGCGAATGACCGCCGAGCAAATCGCTTTGTGCGTTCGCCGCCTCGCTGCCTAGCAAAGCGTCGTCTGCCTTGGGCGCCTAGCAAAGCTGCGCGTGCCGTCGCCGTCAAGCAAAGCGCCGTGTTCCTTGGGCGCCTAGCAAAGAAGTGCCTGCCTTCGGCGCCTCGCCGCATCGCAGCCTAGCAAAGCGCTGCGTGCCTTCGGTGCCTGGCAAAGCAGCGCGTGCCTTCGCCGCCTAAGAAAGCGCTGCGTGCCTTCTCGCCCTCGCCGCCTAGCAAAGCTGCGCGTGCCGTCGCCGTCAAGCAAAGCGCCGTGTTCCTTGGGCGCCTAGCAAAGAAGTGCCTGCGTTGGGCGCCTCGCCGCATCGCAGCCTAGCAAAGCGCTGCGTGCCTTCGGCGGCTGGCAAAGCAGTGCGTGCCTTCGCCGCCTCACACAGCGCGGCGTGCCTTCGGCGCCTGGCAAAGCAGCGCGTGCCTTCGCCGCCTAAGAAAGCGCTGCGTGCCTTCTCGCCCTCGCCGCCTAGCAAAGCTCCGCGTCCCTTCGCCGCCTCGCCGCCTAGCAGAGCACCGTGTTCCTTTGGCGCCTAGCAAAGAAGTGCCTGCGTTGGGCGCCTCGCCGCATCGCAGCCTAGCAAAGCGCTGCGTGCCTTCGGCGGCTGGCAAAGCAGTGCGTGCCTTCGCTGCCTCACACAGCGCGGCGTGCCTTCGGCGCCTCGCCGCCTAAGAAAGCGCTGCGTGCCTTCTCGCCCTCGCCGCCTAGCAAAGCTCCGCGTCCCGTGGCCGCCTAGCAAAGCGGCGTGTTCCTTCGGCGCCTAGCAAAGCGCCGTGTTCCTTCGCTGCCTCGCCGCCGAAGAAAGCGCTGCGTCCCTTTTCGCCCTCGCCGCCCAACAAAGCGCCGTGTCCCTTCACCGCCTCCCCAATCGCTTCGTGCCTTCGGCGCCTAGCAAAGCGCTGCTTGCCTTCGCCGCCTCACACACCGCTGCGTCCCTTCGCCGCCTCGCCGCTTAGCAAACGCCGTAGTAGCGCCGAAGGGACACGGCGCTTTTGTAGGCGCCGAAGGCACGTGGCGCCTTGCTAAGCACCGAGGCAGCGAAGGCACGCAGCCATTTGATCGTGGTCGACGGGCTCGGGCGCCTTGCTAGGCGGCGAGGCGGCGAAGGCACGCAGCGCTTTGCCAGGCGCCCAAGGACGCAGCGCTGTGCGAGGCGGCGAGGGCACGCAGTGCTTTGCTAGGTGCCGAAGGCACGCAGCACTCTAGGAGGTGGCGAGGGCACACAGTGCTTTGCTAGGCGTCGAGCGGACGTGCAGCTTTGCTAGGCAGCGAAGGCACGAAGCGATTTGGGAGGCAGCGAAGGGACACGGCGCTTTGCTAGGCGGCGAAGGCACACGGCGCTTTGCTAGGCGGCGAGGGCGAGAAGGCACGCAACGCTTTGCCAGGCGCCGAAGGCACTCAGCACTTTGCCTGGCGCCGAAGGCACGCAGCGCTTCCTTCGTTTGCGAGGCAGCGAAGAGGTGGAGCGGTTTGCTTGTCGGCCAGGCAGCGAACAGGCGCCGTGCTTTGCTTTCTGCCAGTCAGCGAATACACGCAGCGCTCTGCTTTTTGGCGAGGCACTGAACAGATGCACCGTTTAGTTTGCGAGGCGGCGAAGAGACGCGGCGGTTTGCATGCTGGCGAGGCGGCGAGCAGATCGAGTGCTTTGCTTGTTGGCGAGGCAGCGAAGAGATGCAGCGGTTTGCTTGTTGGCGAGGCAGCGAAGAGATGCAGCAGGCTCCTTGTTTGTGAGACAGCCAACATGCCCAGTGCTTGCTCATTGTGTGAGGCAGCGAAGAGATGCAGCGGTTTTCTAGTTGGCGAGGCAGCGAAGAGACGCAGCAGGCTGCTTGTTGGTGAGACAGCCAACATGCACAGTGGTTAGCTATTGTGCGAGGCAGCGAATGACCGCCGAGCAAATCGCTTTGTGCGTTCGCCGCCTCGCTGCCTAGCAAAGCGTCGTCTGCCTTGGGCGCCTAGCAAAGCTGCGCGTGCCGTCGCCGTCAAGCAAAGCGCCGTGTTCCTTGGGCGCCTAGCAAAGAAGTGCCTGCGTTGGGCGCCTGGCCGCATTGCAGCCTAGCAAAGCGCGGCGTGCCTTCGGCACCTGGCAAAGCAGCGCGTGCCTTCGCCGCCTAAGAAAGCGCTGCGTGCCTTCTCGCCCTCGCCGCCTAGCAAAGCGCCGTGTCCCTTTGCCGCCTCGCCGCCTAGCAAAGCTCCGCGTCCCGTCGCCGCCTAGCAAAGCGGCGTGTTCCTTCTGCGCCTAGCAAAGCGCCGTGTTCCTTCGCTGCCTCGCCGCCTAAGAAAGCGCTGCGTCCCTTTTCGCCCTCACTGCCCAACAAAGCGCCGTGTGCCTTCACCGCCTCCCCAATCGCTTCGTGCCTTCGGCGCCTAGCAAAGCGCTGCTTGCCTTCGCCGCCTCACACACCGCTGCGTCCCTTCGCCGCCTCGCCGCTTAGCAAACGCCGTAGTAGCGCCGAAGGCACACGGCGCTTTTGTAGGCGCCGAAGGCACGTGGCGCCTTGCTAAGCACCGAGGCAGCGAAGGCACGCAGCCATTTGATCGTGGTCGACGGGCTCGGGCGCCTTGCTAGGCGGCGAGGCGGCGAAGGCACGCAGCGCTTTGCCAGGCGCCCAAGGACGCAGCGCTGTGCGAGGCGGCGAGGGCACGCAGTGCTTTGCTAGGCGGCGAGCGGACGTGCAGCTTTGCTAGGCAGCCAAGGCTGAGGACGCTTTGCTAGGAGGCTAGGCGGCGAAGGCACGAAGCGATTTGGGAGGCGGCGAAGGCACACGGCGCTTTGCTAGGCGGCGAGGGCGAGAAGGCACGCAGCGCTTTGCTAGGCGGCGAGGCGGCAAAGGCACGCGCTGCTTTGCTAGGCGCCGAAGGCACGCAGCGCTTCCTTCGTTTGCGAGGCAGCGAAGAGATGCAGCGGTTTGCTTGTTGGCGAGGCAGCGAAGAGATGCAGCAGTCTCCTTGTTTGTGAGACAGCCAACATGCCCAGTGCTTGCTCCTTGTGCGAGGCAGCGAAGAGATGCAGCACTTTGCTTGTGCACCAGGTGGCGCAGTGGCATCGCGGATGGCTTTTTCTCCTGGAGGCGAAGCGAGGCAGCACTTTGCTAGTTGGCGAGGCAGCGAAGAGACGCAGCAGGCTGCTTGTTGGTGAGACAGCCAACATGCACAGTGGTTAGCTATTGTGCGAGGCAGCGAATGACCGCCGAGCAAATCGCTTTGTGCGTTCGCCGCCTCGCTGCCTAGCAAAGCGTCGTCTCCCTTGGGCGCCTAGCAAAGCTGCGCGTGCCGTCGCCGTCAAGCAAAGCGCCGTGTTCCTTGGGCGCCTAGCAA
Source organism: Apteryx mantelli (assembly GCF_036417845.1). Lineage (NCBI taxonomy): Eukaryota > Metazoa > Chordata > Aves > Apterygiformes > Apterygidae > Apteryx > Apteryx mantelli. The sequence goes on from NC_090009.1 coordinate 4,027,150, forward strand.
AGAAGTGCCTGCGCTGGGCGCCTCGCCGCATCGCAGCCTAGCAAAGCGCTGCGTGCCTTCGGCGGCTGGCAAAGCAGTGCGTGCCTTCGCCGCCTCACACAGCGCGGCGTGCCTTCGGCGCCTGGCAAAGCAGCGCGTGCCTTCGCCGCCTAAGAAAGCGCTGCGTGCCTTCTCGCCCTCGCCGCCTAGCAAAGCGCCGTGTCCCTTTGCCGCCTCGCCGCCTAGCAAAGCTCCGCGTGCCGTCGCCGCCTAGCAAAGCGGCGTGTTCCTTCGGCGCCTAGCAAAGCGCCGTGTTCCTTCGCTGCCTCGCCGCCGAAGAAAGCGCTGCGTCCCTTTTCGCCCTCGCCGCCCAACAAAGCGCCGTGTGCCTTCACCGCCTCCCCAATCGCTTCGTGCCTTCGGCGCCTAGCAAAGCGCTGCTTGCCTTCGCCGCCTCACACACCGCTGCGTCCCTTCGCCGCCTCGCCGCTTAGCAAACGCCGTAGTAGCGCCGAAGGGACACGGCGCTTTTGTAGGCGCCGAAGGCACGTGGCGCCTTGCTAAGCACCGAGGCAGCGAAGGCACGCAGCCATTTGATCGTGGTCGACGGGCTCGGGCGCCTTGCTAGGCGGCGAGGCGGCGAAGGCACGCAGCGCTTTGCCAGGCGCCCAAGGACGCAGCGCTGTGCGAGGCGGCGAGGGCACGCAGTGCTTTGCTAGGCGGCGAGCGGACGTGCAGCTTTGCTAGGCAGCCAAGGCTGAGGACGCTTTGCTAGGAGGCTAGGCGGCGAAGGCACGAAGCGATTTGGGAGGCGGCGAAGGCACACGGCGCTTTGCTAGGCGGCGAGGGCACGCAGTGCTTTGCTAGGCGGCGAGCGGACGTGCAGCTTTGCTAGGCAGCCAAGGCTGAGGACGCTTTGCTAGGAGGCTAGGCGGCGAAGGCACGAAGCGATTTGGGAGGCGGCGAAGGCACACGGCGCTTTGCTAGGCGGCGAGGGCGAGAAGGCACGCAGCGCTTTGCTAGGCGGCGAGGCGGCAAAGGCACGCGCTGCTTTGCTAGGCGCCGAAGGCACGCAGCGCTTCCTTCGTTTGCGAGGCAGCGAAGAGATGCAGCGGTTTGCTTGTTGGCGAGGCAGCGAAGAGATGCAGCAGTCTCCTTGTTTGTGAGACAGCCAACATGCCCAGTGCTTGCTCCTTGTGCGAGGCAGCGAAGAGATGCAGCACTTTGCTTGTGCACCAGGTGGCGCAGTGGCATCGCGGATGGCTTTTTCTCCTGGAGGCGAAGCGAGGCAGCACTTTGCTAGTTGGCGAGGCAGCGAAGAGACGCAGCAGGCTGCTTGTTGGTGAGACAGCCAACATGCACAGTGGTTAGCTCTTGTGCGAGGCAGCGAATGACCGCCGAGCAAATCGCTTTGTGCGTTCGCCGCCTCGCTGCCTAGCAAAGCGTCGTCTCCCTTGGGCGCCTAGCAAAGCTGCGCGTGCCGTCGCCGTCAAGCAAAGCGCCGTGTTCCTTGGGCGCCTAGCAAAGAAGTGCCTGCCTTCGGCGCCTCGCCGCATCGCAGCCTAGCAAAGCGCTGCGTGCCTTCGGTGCCTGGCAAAGCAGCGCGTGCCTTCGCCGCCTAAGAAAGCGCTGCGTGCCTTCTCGCCCTCGCCGCCTAGCAAAGCTGCGCGTGCCGTCGCCGTCAAGCAAAGCGCCGTGTTCCTTGGGCGCCTAGCAAAGAAGTGCCTGCGTTGGGCGCCTCGCCGCATCGCAGCCTAGCAAAGCGCTGCGTGCCTTCGGCGGCTGGCAAAGCAGTGCGTGCCTTCGCCGCCTCACACAGCGCGGCGTGCCTTCGGCGCCTGGCAAAGCAGCGCGTGCCTTCGCCGCCTAAGAAAGCGCTGCGTGCCTTCTCGCCCTCGCCGCCTAGCAAAGCTCCGCGTCCCTTCGCCGCCTCGCCGCCTAGCAGAGCACCGTGTTCCTTTGGCGCCTAGCAAAGAAGTGCCTGCGTTCGGCGCCTCGCCGCATCGCAGCCTAGCAAAGCGCTGCGTGCCTTCGGCGGCTGGCAAAGCAGTGCGTGCCTTCGCTGCCTCACACAGCGCGGCGTGCCTTCGGCGCCTCGCCGCCTAAGAAAGCGCTGCGTGCCTTCTCGCCCTCGCCGCCTAGCAAAGCTCCGCGTCCCGTGGCCGCCTAGCAAAGCGGCGTGTTCCTTCGGCGCCTAGCAAAGCGCCGTGTTCCTTCGCTGCCTCGCCGCCGAAGAAAGCGCTGCGTCCCTTTTCGCCCTCGCCGCCCAACAAAGCGCCGTGTCCCTTCACCGCCTCCCCAATCGCTTCGTGCCTTCGGCGCCTAGCAAAGCGCTGCTTGCCTTCGCCGCCTCACACACCGCTGCGTCCCTTCGCCGCCTCGCCGCTTAGCAAACGCCGTAGTAGCGCCGAAGGGACACGGCGCTTTTGTAGGCGCCGAAGGCACGTGGCGCCTTGCTAAGCACCGAGGCAGCGAAGGCACGCAGCCGTTTGATCGTGGTCGACGGGCTCGGGCGCCTTGCTAGGCGGCGAGGCGGCGAAGGCACGCAGCGCTTTGCCAGGCGCCCAAGGACGCAGCGCTGTGCGAGGCGGCGAGGGCACGCAGTGCTTTGCTAGGTGCCGAAGGCACGCAGCACTCTAGGAGGTGGCGAGGGCACACAGTGCTTTGCTAGGCGTCGAGCGGACGTGCAGCTTTGCTAGGCAGCGAAGGCACGAAGCGATTTGGGAGGCAGCGAAGGGACACGGCGCTTTGCTAGGCGGCGAAGGCACACGGCGCTTTGCTAGGCGGCGAGGGCGAGAAGGCACGCAACGCTTTGCCAGGCGCCGAAGGCACTCAGCACTTTGCCTGGCGCCGAAGGCACGCAGCGCTTCCTTCGTTTGCGAGGCAGCGAAGAGGTGGAGCGGTTTGCTTGTCGGCCAGGCAGCGAACAGGCGCCGTGCTTTGCTTTCTGCCAGTCAGCGAATACACGCAGCGCTCTGCTTTTTGGCGAGGCACTGAACAGATGCACCGTTTAGTTTGCGAGGCGGCGAAGAGACGCGGCGGTTTGCATGCTGGCGAGGCGGCGAGCAGATCGAGTGCTTTGCTTGTTGGCGAGGCAGCGAAGAGATGCAGCGGTTTGCTTGTTGGCGAGGCAGCGAAGAGATGCAGCAGGCTCCTTGTTTGTGAGACAGCCAACATGCCCAGTGCTTGCTCATTGTGTGAGGCAGCGAAGAGATGCAGCGGTTTTCTAGTTGGCGAGGCAGCGAAGAGACGCAGCAGGCTGCTTGTTGGTGAGACAGCCAACATGCACAGTGCTTAGCTATTGTGCGAGGCAGCGAATGACCGCCGAGCAAATCGCTTTGTGCGTTCGCCGCCTCGCTGCCTAGCAAAGCGTCGTCTGCCTTGGGCGCCTAGCAAAGCTGCGCGTGCCGTCGCCGTCAAGCAAAGCGCCGTGTTCCTTGGGCGCCTAGCAAAGAAGTGCCTGCGTTGGGCGCCTGGCCGCATTGCAGCCTAGCAAAGCGCGGCGTGCCTTCGGCGCCTGGCAAAGCAGCGCGTGCCTTCGCCGCCTAAGAAAGCGCTGCGTGCCTTCTCGCCCTCGCCGCCTAGCAAAGCGCCGTGTCCCTTTGCCGCCTCGCCGCCTAGCAAAGCTCCGCGTCCCGTCGCCGCCTAGCAAAGCGGCGTGTTCCTTCTGCGCCTAGCAAAGCGCCGTGTTCCTTCGCTGCCTCGCCGCCTAAGAAAGCGCTGCGTCCCTTTTCGCCCTCACTGCCCAACAAAGCGCCGTGTGCCTTCACCGCCTCCCCAATCGCTTCGTGCCTTCGGCGCCTAGCAAAGCGCTGCTTGCCTTCGCCGCCTCACACACCGCTGCGTCCCTTCGCCGCCTCGCCGCTTAGCAAACGCCGTAGTAGCGCCGAAGGGACACGGCGCTTTTGTAGGCGCCGAAGGCACGTGGCGCCTTGCTAAGCACCGAGGCAGCGAAGGCACGCAGCCATTTGATCGTGGTCGACGGGCTCGGGCGCCTTGCTAGGCGGCGAGGCGGCGAAGGCACGCAGCGCTTTGCCAGGCGCCCAAGGACGCAGCGCTGTGCGAGGCGGCGAGGGCACGCAGTGCTTTGCTAGGCGGCGAGCGGACGTGCAGCTTTGCTAGGCAGCCAAGGCTGAGGACGCTTTGCTAGGAGGCTAGGCGGCGAAGGCACGAAGCGATTTGGGAGGCGGCGAAGGCACACGGCGCTTTGCTAGGCGGCGAGGGCGAGAAGGCACGCAGCGCTTTGCTAGGCGGCGAGGCGGCAAAGGCACGCGCTGCTTTGCTAGGCGCCGAAGGCACGCAGCGCTTCCTTCGTTTGCGAGGCAGCGAAGAGATGCAGCGGTTTGCTTGTTGGCGAGGCAGCGAAGAGATGCAGCAGTCTCCTTGTTTGTGAGACAGCCAACATGCCCAGTGCTTGCTCCTTGTGCGAGGCAGCGAAGAGATGCAGCACTTTGCTTGTGCACCAGGTGGCGCAGTGGCATCGCGGATGGCTTTTTCTCCTGGAGGCGAAGCGAGGCAGCACTTTGCTAGTTGGCGAGGCAGCGAAGAGACGCAGCAGGCTGCTTGTTGGTGAGACAGCCAACATGCACAGTGCTTAGCTATTGTGCGAGGCAGCGAATGACCGCCGAGCAAATCGCTTTGTGCGTTCGCCGCCTCGCTGCCTAGCAAAGCGTCGTCTCCCTTGGGCGCCTAGCAAAGCTGCGCGTGCCGTCGCCGTCAAGCAAAGCGCCGTGTTCCTTGGGCGCCTAGCAAAGAAGTGCCTGCGTTGGGCGCCTCGCCGCATCGCAGCCTAGCAAAGCGCTGCGTGCCTTCGGCGGCTGGCAAAGCAGTGCGTGCCTTCGCCGCCTCACACAGCGCGGCGTGCCTTCGGCGCCTGGCAAAGCAGCGCGTGCCTTCGCCGCCTAAGAAAGCGCTGCGTGCCTTCTCGCCCTCGCCGCCTAGCAAAGCGCCGTGTCCCTTTGCCGCCTCGCCGCCTAGCAAAGCTCCGCGTCCCGTCGCCGCCTAGCAAAGCGGCGTGTTCCTTCGGCGCCTAGCAAAGCGCCGTGTTCCTTCGCTGCCTCGCCGCCGAAGAAAGCGCTGCGTCCCTTTTCGCCCTCGCCGCCCAACAAAGCGCCGTGTGCCTTCACCGCCTCCCCAATCGCTTCGTGCCTTCGGCGCCTAGCAAAGCGCTGCTTGCCTTCGCCGCCTCACACACCGCTGCGTCCCTTCGCCGCCTCGCCGCTTAGCAAACGCCGTAGTAGCGCCGAAGGCACACGGCGCTTTTGTAGGCGCCGAAGGCACGTGGCGCCTTGCTAAGCACCGAGGCAGCGAAGGCACGCAGCCATTTGATCGTGGTCGACGGGCTCGGGCGCCTTGCTAGGCGGCGAGGCGGCGAAGGCACGCAGCGCTTTGCCAGGCGCCCAAGGACGCAGCGCTGTGCGAGGCGGCGAGGGCACGCAGTGCTTTGCTAGGCGGCGAGCGGACGTGCAGCTTTGCTAGGCAGCCAAGGCTGAGGACGCTTTGCTAGGAGGCTAGGCGGCGAAGGCACGAAGCGATTTGGGAGGCGGCGAAGGCACACGGCGCTTTGCTAGGCGGCGAGGGCACGCAGTGCTTTGCTAGGCGGCGAGCGGACGTGCAGCTTTGCTAGGCAGCCAAGGCTGAGGACGCTTTGCTAGGAGGCTAGGCGGCGAAGGCACGAAGCGATTTGGGAGGCGGCGAAGGCACACGGCGCTTTGCTAGGCGGCGAGGGCGAGAAGGCACGCAGCGCTTTGCTAGGCGGCGAGGCGGCAAAGGCACGCGCTGCTTTGCTAGGCGCCGAAGGCACGCAGCGCTTCCTTCGTTTGCGAGGCAGCGAAGAGATGCAGCGGTTTGCTTGTTGGCGAGGCAGCGAAGAGATGCAGCAGTCTCCTTGTTTGTGAGACAGCCAACATGCCCAGTGCTTGCTCCTTGTGCGAGGCAGCGAAGAGATGCAGCACTTTGCTTGTGCACCAGGTGGCGCAGTGGCATCGCGGATGGCTTTTTCTCCTGGAGGCGAAGCGAGGCAGCACTTTGCTAGTTGGCGAGGCAGCGAAGAGACGCAGCAGGCTGCTTGTTGGTGAGACAGCCAACATGCACAGTGGTTAGCTCTTGTGCGAGGCAGCGAATGACCGCCGAGCAAATCGCTTTGTGCGTTCGCCGCCTCGCTGCCTAGCAAAGCGTCGTCTCCCTTGGGCGCCTAGCAAAGCTGCGCGTGCCGTCGCCGTCAAGCAAAGCGCCGTGTTCCTTGGGCGCCTAGCAAAGAAGTGCCTGCCTTCGGCGCCTCGCCGCATCGCAGCCTAGCAAAGCGCTGCGTGCCTTCGGTGCCTGGCAAAGCAGCGCGTGCCTTCGCCGCCTAAGAAAGCGCTGCGTGCCTTCTCGCCCTCGCCGCCTAGCAAAGCTGCGCGTGCCGTCGCCGTCAAGCAAAGCGCCGTGTTCCTTGGGCGCCTAGCAAAGAAGTGCCTGCGTTGGGCGCCTCGCCGCATCGCAGCCTAGCAAAGCGCTGCGTGCCTTCGGCGGCTGGCAAAGCAGTGCGTGCCTTCGCCGCCTCACACAGCGCGGCGTGCCTTCGGCGCCTGGCAAAGCAGCGCGTGCCTTCGCCGCCTAAGAAAGCGCTGCGTGCCTTCTCGCCCTCGCCGCCTAGCAAAGCTCCGCGTCCCTTCGCCGCCTCGCCGCCTAGCAGAGCACCGTGTTCCTTTGGCGCCTAGCAAAGAAGTGCCTGCGTTCGGCGCCTCGCCGCATCGCAGCCTAGCAAAGCGCTGCGTGCCTTCGGCGGCTGGCAAAGCAGTGCGTGCCTTCGCTGCCTCACACAGCGCGGCGTGCCTTCGGCGCCTCGCCGCCTAAGAAAGCGCTGCGTGCCTTCTCGCCCTCGCCGCCTAGCAAAGCTCCGCGTCCCGTGGCCGCCTAGCAAAGCGGCGTGTTCCTTCGGCGCCTAGCAAAGCGCCGTGTTCCTTCGCTGCCTCGCCGCCGAAGAAAGCGCTGCGTCCCTTTTCGCCCTCGCCGCCCAACAAAGCGCCGTGTCCCTTCACCGCCTCCCCAATCGCTTCGTGCCTTCGGCGCCTAGCAAAGCGCTGCTTGCCTTCGCCGCCTCACACACCGCTGCGTCCCTTCGCCGCCTCGCCGCTTAGCAAACGCCGTAGTAGCGCCGAAGGGACACGGCGCTTTTGTAGGCGCCGAAGGCACGTGGCGCCTTGCTAAGCACCGAGGCAGCGAAGGCACGCAGCCGTTTGATCGTGGTCGACGGGCTCGGGCGCCTTGCTAGGCGGCGAGGCGGCGAAGGCACGCAGCGCTTTGCCAGGCGCCCAAGGACGCAGCGCTGTGCGAGGCGGCGAGGGCACGCAGTGCTTTGCTAGGTGCCGAAGGCACGCAGCACTCTAGGAGGTGGCGAGGGCACACAGTGCTTTGCTAGGCGTCGAGCGGACGTGCAGCTTTGCTAGGCAGCGAAGGCACGAAGCGATTTGGGAGGCAGCGAAGGGACACGGCGCTTTGCTAGGCGGCGAAGGCACACGGCGCTTTGCTAGGCGGCGAGGGCGAGAAGGCACGCAACGCTTTGCCAGGCGCCGAAGGCACTCAGCACTTTGCCTGGCGCCGAAGGCACGCAGCGCTTCCTTCGTTTGCGAGGCAGCGAAGAGGTGGAGCGGTTTGCTTGTCGGCCAGGCAGCGAACAGGCGCCGTGCTTTGCTTTCTGCCAGTCAGCGAATACACGCAGCGCTCTGCTTTTTGGCGAGGCACTGAACAGATGCACCGTTTAGTTTGCGAGGCGGCGAAGAGACGCGGCGGTTTGCATGCTGGCGAGGCGGCGAGCAGATCGAGTGCTTTGCTTGTTGGCGAGGCAGCGAAGAGATGCAGCGGTTTGCTTGTTGGCGAGGCAGCGAAGAGATGCAGCAGGCTCCTTGTTTGTGAGACAGCCAACATGCCCAGTGCTTGCTCATTGTGTGAGGCAGCGAAGAGATGCAGCGGTTTTCTAGTTGGCGAGGCAGCGAAGAGACGCAGCAGGCTGCTTGTTGGTGAGACAGCCAACATGCACAGTGGTTAGCTATTGTGCGAGGCAGCGAATGACCGCCGAGCAAATCGCTTTGTGCGTTCGCCGCCTCGCTGCCTAGCAAAGCGTCGTCTGCCTTGGGCGCCTAGCAAAGCTGCGCGTGCCGTCGCCGTCAAGCAAAGCGCCGTGTTCCTTGGGCGCCTAGCAAAGAAGTGCCTGCGTTGGGCGCCTGGCCGCATTGCAGCCTAGCAAAGCGCGGCGTGCCTTCGGCGCCTGGCAAAGCAGCGCGTGCCTTCGCCGCCTAAGAAAGCGCTGCGTGCCTTCTCGCCCTCGCCGCCTAGCAAAGCGCCGTGTCCCTTTGCCGCCTCGCCGCCTAGCAAAGCTCCGCGTCCCGTCGCCGCCTAGCAAAGCGGCGTGTTCCTTCTGCGCCTAGCAAAGCGCCGTGTTCCTTCGCTGCCTCGCCGCCTAAGAAAGCGCTGCGTCCCTTTTCGCCCTCACTGCCCAACAAAGCGCCGTGTGCCTTCACCGCCTCCCCAATCGCTTCGTGCCTTCGGCGCCTAGCAAAGCGCTGCTTGCCTTCGCCGCCTCACACACCGCTGCGTCCCTTCGCCGCCTCGCCGCTTAGCAAACGCCGTAGTAGCGCCGAAGGGACACGGCGCTTTTGTAGGCGCCGAAGGCACGTGGCGCCTTGCTAAGCACCGAGGCAGCGAAGGCACGCAGCCATTTGATCGTGGTCGACGGGCTCGGGCGCCTTGCTAGGCGGCGAGGCGGCGAAGGCACGCAGCGCTTTGCCAGGCGCCCAAGGACGCAGCGCTGTGCGAGGCGGCGAGGGCACGCAGTGCTTTGCTAGGCGGCGAGCGGACGTGCAGCTTTGCTAGGCAGCCAAGGCTGAGGACGCTTTGCTAGGAGGCTAGGCGGCGAAGGCACGAAGCGATTTGGGAGGCGGCGAAGGCACACGGCGCTTTGCTAGGCGGCGAGGGCGAGAAGGCACGCAGCGCTTTGCTAGGCGGCGAGGCGGCAAAGGCACGCGCTGCTTTGCTAGGCGCCGAAGGCACGCAGCGCTTCCTTCGTTTGCGAGGCAGCGAAGAGATGCAGCGGTTTGCTTGTTGGCGAGGCAGCGAAGAGATGCAGCAGTCTCCTTGTTTGTGAGACAGCCAACATGCCCAGTGCTTGCTCCTTGTGCGAGGCAGCGAAGAGATGCAGCACTTTGCTTGTGCACCAGGTGGCGCAGTGGCATCGCGGATGGCTTTTTCTCCTGGAGGCGAAGCGAGGCAGCACTTTGCTAGTTGGCGAGGCAGCGAAGAGACGCAGCAGGCTGCTTGTTGGTGAGACAGCCAACATGCACAGTGCTTAGCTATTGTGCGAGGCAGCGAATGACCGCCGAGCAAATCGCTTTGTGCGTTCGCCGCCTCGCTGCCTAGCAAAGCGTCGTCTCCCTTGGGCGCCTAGCAAAGCTGCGCGTGCCGTCGCCGTCAAGCAAAGCGCCGTGTTCCTTGGGCGCCTAGCAAAGAAGTGCCTGCGTTGGGCGCCTCGCCGCATCGCAGCCTAGCAAAGCGCTGCGTGCCTTCGGCGGCTGGCAAAGCAGTGCGTGCCTTCGCCGCCTCACACAGCGCGGCGTGCCTTCGGCGCCTGGCAAAGCAGCGCGTGCCTTCGCCGCCTAAGAAAGCGCTGCGTGCCTTCTCGCCCTCGCCGCCTAGCAAAGCGCCGTGTCCCTTTGCCGCCTCGCCGCCTAGCAAAGCTCCGCGTCCCGTCGCCGCCTAGCAAAGCGGCGTGTTCCTTCGGCGCCTAGCAAAGCGCCGTGTTCCTTCGCTGCCTCGCCGCCGAAGAAAGCGCTGCGTCCCTTTTCGCCCTCGCCGCCCAACAAAGCGCCGTGTGCCTTCACCGCCTCCCCAATCGCTTCGTGCCTTCGGCGCCTAGCAAAGCGCTGCTTGCCTTCGCCGCCTCACACACCGCTGCGTCCCTTCGCCGCCTCGCCGCTTAGCAAACGCCGTAGTAGCGCCGAAGGCACACGGCGCTTTTGTAGGCGCCGAAGGCACGTGGCGCCTTGCTAAGCACCGAGGCAGCGAAGGCACGCAGCCATTTGATCGTGGTCGACGGGCTCGGGCGCCTTGCTAGGCGGCGAGGCGGCGAAGGCACGCAGCGCTTTGCCAGGCGCCCAAGGACGCAGCGCTGTGCGAGGCGGCGAGGGCACGCAGTGCTTTGCTAGGCGGCGAGCGGACGTGCAGCTTTGCTAGGCAGCCAAGGCTGAGGACGCTTTGCTAGGAGGCTAGGCGGCGAAGGCACGAAGCGATTTGGGAGGCGGCGAAGGCACACGGCGCTTTGCTAGGCGGCGAGGGCACGCAGTGCTTTGCTAGGCGGCGAGCGGACGTGCAGCTTTGCTAGGCAGCCAAGGCTGAGGACGCTTTGCTAGGAGGCTAGGCGGCGAAGGCACGAAGCGATTTGGGAGGCGGCGAAGGCACACGGCGCTTTGCTAGGCGGCGAGGGCGAGAAGGCACGCAGCGCTTTGCTAGGCGGCGAGGCGGCAAAGGCACGCGCTGCTTTGCTAGGCGCCGAAGGCACGCAGCGCTTCCTTCGTTTGCGAGGCAGCGAAGAGATGCAGCGGTTTGCTTGTTGGCGAGGCAGCGAAGAGATGCAGCAGTCTCCTTGTTTGTGAGACAGCCAACATGCCCAGTGCTTGCTCCTTGTGCGAGGCAGCGAAGAGATGCAGCACTTTGCTTGTGCACCAGGTGGCGCAGTGGCATCGCGGATGGCTTTTTCTCCTGGAGGCGAAGCGAGGCAGCACTTTGCTAGTTGGCGAGGCAGCGAAGAGACGCAGCAGGCTGCTTGTTGGTGAGACAGCCAACATGCACAGTGGTTAGCTCTTGTGCGAGGCAGCGAATGACCGCCGAGCAAATCGCTTTGTGCGTTCGCCGCCTCGCTGCCTAGCAAAGCGTCGTCTCCCTTGGGCGCCTAGCAAAGCTGCGCGTGCCGTCGCCGTCAAGCAAAGCGCCGTGTTCCTTGGGCGCCTAGCAAAGAAGTGCCTGCCTTCGGCGCCTCGCCGCATCGCAGCCTAGCAAAGCGCTGCGTGCCTTCGGTGCCTGGCAAAGCAGCGCGTGCCTTCGCCGCCTAAGAAAGCGCTGCGTGCCTTCTCGCCCTCGCCGCCTAGCAAAGCTGCGCGTGCCGTCGCCGTCAAGCAAAGCGCCGTGTTCCTTGGGCGCCTAGCAAAGAAGTGCCTGCGTTGGGCGCCTCGCCGCATCGCAGCCTAGCAAAGCGCTGCGTGCCTTCGGCGGCTGGCAAAGCAGTGCGTGCCTTCGCCGCCTCACACAGCGCGGCGTGCCTTCGGCGCCTGGCAAAGCAGCGCGTGCCTTCGCCGCCTAAGAAAGCGCTGCGTGCCTTCTCGCCCTCGCCGCCTAGCAAAGCTCCGCGTCCCTTCGCCGCCTCGCCGCCTAGCAGAGCACCGTGTTCCTTTGGCGCCTAGCAAAGAAGTGCCTGCGTTCGGCGCCTCGCCGCATCGCAGCCTAGCAAAGCGCTGCGTGCCTTCGGCGGCTGGCAAAGCAGTGCGTGCCTTCGCTGCCTCACACAGCGCGGCGTGCCTTCGGCGCCTCGCCGCCTAAGAAAGCGCTGCGTGCCTTCTCGCCCTCGCCGCCTAGCAAAGCTCCGCGTCCCGTGGCCGCCTAGCAAAGCGGCGTGTTCCTTCGGCGCCTAGCAAAGCGCCGTGTTCCTTCGCTGCCTCGCCGCCGAAGAAAGCGCTGCGTCCCTTTTCGCCCTCGCCGCCCAACAAAGCGCCGTGTCCCTTCACCGCCTCCCCAATCGCTTCGTGCCTTCGGCGCCTAGCAAAGCGCTGCTTGCCTTCGCCGCCTCACACACCGCTGCGTCCCTTCGCCGCCTCGCCGCTTAGCAAACGCCGTAGTAGCGCCGAAGGGACACGGCGCTTTTGTAGGCGCCGAAGGCACGTGGCGCCTTGCTAAGCACCGAGGCAGCGAAGGCACGCAGCCGTTTGATCGTGGTCGACGGGCTCGGGCGCCTTGCTAGGCGGCGAGGCGGCGAAGGCACGCAGCGCTTTGCCAGGCGCCCAAGGACGCAGCGCTGTGCGAGGCGGCGAGGGCACGCAGTGCTTTGCTAGGTGCCGAAGGCACGCAGCACTCTAGGAGGTGGCGAGGGCACACAGTGCTTTGCTAGGCGTCGAGCGGACGTGCAGCTTTGCTAGGCAGCGAAGGCACGAAGCGATTTGGGAGGCAGCGAAGGGACACGGCGCTTTGCTAGGCGGCGAAGGCACACGGCGCTTTGCTAGGCGGCGAGGGCGAGAAGGCACGCAACGCTTTGCCAGGCGCCGAAGGCACTCAGCACTTTGCCTGGCGCCGAAGGCACGCAGCGCTTCCTTCGTTTGCGAGGCAGCGAAGAGGTGGAGCGGTTTGCTTGTCGGCCAGGCAGCGAACAGGCGCCGTGCTTTGCTTTCTGCCAGTCAGCGAATACACGCAGCGCTCTGCTTTTTGGCGAGGCACTGAACAGATGCACCGTTTAGTTTGCGAGGCGGCGAAGAGACGCGGCGGTTTGCATGCTGGCGAGGCGGCGAGCAGATCGAGTGCTTTGCTTGTTGGCGAGGCAGCGAAGAGATGCAGCGGTTTGCTTGTTGGCGAGGCAGCGAAGAGATGCAGCAGGCTCCTTGTTTGTGAGACAGCCAACATGCCCAGTGCTTGCTCATTGTGTGAGGCAGCGAAGAGATGCAGCGGTTTTCTAGTTGGCGAGGCAGCGAAGAGACGCAGCAGGCTGCTTGTTGGTGAGACAGCCAACATGCACAGTGGTTAGCTATTGTGCGAGGCAGCGAATGACCGCCGAGCAAATCGCTTTGTGCGTTCGCCGCCTCGCTGCCTAGCAAAGCGTCGTCTGCCTTGGGCGCCTAGCAAAGCTGCGCGTGCCGTCGCCGTCAAGCAAAGCGCCGTGTTCCTTGGGCGCCTAGCAAAGAAGTGCCTGCGTTGGGCGCCTGGCCGCATTGCAGCCTAGCAAAGCGCGGCGTGCCTTCGGCGCCTGGCAAAGCAGCGCGTGCCTTCGCCGCCTAAGAAAGCGCTGCGTGCCTTCTCGCCCTCGCCGCCTAGCAAAGCGCCGTGTCCCTTTGCCGCCTCGCCGCCTAGCAAAGCTCCGCGTCCCGTCGCCGCCTAGCAAAGCGGCGTGTTCCTTCGGCGCCTAGCAAAGCGCCGTGTTCCTTCGCTGCCTCGCCGCCGAAGAAAGCGCTGCGTCCCTTTTCGCCCTCGCCGCCCAACAAAGCGCCGTGTGCCTTCACCGCCTTCCCAATCGCTTCGTGCCTTCGGCGCCTAGCAAAGCGCTGCTTGCCTTCGCCGCCTCACACACCGCTGCGTCCCTTCGCCGCCTCGCCGCTTAGCAAACGCCGTAGTAGCGCCGAAGGCACACGGCGCTTTTGTAGGCGCCGAAGGCACGTGGCGCCTTGCTAAGCACCGAGGCAGCGAAGGCACGCAGCCGTTTGATCGTGGTCGACGGGCTCGGGCGCCTTGCTAGGCGGCGAGGCGGCGAAGGCACGCAGCGCTTTGCCAGGCGCCCAAGGACGCAGCGCTGTGCGAGGCGGCGAGGGCACGCAGTGCTTTGCTAGGCGGCGAGCGGACGTGCAGCTTTGCTAGGCAGCCAAGGCTGAGGACGCTTTGCTAGGAGGCTAGGCGGCGAAGGCACGAAGCGATTTGGGAGGCGGCGAAGGCACACGGCGCTTTGCTAGGCGGCGAGGGCGAGAAGGCACGCAGCGCTTTGCTAGGCGGCGAGGCGGCAAAGGCACGCGCTGCTTTGCTAGGCGCCGAAGGCACGCAGCGCTTCCTTCGTTTGCGAGGCAGCGAAGAGATGCAGCGGTTTGCTTGTTGGCGAGGCAGCGAAGAGATGCAGCGTTTAGTTTGCGAGGCGGCCAAGAGACGCGGCGCTTTGCATGCTGGCGAGGCGGCGAGCAGATCGAGTGCTTTGCTTGTTGGTGAGGCAGCGAAGAGATGCAGCAGTCTCCTTGTTTGTGCCACTGCCAACATGCACAGTGGTTGCTCATTGTGCGAGGCAGCGAAGAGATGCAGCACCTTGCTTGTGCACCAGGTGGTGCAGTGGCATGGCGGATGGCTTTTTGGCGTGGAGGCGAAGCGAGGCAGCACTCTGCTAGTTGGCGAGGCAGCGCAGAGACGCAGCAGTCTGCTTGTTTGTGAGACAGCCAACATGCACAGCGGTTCGTTATTCTGCGAGGCAGCGAATGACCGCCGAGCAAATCGCTTTGTGCGTTCGCCGCCTCGCTGCCTAGCAAAGCGTCGTCTGTCTTGGGCGCCTAGCAAAGCTGCGCGTGCCGTCGCCGTCAAGCAAAGCGCCGTGTTCCTTGGGCACCTAGCAAAGAAGTGCCTGCGTTCGGCGCCTCGCCGCATCGCAGCCTAGCAAAGCGCTGCGTGCCTTCGGCGGCTGGCAAAGCCGTGCGTGCCTTCGCCGCCTCACACAGCGCGGCGTGCCTTCGCCGCCTGGCAGAGCAGCGCGTGCCTTCGCCGCCTCGCCGCCTGAGAAAGCGCTGCGTGCCTTCTCGCCCTCGCCGCCTAGCAAAGCGCCGTGTCCCTTCACCGCCTCGCCGCCTAGCAAAGCTCCGCGTGCCGTCGCCGCCTAGCAAAGCGCCGTGTTCCTTCGGCGCCTAGCAAAGCAGCGCGTGCCTTCGCCGCCTCGCCGCCTAAGAAAGCGCTGCGTGCCTTCTCGCCCTCGCCGCCTAGCAAAGCTCCGCGTGCCGTCGCCGCCTAGCAAAGCGCCGTGTTCCTGCGGCGCCAGGCAAAGCAGCGCGTGCCTTCGCCGCCTCGCCGCCTAAGAAAGCGCTGCGTGCCTTTCGCCCTCGCCGCCCAACAAAGCGCCCTGTCCCTTCACCGCCTCCCCAATCGCTTCGGCCCTTCGCCGCCTCGCCGCCCAGCAAAGCGCTGCTTGCCTTCGCCGCCTCACACACCGCTGCGTCCCTTTGCCGCCTCGCCGCTTAGCAAACGCCGTAGTAGCGCCGAAGGCACACGGCGCTTTTGTAGGCGCCGAAGGCACGTGGCGCCTTGCTAAGCACCGAGGCAGCGAAGGCACGCAGCGATCTGATCGTGGTGGACGGGCTCGGGCGCCTTGCTAGGCGGCGAGGCGGCGAAGGCACGCAGGGCTTTGCCAGGCGCCCAAGGACGCAGCGCTGTGCGAGGCGGCGAGGGCACGCAGTGCTTTGCCAGGCGCCGAAGGCACGCAGCGCTCTAGGAGGCGGCGAGGGCACACAGTGCTTTGCTAGGCGGCGAGCGGACGTGGAGCTTTGCTAGGCAGCGAAGGCTGAGGACGCTTTGCTAGGCGCTTTGCTAGGCGGCGAAGGCACGAAGCGATTGGGGAGGCGGCGAAGGCACACGGCGCTTTGCTAGGCGGCGAGGGCGAGAAGGCACGCAGCGCTTTCTTAGGCGGCGAGGCAGCGAAGGCACGCGCTGCTTTGCTAGGCGCCCAAGGCACGCAGCGCTTCCTTCGTTTGCGAGGCAGCGAAGAGATGGAGCGCTTTGCTTGTTGGCCAGGCAGCGAACAGGCGCCGTGCTTTGCTTTCTGCCACTCAGCGAATACACGCAGCGCTCTGCTTTTTGGCGAGGCACTGAACAGATGCAGCGTTTAGTTTGCGAGGCGGCCAAGAGACGCGGCGCTTTGCATGCTGGCGAGGCGGCGAGCAGATCGAGTGCTTTGCTTGTTGGTGAGGCAGCGAAGAGATGCAGCGGTTTGCTTGTTGGCGAGGCAGCGAAGAGATTCAGCAGTCTCCTTGTTTGTGCCACAGCCAACATGCACAGTGGTTGCTCATTGTGCGAGGCAGCGAAGAGATGCAGCACCTTGCTTGTGCACCAGGTGGTGCAGTGGCATGGCGGATGGCTTTTTGGCGTGGAGGCGAAGCGAGGCAGCACTTTGCTAGTTGGCGAGGCAGCGCAGAGACGCAGCAGTCTGCTTGTTTGTGAGACAGCCAACATGCCCAGTGGTTAGCTCTTGTGCGAGGCAGCGAATGACCGCCGAGCAAATCGCTTTGTGCGTTCGCCGCCTCGCTGCCTAGCAAAGCGTCGTCTGCCTTGGGCGCCTAGCAAAGCTGCGCGTGCCGTCGCCGTCAAGCAAAGCGCCGTGTTCCTTGGGCGCCTAGCAAAGAAGTGCCTGCCTTCGGCGCCTCGCCGCATCGCAGCCTAGCAAAGCGCTGCGTGCCTTCGGCGGCTGGCAAAGCCGTGCGTGCCTTCGCCGCCTCACACAGCGCGGCGTGCCTTCGCCGCCTGGCAGAGCAGCGCGTGCCTTCGCCGCCTCGCCGCCTGAGAAAGCGCTGCGTGCCTTCTCGCCCTCGCCGCCTAGCAAAGCGCCGTGTCCCTTCACCGCCTCGCCGCCTAGCAAAGCTCCGCGTGCCGTCGCCGCCTAGCAAAGCGCCGTGTTCCTGCGGCGCCAGGCAAAGCAGCGCGTGCCTTCGCCGCCTCGCCGCCTAAGAAAGCGCTGCGTCCCTTTCGCCCTCGCCGCCCAACAAAGCGCCCTGTCCCTTCACCGCCTCCCCAATCGCTTCGGCCCTTCGCCGCCTCGCCGCCCAGCAAAGCGCTGCTTGCCTTCGCCGCCTCACACACCGCTGCGTCCCTTCGCCGCCTCGCCGCTTAGCAAACGCCGTAGTAGCGCCGAAGGGACACGGCGCTTTTGTAGGCGCCGAAGGCACGTGGCGCCTTGCTAAGCACCGAGGCAGCGAAGGCACGCAGCCATTTGATCGTGGTCGACGGGCTCGGGCGCCTTGCTAGGCGGCGAGGCGGCGAAGGCACGCAGCGCTTTGCCAGGCGCCCAAGGACGCAGCGCTGTGCGAGGCGGCGAGGGCACGCAGTGCTTTGCTAGGCGGCGAGCGGACGTGCAGCTTTGCTAGGCAGCCAAGGCTGAGGACGCTTTGCTAGGCGGCGAAGGCACGAAGCGATTTGGGAGGCGGCGAAGGCACACGGCGCTTTTCTAGGTGGCGAGGCGGCGAAGGCACGCGCTGCTTTGCTAGGCGCCGAAGGCACGCAGCGCTTCCTTCGTTTGCGAGGCAGCGAAGAGGTGGAGCGGTTTGCTTGTCGGCCAGGCAGCGAACAGGCGCCGTGCTTTGCTTTCTGCCAGTCAGCGAATACACGCAGCGCTCTGCTTGTTGGCGAGGCACTGAACAGATGCACCGTTTAGTTTGCGAGGCGGCGAAGAGACGCGGCGGTTTGCATGCTGGCGAGGCGGCGAGCAGATCGAGTGCTTTGCTTGTTGGCGAGGCAGCAAAGAGATGCAGCGGTTTGCTTGTTGGCAAGGCAGCGAAGAGATGCAGCAGGCTCCTTGTTTGTGAGACAGCCAACATGCCCAGTGCTTGCTCATTGTGTGAGGCAGCGAAGAGATGCAGCGGTTTTCTAGTTGGCGAGGCAGCGAAGAGACGCAGCAGGCTGCTTGTTGGTGAGACAGCCAACATGCACAGTGGTTAGCTATTGTGCGAGGCAGCGAATGACCGCCGAGCAAATCGCTTTGTGCGTTCGCCGCCTCGCTGCCTAGCAAAGCGTCGTCTGCCTTGGGCGCCTAGCAAAGCTGCGCGTGCCGTCGCCGTCAAGCAAAGCGCCGTGTTCCTTGGGCGCCTAGCAAAGAAGTGCCTGCCTTCGGCGCCTCGCCGCATCGCAGCCTAGCAAAGCGCTGCGTGCCTTCGGTGCCTGGCAAAGCAGCGCGTGCCTTCGCCGCCTAAGAAAGCGCTGCGTGCCTTCTCGCCCTCGCCGCCTAGCAAAGCTGCGCGTGCCGTCGCCGTCAAGCAAAGCGCCGTGTTCCTTGGGCGCCTAGCAAAGAAGTGCCTGCGTTGGGCGCCTCGCCGCATCGCAGCCTAGCAAAGCGCTGCGTGCCTTCGGCGGCTGGCAAAGCAGTGCGTGCCTTCGCCGCCTCACACAGCGCGGCGTGCCTTCGGCGCCTGGCAAAGCAGCGCGTGCCTTCGCCGCCTAAGAAAGCGCTGCGTGCCTTCTCGCCCTCGCCGCCTAGCAAAGCTCCGCGTCCCTTCGCCGCCTCGCCGCCTAGCAGAGCACCGTGTTCCTTTGGCGCCTAGCAAAGAAGTGCCTGCGTTCGGCGCCTCGCCGCATCGCAGCCTAGCAAAGCGCTGCGTGCCTTCGGCGGCTGGCAAAGCAGTGCGTGCCTTCGCTGCCTCACACAGCGCGGCGTGCCTTCGGCGCCTCGCCGCCTAAGAAAGCGCTGCGTGCCTTCTCGCCCTCGCCGCCTAGCAAAGCTCCGCGTCCCGTGGCCGCCTAGCAAAGCGGCGTGTTCCTTCGGCGCCTAGCAAAGCGCCGTGTTCCTTCGCTGCCTCGCCGCCGAAGAAAGCGCTGCGTCCCTTTTCGCCCTCGCCGCCCAACAAAGCGCCGTGTCCCTTCACCGCCTCCCCAATCGCTTCGTGCCTTCGGCGCCTAGCAAAGCGCTGCTTGCCTTCGCCGCCTCACACACCGCTGCGTCCCTTCGCCGCCTCGCCGCTTAGCAAACGCCGTAGTAGCGCCGAAGGGACACGGCGCTTTTGTAGGCGCCGAAGGCACGTGGCGCCTTGCTAAGCACCGAGGCAGCGAAGGCACGCAGCCATTTGATCGTGGTCGACGGGCTCGGGCGCCTTGCTAGGCGGCGAGGCGGCGAAGGCACGCAGCGCTTTGCCAGGCGCCCAAGGACGCAGCGCTGTGCGAGGCGGCGAGGGCACGCAGTGCTTTGCTAGGTGCCGAAGGCACGCAGCACTCTAGGAGGTGGCGAGGGCACACAGTGCTTTGCTAGGCGTCGAGCGGACGTGCAGCTTTGCTAGGCAGCGAAGGCACGAAGCGATTTGGGAGGCAGCGAAGGGACACGGCGCTTTGCTAGGCGGCGAAGGCACACGGCGCTTTGCTAGGCGGCGAGGGCGAGAAGGCACGCAACGCTTTGCCAGGCGCCGAAGGCACTCAGCACTTTGCCTGGCGCCGAAGGCACGCAGCGCTTCCTTCGTTTGCGAGGCAGCGAAGAGGTGGAGCGGTTTGCTTGTCGGCCAGGCAGCGAACAGGCGCCGTGCTTTGCTTTCTGCCAGTCAGCGAATACACGCAGCGCTCTGCTTTTTGGCGAGGCACTGAACAGATGCACCGTTTAGTTTGCGAGGCGGCGAAGAGACGCGGCGGTTTGCATGCTGGCGAGGCGGCGAGCAGATCGAGTGCTTTGCTTGTTGGCGAGGCAGCGAAGAGATGCAGCGGTTTGCTTGTTGGCGAGGCAGCGAAGAGATGCAGCAGGCTCCTTGTTTGTGAGACAGCCAACATGCCCAGTGCTTGCTCATTGTGTGAGGCAGCGAAGAGATGCAGCGGTTTTCTAGTTGGCGAGGCAGCGAAGAGACGCAGCAGGCTGCTTGTTGGTGAGACAGCCAACATGCACAGTGGTTAGCTATTGTGCGAGGCAGCGAATGACCGCCGAGCAAATCGCTTTGTGCGTTCGCCGCCTCGCTGCCTAGCAAAGCGTCGTCTGCCTTGGGCGCCTAGCAAAGCTGCGCGTGCCGTCGCCGTCAAGCAAAGCGCCGTGTTCCTTGGGCGCCTAGCAAAGAAGTGCCTGCGTTGGGCGCCTCGCCGCATTGCAGCCTAGCAAAGCGCGGCGTGCCTTCGGCGCCTGGCAAAGCAGCGCGTGCCTTCGCCGCCTAAGAAAGCGCTGCGTGCCTTCTCGCCCTCGCCGCCTAGCAAAGCGCCGTGTCCCTTTGCCGCCTCGCCGCCTAGCAAAGCTCCGCGTCCCGTCGCCGCCTAGCAAAGCGGCGTGTTCCTTCTGCGCCTAGCAAAGCGCCGTGTTCCTTCGCTGCCTCGCCGCCTAAGAAAGCGCTGCGTCCCTTTTCGCCCTCACTGCCCAACAAAGCGCCGTGTGCCTTCACCGCCTCCCCAATCGCTTCGTGCCTTCGGCGCCTAGCAAAGCGCTGCTTGCCTTCGCCGCCTCACACACCGCTGCGTCCCTTCGCCGCCTCGCCGCTTAGCAAACGCCGTAGTAGCGCCGAAGGCACACGGCGCTTTTGTAGGCGCCGAAGGCACGTGGCGCCTTGCTAAGCACCGAGGCAGCGAAGGCACGCAGCCATTTGATCGTGGTCGACGGGCTCGGGCGCCTTGCTAGGCGGCGAGGCGGCGAAGGCACGCAGCGCTTTGCCAGGCGCCCAAGGACGCAGCGCTGTGCGAGGCGGCGAGGGCACGCAGTGCTTTGCTAGGCGGCGAGCGGACGTGCAGCTTTGCTAGGCAGCCAAGGCTGAGGACGCTTTGCTAGGAGGCTAGGCGGCGAAGGCACGAAGCGATTTGGGAGGCGGCGAAGGCACACGGCGCTTTGCTAGGCGGCGAGGGCGAGAAGGCACGCAGCGCTTTGCTAGGCGGCGAGGCGGCAAAGGCACGCGCTGCTTTGCTAGGCGCCGAAGGCACGCAGCGCTTCCTTCGTTTGCGAGGCAGCGAAGAGATGCAGCGGTTTGCTTGTTGGCGAGGCAGCGAAGAGATGCAGCAGTCTCCTTGTTTGTGAGACAGCCAACATGCCCAGTGCTTGCTCCTTGTGCGAGGCAGCGAAGAGATGCAGCACTTTGCTTGTGCACCAGGTGGCGCAGTGGCATCGCGGATGGCTTTTTCTCCTGGAGGCGAAGCGAGGCAGCACTTTGCTAGTTGGCGAGGCAGCGAAGAGACGCAGCAGGCTGCTTGTTGGTGAGACAGCCAACATGCACAGTGCTTAGCTATTGTGCGAGGCAGCGAATGACCGCCGAGCAAATCGCTTTGTGCGTTCGCCGCCTCGCTGCCTAGCAAAGCGTCGTCTCCCTTGGGCGCCTAGCAAAGCTGCGCGTGCCGTCGCCGTCAAGCAAAGCGCCGTGTTCCTTGGGCGCCTAGCAAAGAAGTGCCTGCGTTGGGCGCCTCGCCGCATCGCAGCCTAGCAAAGCGCTGCGTGCCTTCGGCGGCTGGCAAAGCAGTGCGTGCCTTCGCCGCCTCACACAGCGCGGCGTGCCTTCGGCGCCTGGCAAAGCAGCGCGTGCCTTCGCCGCCTAAGAAAGCGCTGCGTGCCTTCTCGCCCTCGCCGCCTAGCAAAGCGCCGTGTCCCTTTGCCGCCTCGCCGCCTAGCAAAGCTCCGCGTCCCGTCGCCGCCTAGCAAAGCGGCGTGTTCCTTCGGCGCCTAGCAAAGCGCCGTGTTCCTTCGCTGCCTCGCCGCCGAAGAAAGCGCTGCGTCCCTTTTCGCCCTCGCCGCCCAACAAAGCGCCGTGTGCCTTCACCGCCTCCCCAATCGCTTCGTGCCTTCGGCGCCTAGCAAAGCGCTGCTTGCCTTCGCCGCCTCACACACCGCTGCGTCCCTTCGCCGCCTCGCCGCTTAGCAAACGCCGTAGTAGCGCCGAAGGCACACGGCGCTTTTGTAGGCGCCGAAGGCACGTGGCGCCTTGCTAAGCACCGAGGCAGCGAAGGCACGCAGCCATTTGATCGTGGTCGACGGGCTCGGGCGCCTTGCTAGGCGGCGAGGCGGCGAAGGCACGCAGCGCTTTGCCAGGCGCCCAAGGACGCAGCGCTGTGCGAGGCGGCGAGGGCACGCAGTGCTTTGCTAGGCGGCGAGCGGACGTGCAGCTTTGCTAGGCAGCCAAGGCTGAGGACGCTTTGCTAGGAGGCTAGGCGGCGAAGGCACGAAGCGATTTGGGAGGCGGCGAAGGCACACGGCGCTTTGCTAGGCGGCGAGGGCACGCAGTGCTTTGCTAGGCGGCGAGCGGACGTGCAGCTTTGCTAGGCAGCCAAGGCTGAGGACGCTTTGCTAGGAGGCTAGGCGGCGAAGGCACGAAGCGATTTGGGAGGCGGCGAAGGCACACGGCGCTTTGCTAGGCGGCGAGGCGGCAAAGGCACGCGCTGCTTTGCTAGGCGCCGAAGGCACGCAGCGCTTCCTTCGTTTGCGAGGCAGCGAAGAGATGCAGCGGTTTGCTTGTTGGCGAGGCAGCGAAGAGATGCAGCAGTCTCCTTGTTTGTGAGACAGCCAACATGCCCAGTGCTTGCTCCTTGTGCGAGGCAGCGAAGAGATGCAGCACTTTGCTTGTGCACCAGGTGGCGCAGTGGCATCGCGGATGGCTTTTTCTCCTGGAGGCGAAGCGAGGCAGCACTTTGCTAGTTGGCGAGGCAGCGAAGAGACGCAGCAGGCTGCTTGTTGGTGAGACAGCCAACATGCACAGTGGTTAGCTCTTGTGCGAGGCAGCGAATGACCGCCGAGCAAATCGCTTTGTGCGTTCGCCGCCTCGCTGCCTAGCAAAGCGTCGTCTCCCTTGGGCGCCTAGCAAAGCTGCGCGTGCCGTCGCCGTCAAGCAAAGCGCCGTGTTCCTTGGGCGCCTAGCAAAGAAGTGCCTGCGTTCGGCGCCTCGCCGCATCGCAGCCTAGCAAAGCGCTGCGTGCCTTCGGCGGCTGGCAAAGCAGTGCGTGCCTTCGCCGCCTCACACAGCGCGGCGTGCCTTCGGCGCCTGGCAAAGCAGCGCGTGCCTTCGCCGCCTAAGAAAGCGCTGCGTGCCTTCTCGCCCTCGCCGCCTAGCAAAGCTCCGCGTCCCTTCGCCGCCTCGCCGCCTAGCAGAGCACCGTGTTCCTTTGGCGCCTAGCAAAGAAGTGCCTGCGTTCGGCGCCTCGCCGCATCGCAGCCTAGCAAAGCGCTGCGTGCCTTCGGCGGCTGGCAAAGCAGTGCGTGCCTTCGCTGCCTCACACAGCGCGGCGTGCCTTCGGCGCCTCGCCGCCTAAGAAAGCGCTGCGTGCCTTCTCGCCCTCGCCGCCTAGCAAAGCTCCGCGTCCCGTGGCCGCCTAGCAAAGCGGCGTGTTCCTTCGGCGCCTAGCAAAGCGCCGTGTTCCTTCGCTGCCTCGCCGCCGAAGAAAGCGCTGCGTCCCTTTTCGCCCTCGCCGCCCAACAAAGCGCCGTGTCCCTTCACCGCCTCCCCAATCGCTTCGTGCCTTCGGCGCCTAGCAAAGCGCTGCTTGCCTTCGCCGCCTCACACACCGCTGCGTCCCTTCGCCGCCTCGCCGCTTAGCAAACGCCGTAGTAGCGCCGAAGGGACACGGCGCTTTTGTAGGCGCCGAAGGCACGTGGCGCCTTGCTAAGCACCGAGGCAGCGAAGGCACGCAGCCGTTTGATCGTGGTCGACGGGCTCGGGCGCCTTGCTAGGCGGCGAGGCGGCGAAGGCACGCAGCGCTTTGCCAGGCGCCCAAGGACGCAGCGCTGTGCGAGGCGGCGAGGGCACGCAGTGCTTTGCTAGGTGCCGAAGGCACGCAGCACTCTAGGAGGTGGCGAGGGCACACAGTGCTTTGCTAGGCGTCGAGCGGACGTGCAGCTTTGCTAGGCAGCGAAGGCACGAAGCGATTTGGGAGGCAGCGAAGGGACACGGCGCTTTGCTAGGCGGCGAAGGCACACGGCGCTTTGCTAGGCGGCGAGGGCGAGAAGGCACGCAACGCTTTGCCAGGCGCCGAAGGCACTCAGCACTTTGCCTGGCGCCGAAGGCACGCAGCGCTTCCTTCGTTTGCGAGGCAGCGAAGAGGTGGAGCGGTTTGCTTGTCGGCCAGGCAGCGAACAGGCGCCGTGCTTTGCTTTCTGCCAGTCAGCGAATACACGCAGCGCTCTGCTTTTTGGCGAGGCACTGAACAGATGCACCGTTTAGTTTGCGAGGCGGCGAAGAGACGCGGCGGTTTGCATGCTGGCGAGGCGGCGAGCAGATCGAGTGCTTTGCTTGTTGGCGAGGCAGCGAAGAGATGCAGCGGTTTGCTTGTTGGCGAGGCAGCGAAGAGATGCAGCAGGCTCCTTGTTTGTGAGACAGCCAACATGCCCAGTGCTTGCTCATTGTGTGAGGCAGCGAAGAGATGCAGCGGTTTTCTAGTTGGCGAGGCAGCGAAGAGACGCAGCAGGCTGCTTGTTGGTGAGACAGCCAACATGCACAGTGGTTAGCTATTGTGCGAGGCAGCGAATGACCGCCGAGCAAATCGCTTTGTGCGTTCGCCGCCTCGCTGCCTAGCAAAGCGTCGTCTGCCTTGGGCGCCTAGCAAAGCTGCGCGTGCCGTCGCCGTCAAGCAAAGCGCCGTGTTCCTTGGGCGCCTAGCAAAGAAGTGCCTGCGTTGGGCGCCTGGCCGCATTGCAGCCTAGCAAAGCGCGGCGTGCCTTCGGCGCCTGGCAAAGCAGCGCGTGCCTTCGCCGCCTAAGAAAGCGCTGCGTGCCTTCTCGCCCTCGCCGCCTAGCAAAGCGCCGTGTCCCTTTGCCGCCTAGCAAAGCGGCGTGTTCCTTCTGCGCCTAGCAAAGCGCCGTGTTCCTTCGCTGCCTCGCCGCCTAAGAAAGCGCTGCGTCCCTTTTCGCCCTCACTGCCCAACAAAGCGCCGTGTGCCTTCACCGCCTCCCCAATCGCTTCGTGCCTTCGGCGCCTAGCAAAGCGCTGCTTGCCTTCGCCGCCTCACACACCGCTGCGTCCCTTCGCCGCCTCGCCGCTTAGCAAACGCCGTAGTAGCGCCGAAGGGACACGGCGCTTTTGTAGGCGCCGAAGGCACGTGGCGCCTTGCTAAGCACCGAGGCAGCGAAGGCACGCAGCCGTTTGATCGTGGTCGACGGGCTCGGGCGCCTTGCTAGGCGGCGAGGCGGCGAAGGCACGCAGCGCTTTGCCAGGCGCCCAAGGACGCAGCGCTGTGCGAGGCGGCGAGGGCACGCAGTGCTTTGCTAGGCGGCGAGCGGACGTGCAGCTTTGCTAGGCAGCCAAGGCTGAGGACGCTTTGCTAGGAGGCTAGGCGGCGAAGGCACGAAGCGATTTGGGAGGCGGCGAAGGCACACGGCGCTTTGCTAGGCGGCGAGGGCGAGAAGGCACGCAGCGCTTTGCTAGGCGGCGAGGCGGCAAAGGCACGCGCTGCTTTGCTAGGCGCCGAAGGCACGCAGCGCTTCCTTCGTTTGCGAGGCAGCGAAGAGATGCAGCGGTTTGCTTGTTGGCGAGGCAGCGAAGAGATGCAGCAGTCTCCTTGTTTGTGAGACAGCCAACATGCCCAGTGCTTGCTCCTTGTGCGAGGCAGCGAAGAGATGCAGCACTTTGCTTGTGCACCAGGTGGCGCAGTGGCATCGCGGATGGCTTTTTCTCCTGGAGGCGAAGCGAGGCAGCACTTTGCTAGTTGGCGAGGCAGCGAAGAGACGCAGCAGGCTGCTTGTTGGTGAGACAGCCAACATGCACAGTGGTTAGCTATTGTGCGAGGCAGCGAATGACCGCCGAGCAAATCGCTTTGTGCGTTCGCCGCCTCGCTGCCTAGCAAAGCGTCGTCTGCCTTGGGCGCCTAGCAAAGCTGCGCGTGCCGTCGCCGTCAAGCAAAGCGCCGTGTTCCTTGGGCGCCTAGCAAAGAAGTGCCTGCGTTGGGCGCCTCGCCGCATCGCAGCCTAGCAAAGCGCTGCGTGCCTTCGGCGGCTGGCAAAGCAGTGCGTGCCTTCGCCGCCTCACACAGCGCGGCGTGCCTTCGGCGCCTGGCAAAGCAGCGCGTGCCTTCGCCGCCTAAGAAAGCGCTGCGTGCCTTCTCGCCCTCGCCGCCTAGCAAAGCGCCGTGTCCCTTTGCCGCCTCGCCGCCTAGCAAAGCTCCGCGTCCCGTCGCCGCCTAGCAAAGCGGCGTGTTCCTTCGGCGCCTAGCAAAGCGCCGTGTTCCTTCGCTGCCTCGCCGCCTAAGAAAGCGCTGCGTGCCTTCTCGCCCTCGCCGCCTAGCAAAGCTCCGCGTGCCGTCGCCGCCTAGCAAAGCGCCGTGTTCCTGCGGCGCCAGGCAAAGCAGCGCGTGCCTTCGCCGCCTCGCCGCCTAAGAAAGCGCTGCGTGCCTTTCGCCCTCGCCGCCCAACAAAGCGCCCTGTCCCTTCACCGCCTCCCCTATCGCTTCGGCCCTTCGCCGCCTCGCCGCCCAGCAAAGCGCTGCTTGCCTTCGCCGCCTCACACACCGCTGCGTCCCTTTGCCGCCTCGCCGCTTAGCAAACGCCGTAGTAGCGCCGAAGGCACACGGCGCTTTTGTAGGCGCCGAAGGCACGTGGCGCCTTGCTAAGCACCGAGGCAGCGAAGGCACGCAGCGATCTGATCGTGGTGGACGGGCTAGGGCGCCTTGCTAGGCGGCGAGGCGGCGAAGGCACGCAGCGCTTTGCCAGGCGCCCAAGGACGCAGCGCTGTGCGAGGCGGCGAGGGCATGCAGTGCTTTGCCAGGCGCCGAAGGCACGCAGCGCTCTAGGAGGCGGCGAGGGCACACAGTGCTTTGCTAGGCGGCCAGCGGACGTGGAGCTTTGCTAGGCAGCGAAGGCTGAGGACGCTTTGCTAGGCGCTTTGCTAGGCGGCGAAGGCACGAAGCGATTGGGGAGGCGGCGAAGGCACACGGCGCTTTGCTAGGCGGCGAGGGCGAGAAGGCACGCAGCGCTTTCTTAGGCGGCGAGGCAGCGAAGGCACGCGCTGCTTTGCTAGGCGCCCAAGGCACGCAGCGCTTCCTTCGTTTGCGAGGCAGCGAAGAGATGGAGCGCTTTGCTTGTTGGCCAGGCAGCGAACAGGCGCCGTGCTTTGCTTTCTGCCACTCAGCGAATACACGCAGCGCTCTGCTTTTTGGCGAGGCACTGAACAGATGCAGCGTTTAGTTTGCGAGGCGGCCAAGAGACGCGGCGCTTTGCATGCTGGCGAGGCGGCGAGCAGATCGAGTGCTTTGCTTGTTGGTGAGGCAGCGAAGAGATGCAGCGGTTTGCTTGTTGGCGAGGCAGCGAAGAGATTCAGCAGTCTCCTTGTTTGTGCCACAGCCAACATGCGCAGTGGTTGCTCATTGTGCGAGGCAGCGAAGAGATGCAGCACCTTGCTTGTGCACCAGGTGGTGCAGTGGCATGGCGGATGGCTTTTTGGCGTGGAGGCGAAGCGAGGCAGCACTTTGCTAGTTGGCGAGGCAGCGCAGAGACGCAGCAGTCTGCTTGTTTGTGAGACAGCCAACATGCCCAGTGGTTAGCTCTTGTGCGAGGCAGCGAATGACCGCCGAGCAAATCGCTTTGTGCGTTCGCCGCCTCGCTGCCTAGCAAAGCGTCGTCTGCCTTGGGCGCCTAGCAAAGCTGCGCGTGCCGTCGCCGTCAAGCAAAGCGCCGTGTTCCTTGGGCACCTAGCAAAGAAGTGCCTGCGTTCGGCGCCTCGCCGCATCGCAGCCTAGCAAAGCGCTGCGTGCCTTCGGCGGCTGGCAAAGCCGTGCGTGCCTTCGCCGCCTCACACAGCGCGGCGTGCCTTCGCCGCCTGGCAGAGCAGCGCGTGCCTTCGCCGCCTCGCCGCCTGAGAAAGCGCTGCGTGCCTTCTCGCCCTCGCCGCCTAGCAAAGCGCCGTGTCCCTTCACCGCCTCGCCGCCTAGCAAAGCTCCGCGTGCCGTCGCCGCCTAGCAAAGCGCCGTGTTCCTTCGGCGCCTAGCAAAGCAGCGCGTGCCTTCGCCGCCTCGCCGCCTAAGAAAGCGCTGCGTGCCTTCTCGCCCTCGCCGCCTAGCAAAGCTCCGCGTGCCGTCGCCGCCTAGCAAAGCGCCGTGTTCCTGCGGCGCCAGGCAAAGCAGCGCGTGCCTTCGCCGCCTCGCCGCCTAAGAAAGCGCTGCGTCCCTTTCGCCCTCGCCGCCCAACAAAGCGCCGTGTCCCTTCACCGCCTCCCCAATCGCTTCGGCCCTTCGCCGCCTCGCCGCCCAGCAAAGCGCTGCTTGCCTTCGCCGCCTCACACACCGCTGCGTCCCTTCGCCGCCTCGCCGCTTAGCAAACGCCCTAGTAGCGCCGAAGGCACACGGCGCTTTTGTAGGCGCCGAAGGCACGTGGCGCCTTGCTAAGCACCGAGGCAGCGAAGGCACGCAGCGATCTGATCGTGGTGGACGGGCTCGGGCGCCTTGCTAGGCGGCGAGGCGGCGAAGGCACGCAGCGCTTTGCCAGGCGCCCAAGGACGCAGCGCTGTGCGAGGCGGCGAGGGCACGCAGTGCTTTGCCAGGCGCCGAAGGCACGCAGCGCTCTAGGAGGCGGCGAGGGCACACAGTGCTTTGCTAGGCGGCGAGCGGACGTGGAGCTTTGCTAGGCAGCGAAGGCTGAGGACGCTTTGCTAGGCGCTTTGCTAGGCGGCGAAGGCACGAAGCGATTGGGGAGGCGGCGAAGGCACACGGCGCTTTGCTAGGCGGCGAGGGCGAGAAGGCACGCAGCGCTTTCTTAGGCGGCGAGGCAGCGAAGGCACGCGCTGCTTTGCTAGGCGCCGAAGGCACGCAGCGCTTCCTTCGTTTGCGAGGCAGCGAAGAGATGGAGCGCTTTGCTTGTTGGCCAGGCAGCGAACAGGCGCCGTGCTTTGCTTTCTGCCACTCAGCGAATACACGCAGCGCTCTGCTTTTTGGCGAGGCACTGAACAGATGCAGCGTTTAGTTTGCGAGGCGGCCAAGAGACGCGGCGCTTTGCATGCTGGCGAGGCGGCGAGCAGATCGAGTGCTTTGCTTGTTGGTGAGGCAGCGAAGAGATGCAGCGGTTTGCTTGTTGGCGAGGCAGCGAAGAGATTCAGCAGTCTCCTTGTTTGTGCCACAGCCAACATGCACAGTGGTTGCTCATTGTGCGAGGCAGCGAAGAGATGCAGCACCTTGCTTGTGCACCAGGTGGTGCAGTGGCATGGCGGATGGCTTTTTGGCGTGGAGGCGAAGCGAGGCAGCACTCTGCTAGTTGGCGAGGCAGCGCAGAGACGCAGCAGTCTGCTTGTTTGTGAGACAGCCAACATGCCCAGTGGTTAGCTCTTGTGCGAGGCAGCGAATGACCGCCGAGCAAATCGCTTTGTGCGTTCGCCGCCTCGCTGCCTAGCAAAGCGTCGTCTGCCTTGGGCGCCTAGCAAAGCTGCGCGTGCCGTCGCCGTCAAGCAAAGCGCCGTGTTCCTTGGGCACCTAGCAAAGAAGTGCCTGCGTTCGGCGCCTCGCCGCATCGCAGCCTAGCAAAGCGCTGCGTGCCTTCGGCGGCTGGCAAAGCCGTGCGTGCCTTCGCCGCCTCACACAGCGCGGCGTGCCTTCGCCGCCTGGCAGAGCAGCGCGTGCCTTCGCCGCCTCGCCGCCTGAGAAAGCGCTGCGTGCCTTCTCGCCCTCGCCGCCTAGCAAAGCGCCGTGTCCCTTCACCGCCTCGCCGCCTAGCAAAGCTCCGCGTGCCGTCGCCGCCTAGCAAAGCGCCGTGTTCCTGCGGCGCCAGGCAAAGCAGCGCGTGCCTTCGCCGCCTCGCCGCCTAAGAAAGCGCTGCGTGCCTTTCGCCCTCGCCGCCCAACAAAGCGCCCTGTCCCTTCACCGCCTCCCCAATCGCTTCGGCCCTTCGCCGCCTCGCCGCCCAGCAAAGCGCTGCTTGCCTTCGCCGCCTCACACACCGCTGCGTCCCTTCGCCGCCTCGCCGCTTAGCAAACGCCGTAGTAGCGCCGAAGGCACACGGCGCTTTTGTAGGCGCCGAAGGCACGTGGCGCTTTGCTAAGCACCGAGGCAGCGAAGGCACGCAGCGATCTGATCGTGGTGGACGGGCTAGGGCGCCTTGCTAGGCGGCGAGGCGGCGAAGGCACGCAGCGCTTTGCCAGGCGCCCAAGGACGCAGCGCTGTGCGAGGCGGCGAGGGCACGCAGTGCTTTGCCAGGCGCCGAAGGCACGCAGCGCTTTGCCAGGCGCCCAAGGACGCAGCGCTCTAGGAGGCGGCGAGGGCACACAGTGCTTTGCTAGGCGGCGAGCGGACGTGGAGCTTTGCTAGGCAGCGAAGGGTGAGGACGCTTTGCTAGGCGCTTTGCTAGGCGGCGAAGGCACGAAGCGATTGGGGAGGCGGCGAAGGCACACGGCGCTTTGCTAGGCGGCGAGGGCGAGAAGGCACGCAGCGCTTTCTTAGGCGGCGAGGCAGCGAAGGCACGCGCTGCTTTGCTAGGCGCCCAAGGCACGCAGCGCTTCCTTCGTTTGCGAGGCAGCGAAGAGATGGAGCGCTTTGCTTGTTGGCCAGGCAGCGAACAGGCGCCGTGCTTTGCTTTCTGCCACTCAGCGAATACACGCAGCGCTCTGCTTTTTGGCGAGGCACTGAACAGATGCAGCGTTTAGTTTGCGAGGCGGCCAAGAGACGCGGCGCTTTGCATGCTGGCGAGGCGGCGAGCAGATCGAGTGCTTTGCTTGTTGGTGAGGCAGCGAAGAGATGCAGCGGTTTGCTTGTTGGCGAGGCAGCGAAGAGATTCAGCAGTCTCCTTGTTTGTGCCACAGCCAACATGCACAGTGGTTGCTCATTGTGCGAGGCAGCGAAGAGATGCAGCACCTTGCTTGTGCACCAGGTGGTGCAGTGGCATGGCGGATGGCTTTTTGGCGTGGAGGCGAAGCGAGGCAGCACTCTGCTAGTTGGCGAGGCAGCGCAGAGACGCAGCAGTCTGCTTGTTTGTGAGACAGCCAACATGCCCAGTGGTTAGCTCTTGTGCGAGGCAGCGAATGACCGCCGAGCAAATCGCTTTGTGCGTTCGCCGCCTCGCTGCCTAGCAAAGCGTCGTCTGCCTTGGGCGCCTAGCAAAGCTGCGCGTGCCGTCGCCGTCAAGCAAAGCGCCGTGTTCCTTGGGCACCTAGCAAAGAAGTGCCTGCGTTCGGCGCCTCGCCGCATCGCAGCCTAGCAAAGCGCTGCGTGCCTTCGGCGGCTGGCAAAGCCGTGCGTGCCTTCGCCGCCTCACACAGCGCGGCGTGCCTTCGCCGCCTGGCAGAGCAGCGCGTGCCTTCGCCGCCTCGCCGCCTGAGAAAGCGCTGCGTGCCTTCTCGCCCTCGCCGCCTAGCAAAGCGCCGTGTCCCTTCACCGCCTCGCCGCCTAGCAAAGCTCCGCGTGCCGTCGCCGCCTAGCAAAGCGCCGTGTTCCTTCGGCGCCTAGCAAAGAGCGCGTGCCTTCGCCGCCTCGCCGCCTAAGAAAGCGCTGCATGCCTTCTCGCCCTCGCCGCCTAGCAAAGCTCCGCGTGCCGTCGCCGCCTAGCAAAGCGCCGTGTTCCTGCGGCGCCAGGCAAAGCAGCGCGTGCCTTCGCCGCCTAAGAAAGCGCTGCGTCCCTTTCGCCCTCGCCGCCCAACAAAGCGCCCTGTCCCTTCACCGCCTCCCCAATCGCTTCGGCCCTTCGCCGCCTCGCCGCCCAGCAAAGCGCTGCTTGCCTTCGCCGCCTCACACACCGCTGCGTCCCTTCGCCGCCTCGCCGCTTAGCAAACGCCCTAGTAGCGCCGAAGGCACACGGCGCTTTTGTAGGCGCCGAAGGCACGTGGCGCTTTGCTAAGCACCGAGGCAGCGAAGGCACGCAGCGATCTGATCGTGGTGGACGGGCTAGGGCGCCTTGCTAGGCGGCGAGGCGGCGAAGGCACGCAGCGCTTTGCCAGGCGCCCAAGGACGCAGCGCTGTGCGAGGCGGCGAGGGCACGCAGTGCTTTGCCAGGCGCCGAAGGCACGCAGCGCTTTGCCAGGCGCCCAAGGACGCAGCGCTCTAGGAGGCGGCGAGGGCACACAGTGCTTTGCTAGGCGGCGAGCGGACGTGGAGCTTTGCTAGGCAGCGAAGGCTGAGGACGCTTTGCTAGGCGCTTTGCTAGGCGGCGAAGGCACGAAGCGATTGGGGAGGCGGCGAAGGCACACGGCGCTTTGCTAGGCGGCGAGGGCGAGAAGGCACGCAGCGCTTTCTTAGGCGGCGAGGCAGCGAAGGCACGCGCTGCTTTGCTAGGCGCCCAAGGCACGCAGCGCTTCCTTCGTTTGCGAGGCAGCGAAGAGATGGAGCGCTTTGCTTGTTGGCCAGGCAGCGAACAGGCGCCGTGCTTTGCTTTCTGCCACTCAGCGAATACACGCAGCGCTCTGCTTTTTGGCGAGGCACTGAACAGATGCAGCGTTTAGTTTGCGAGGCGGCCAAGAGACGCGGCGCTTTGCATGCTGGCGAGGCGGCGAGCAGATCGAGTGCTTTGCTTGTTGGTGAGGCAGCGAAGAGATGCAGCGGTTTGCTTGTTGGCGAGGCAGCGAAGAGATTCAGCAGTCTCCTTGTTTGTGCCACAGCCAACATGCACAGTGGTTGCTCATTGTGCGAGGCAGCGAAGAGATGCAGCACCTTGCTTGTGCACCAGGTGGTGCAGTGGCATGGCGGATGGCTTTTTGGCGTGGAGGCGAAGCGAGGCAGCACTCTGCTAGTTGGCGAGGCAGCGCAGAGACGCAGCAGTCTGCTTGTTTGTGAGACAGCCAACATGCCCAGTGGTTAGCTCTTGTGCGAGGCAGCGAATGACCGCCGAGCAAATCGCTTTGTGCGTTCGCCGCCTCGCTGCCTAGCAAAGCGTCGTCTGCCTTGGGCGCCTAGCAAAGCTGCGCGTGCCGTCGCCGTCAAGCAAAGCGCCGTGTTCCTTGGGCACCTAGCAAAGAAGTGCCTGCGTTCGGCGCCTCGCCGCATCGCAGCCTAGCAAAGCGCTGCGTGCCTTCGGCGGCTGGCAAAGCCGTGCGTGCCTTCGCCGCCTCACACAGCGCGGCGTGCCTTCGCCGCCTGGCAGAGCAGCGCGTACCTTCGCCGCCTCGCCGCCTGAGAAAGCGCTGCGTGCCTTCTCGCCCTCGCCGCCTAGCAAAGCGCCGTGTCCCTTCACCGCCTCGCCGCCTAGCAAAGCTCCGCGTGCCGTCGCCGCCTAGCAAAGCGCCGTGTTCCTGCGGCGCCAGGCAAAGCAGCGCGTGCCTTCGCCGCCTCGCCGCCTAAGAAAGCGCTGCGTGCCTTTCGCCCTCGCCGCCCAACAAAGCGCCCTGTCCCTTCACCGCCTCCCCAATCGCTTCGGCCCTTCGCCGCCTCGCCGCCCAGCAAAGCGCTGCTTGCCTTCGCCGCCTCACACACCGCTGCGTCCCTTCGCCGCCTCGCCGCTTAGCAAACGCCGTAGTAGCGCCGAAGGCACACGGCGCTTTTGTAGGCGCCGAAGGCACGTGGCGCTTTGCTAAGCACCGAGGCAGCGAAGGCACGCAGCGATCTGATCGTGGTGGACGGGCTCGGGCGCCTTGCTAGGCGGCGAGGCGGCGAAGGCACGCAGCGCTTTGCCAGGCGCCCAAGGACGCAGCGCTGTGCGAGGCGGCGAGGGCACGCAGTGCTTTGCCAGGCGCCGAAGGCACGCAGCGCTTTGCCAGGCGCCCAAGGACGCAGCGCTCTAGGAGGCGGCGAGGGCACACAGTGCTTTGCTAGGCGGCGAGCGGACGTGGAGCTTTGCTAGGCAGCGAAGGGTGAGGACGCTTTGCTAGGCGCTTTGCTAGGCGGCGAAGGCACGAAGCGATTGGGGAGGCGGCGAAGGCACACGGCGCTTTGCTAGGCGGCGAGGGCGAGAAGGCACGCAGCGCTTTCTTAGGCGGCGAGGCAGCGAAGGCACGCGCTGCTTTGCTAGGCGCCCAAGGCACGCAGCGCTTCCTTCGTTTGCGAGGCAGCGAAGAGATGGAGCGCTTTGCTTGTTGGCCAGGCAGCGAACAGGCGCCGTGCTTTGCTTTCTGCCACTCAGCGAATACACGCAGCGCTCTGCTTTTTGGCGAGGCACTGAACAGATGCAGCGTTTAGTTTGCGAGGCGGCCAAGAGACGCGGCGCTTTGCATGCTGGCGAGGCGGCGAGCAGATCGAGTGCTTTGCTTGTTGGTGAGGCAGCGAAGAGATGCAGCGGTTTGCTTGTTGGCGAGGCAGCGAAGAGATTCAGCAGTCTCCTTGTTTGTGACACAGCCAACATGCACAGTGGTTGCTCATTGTGCGAGGCAGCGAAGAGATGCAGCACCTTGCTTGTGCACCAGGTGGTGCAGTGGCATGGCGGATGGCTTTTTGGCGTGGAGGCGAAGCGAGGCAGCACTCTGCTAGTTGGCGAGGCAGCGCAGAGACGCAGCAGTCTGCTTGTTTGTGAGACAGCCAACATGCCCAGTGGTTAGCTCTTGTGCGAGGCAGCGAATGACCGCCGAGCAAATCGCTTTGTGCGTTCGCCGCCTCGCTGCCTAGCAAAGCGTCGTCTGCCTTGGGCGCCTAGCAAAGCTGCGCGTGCCGTCGCCGTCAAGCAAAGCGCCGTGTTCCTTGGGCACCTAGCAAAGAAGTGCCTGCGTTCGGCGCCTCGCCGCATCGCAGCCTAGCAAAGCGCTGCGTGCCTTCGGCGGCTGGCAAAGCCGTGCGTGCCTTCGCCGCCTCACACAGCGCGGCGTGCCTTCGCCGCCTGGCAGAGCAGCGCGTGCCTTCGCCGCCTCGCCGCCTGAGAAAGCGCTGCGTGCCTTCTCGCCCTCGCCGCCTAGCAAAGCGCCGTGTCCCTTCACCGCCTCGCCGCCTAGCAAAGCTCCGCGTGCCGTCGCCGCCTAGCAAAGCGCCGTGTTCCTTCGGCGCCTAGCAAAGAGCGCGTGCCTTCGCCGCCTCGCCGCCTAAGAAAGCGCTGCATGCCTTCTCGCCCTCGCCGCCTAGCAAAGCGCCGTGTTCCTGCGGCGCCAGGCAAAGCAGCGCG
Organism: Apteryx mantelli; assembly: GCF_036417845.1. NCBI lineage: Eukaryota > Metazoa > Chordata > Aves > Apterygiformes > Apterygidae > Apteryx > Apteryx mantelli. The sequence goes on from NC_090009.1 coordinate 4,061,435, forward strand.
TGCCTTCGCCGCCTCGCCGCCTAAGAAAGCGCTGCGTCCCTTTCGCCCTCGCCGCCCAACAAAGCGCCGTGTCCCTTCACCGCCTCCCCAATCGCTTCGGCCCTTCGCCGCCTCGCCGCCCAGCAAAGCGCTGCTTGCCTTCGCCGCCTCACACACCGCTGCGTCCCTTCGCCGCCTCGCCGCTTAGCAAACGCCCTAGTAGCGCCGAAGGCACACGGCGCTTTTGTAGGCGCCGAAGGCACGTGGCGCTTTGCTAAGCACCGAGGCAGCGAAGGCACGCAGCGATCTGATCGTGGTGGACGGGCTAGGGCGCCTTGCTAGGCGGCGAGGCGGCGAAGGCACGCAGCGCTTTGCCAGGCGCCCAAGGACGCAGCGCTGTGCGAGGCGGCGAGGGCACGCAGTGCTTTGCCAGGCGCCGAAGGCACGCAGCGCTTTGCCAGGCGCCCAAGGACGCAGCGCTCTAGGAGGCGGCGAGGGCACACAGTGCTTTGCTAGGCGGCGAGCGGACGTGGAGCTTTGCTAGGCAGCGAAGGGTGAGGACGCTTTGCTAGGCGCTTTGCTAGGCGGCGAAGGCACGAAGCGATTGGGGAGGCGGCGAAGGCACACGGCGCTTTGCTAGGCGGCGAGGGCGAGAAGGCACGCAGCGCTTTCTTAGGCGGCGAGGCAGCGAAGGCACGCGCTGCTTTGCTAGGCGCCCAAGGCACGCAGCGCTTCCTTCGTTTGCGAGGCAGCGAAGAGATGGAGCGCTTTGCTTGTTGGCCAGGCAGCGAACAGGCGCCGTGCTTTGCTTTCTGCCACTCAGCGAATACACGCAGCGCTCTGCTTTTTGGCGAGGCACTGAACAGATGCAGCGTTTAGTTTGCGAGGCGGCCAAGAGACGCGGCGCTTTGCATGCTGGCGAGGCGGCGAGCAGATCGAGTGCTTTGCTTGTTGGTGAGGCAGCGAAGAGATGCAGCGGTTTGCTTGTTGGCGAGGCAGCGAAGAGATTCAGCAGTCTCCTTGTTTGTGCCACAGCCAACATGCACAGTGGTTGCTCATTGTGCGAGGCAGCGAAGAGATGCAGCACCTTGCTTGTGCACCAGGTGGTGCAGTGGCATGGCGGATGGCTTTTTGGCGTGGAGGCGAAGCGAGGCAGCACTCTGCTAGTTGGCGAGGCAGCGCAGAGACGCAGCAGTCTGCTTGTTTGTGAGACAGCCAACATGCCCAGTGGTTAGCTCTTGTGCGAGGCAGCGAATGACCGCCGAGCAAATCGCTTTGTGCGTTCGCCGCCTCGCTGCCTAGCAAAGCGTCGTCTGCCTTGGGCGCCTAGCAAAGCTGCGCGTGCCGTCGCCGTCAAGCAAAGCGCCGCGTTCCTTGGGCACCTAGCAAAGAAGTGCCTGCGTTCGGCGCCTCGCCGCATCGCAGCCTAGCAAAGCGCTGCGTGCCTTCGGCGGCTGGCAAAGCCGTGCGTGCCTTCGCCGCCTCACACAGCGCGGCGTGCCTTCGCCGCCTGGCAGAGCAGCGCGTGCCTTCGCCGCCTCGCCGCCTGAGAAAGCGCTGCGTGCCTTCTCGCCCTCGCCGCCTAGCAAAGCGCCGTGTCCCTTCACCGCCTCGCCGCCTAGCAAAGCTCCGCGTGCCGTCGCCGCCTAGCAAAGCGCCGTGTTCCTGCGGCGCCAGGCAAAGCAGCGCGTGCCTTCGCCGCCTCGCTGCCTAAGAAAGCGCTGCGTGCCTTCTCGCCCTCGCCGCCTAGCAAAGCTCCGCGTGCCGTCGCCGCCTAGCAAAGCGCCGTGTTCCTGCGGCGCCAGGCAAAGCAGCGCGTGCCTTCGCCGCCTCGCCGCCTAAGAAAGCGCTGCGTCCCTTTCGCCCTCGCCGCCCAACAAAGCGCCCTGTCCCTTCACCGCCTCCCCTATCGCTTCGGCCCTTCGCCGCCTCGCCGCCCAGCAAAGCGCTGCTTGCCTTCGCCGCCTCACACACCGCTGCGTCCCTTTGCCGCCTCGCCGCTTAGCAAACGCCGTAGTAGCGCCGAAGGCACACGGCGCTTTTGTAGGCGCCCAAGGCACGTGGCGCTTTGCTAAGCACCGAGGCAGCGAAGGCACGCAGCGATCTGATCGTGGTGGACGGGCTAGGGCGCCTTGCTAGGCGGCGAGGCGGCGAAGGCACGCAGCGCTTTGCCAGGCGCCCAAGGACGCAGCGCTGTGCGAGGCGGCGAGGGCACGCAGTGCTTTGCCAGGCGCCGAAGGCACGCAGCGCTTTGCCAGGCGCCCAAGGACGCAGCGCTCTAGGAGGCGGCGAGGGCACACAGTGCTTTGCTAGGCGGCGAGCGGACGTGGAGCTTTGCTAGGCAGCGAAGGGTGAGGACGCTTTGCTAGGCGCTTTGCTAGGCGGCGAAGGCACGAAGCGATTGGGGAGGCGGCGAAGGCACACGGCGCTTTGCTAGGCGGCGAGGGCGAGAAGGCACGCAGCGCTTTCTTAGGCGGCGAGGCAGCGAAGGCACGCGCTGCTTTGCTAGGCGCCGAAGGCACGCAGCGCTTCCTTCGTTTGCGAGGCAGCGAAGAGATGGAGCGCTTTGCTTGTTGGCCAGGCAGCGAACAGGCGCCGTGCTTTGCTTTCTGCCACTCAGCGAATACACGCAGCGCTCTGCTTTTTGGCGAGGCACTGAACAGATGCAGCGTTTAGTTTGCGAGGCGGCCAAGAGACGCGGCGCTTTGCATGCTGGCGAGGCGGCGAGCAGATCGAGTGCTTTGCTTGTTGGTGAGGCAGCGAAGAGATGCAGCGGTTTGCTTGTTGGCGAGGCAGCGAAGAGATTCAGCAGTCTCCTTGTTTGTGCCACAGCCAACATGCACAGTGGTTGCTCATTGTGCGAGGCAGCGAAGAGATGCAGCACCTTGCTTGTGCACCAGGTGGTGCAGTGGCATGGCGGATGGCTTTTTGGCGTGGAGGCGAAGCGAGGCAGCACTCTGCTAGTTGGCGAGGCAGCGCAGAGACGCAGCAGTCTGCTTGTTTGTGAGACAGCCAACATGCCCAGTGGTTAGCTCTTGTGCGAGGCAGCGAATGACCGCCGAGCAAATCGCTTTGTGCGTTCGCCGCCTCGCTGCCTAGCAAAGCGTCGTCTGCCTTGGGCGCCTAGCAAAGCTGCGCGTGCCGTCGCCGTCAAGCAAAGCGCCGTGTTCCTTGGGCACCTAGCAAAGAAGTGCCTGCGTTCGGCGCCTCGCCGCATCGCAGCCTAGCAAAGCGCTGCGTGCCTTCGGCGGCTGGCAAAGCCGTGCGTGCCTTCGCCGCCTCACACAGCGCGGCGTGCCTTCGCCGCCTGGCAGAGCAGCGCGTGCCTTCGCCGCCTCGCCGCCTGAGAAAGCGCTGCGTGCCTTCTCGCCCTCGCCGCCTAGCAAAGCGCCGTGTCCCTTCACCGCCTCGCCGCCTAGCAAAGCTCCGCGTGCCGTCGCCGCCTAGCAAAGCGCCGTGTTCCTGCGGCGCCAGGCAAAGCAGCGCGTGCCTTCGCCGCCTCGCCGCCTAAGAAAGCGCTGCGTGCCTTTCGCCCTCGCCGCCCAACAAAGCGCCCTGTCCCTTCACCGCCTCCCCAATCGCTTCGGCCCTTCGCCGCCTCGCCGCCCAGCAAAGCGCTGCTTGCCTTCGCCGCCTCACACACCGCTGCGTCCCTTCGCCGCCTCGCCGCTTAGCAAACGCCGTAGTAGCGCCGAAGGCACACGGCGCTTTTGTAGGCGCCGAAGGCACGTGGCGCTTTGCTAAGCACCGAGGCAGCGAAGGCACGCAGCGATCTGATCGTGGTGGACGGGCTAGGGCGCCTTGCTAGGCGGCGAGGCGGCGAAGGCACGCAGCGCTTTGCCAGGCGCCCAAGGACGCAGCGCTGTGCGAGGCGGCGAGGGCACGCAGTGCTTTGCCAGGCGCCGAAGGCACGCAGCGCTTTGCCAGGCGCCCAAGGACGCAGCGCTCTAGGAGGCGGCGAGGGCACACAGTGCTTTGCTAGGCGGCGAGCGGACGTGGAGCTTTGCTAGGCAGCGAAGGGTGAGGACGCTTTGCTAGGCGCTTTGCTAGGCGGCGAAGGCACGAAGCGATTGGGGAGGCGGCGAAGGCACACGGCGCTTTGCTAGGCGGCGAGGGCGAGAAGGCACGCAGCGCTTTCTTAGGCGGCGAGGCAGCGAAGGCACGCGCTGCTTTGCTAGGCGCCCAAGGCACGCAGCGCTTCCTTCGTTTGCGAGGCAGCGAAGAGATGGAGCGCTTTGCTTGTTGGCCAGGCAGCGAACAGGCGCCGTGCTTTGCTTTCTGCCACTCAGCGAATACACGCAGCGCTCTGCTTTTTGGCGAGGCACTGAACAGATGCAGCGTTTAGTTTGCGAGGCGGCCAAGAGACGCGGCGCTTTGCATGCTGGCGAGGCGGCGAGCAGATCGAGTGCTTTGCTTGTTGGTGAGGCAGCGAAGAGATGCAGCGGTTTGCTTGTTGGCGAGGCAGCGAAGAGATTCAGCAGTCTCCTTGTTTGTGCCACAGCCAACATGCACAGTGGTTGCTCATTGTGCGAGGCAGCGAAGAGATGCAGCACCTTGCTTGTGCACCAGGTGGTGCAGTGGCATGGCGGATGGCTTTTTGGCGTGGAGGCGAAGCGAGGCAGCACTCTGCTAGTTGGCGAGGCAGCGCAGAGACGCAGCAGTCTGCTTGTTTGTGAGACAGCCAACATGCCCAGTGGTTAGCTCTTGTGCGAGGCAGCGAATGACCGCCGAGCAAATCGCTTTGTGCGTTCGCCGCCTCGCTGCCTAGCAAAGCGTCGTCTGCCTTGGGCGCCTAGCAAAGCTGCGCGTGCCGTCGCCGTCAAGCAAAGCGCCGTGTTCCTTGGGCACCTAGCAAAGAAGTGCCTGCGTTCGGCGCCTCGCCGCATCGCAGCCTAGCAAAGCGCTGCGTGCCTTCGGCGGCTGGCAAAGCCGTGCGTGCCTTCGCCGCCTCACACAGCGCGGCGTGCCTTCGCCGCCTGGCAGAGCAGCGCGTGCCTTCGCCGCCTCGCCGCCTGAGAAAGCGCTGCGTGCCTTCTCGCCCTCGCCGCCTAGCAAAGCGCCGTGTCCCTTCACCGCCTCGCCGCCTAGCAAAGCTCCGCGTGCCGTCGCCGCCTAGCAAAGCGCCGTGTTCCTTCGGCGCCTAGCAAAGAGCGCGTGCCTTCGCCGCCTCGCCGCCTAAGAAAGCGCTGCATGCCTTCTCGCCCTCGCCGCCTAGCAAAGCTCCGCGTGCCGTCGCCGCCTAGCAAAGCGCCGTGTTCCTGCGGCGCCAGGCAAAGCAGCGCGTGCCTTCGCCGCCTAAGAAAGCGCTGCGTCCCTTTCGCCCTCGCCGCCCAACAAAGCGCCCTGTCCCTTCACCGCCTCCCCAATCGCTTCGGCCCTTCGCCGCCTCGCCGCCCAGCAAAGCGCTGCTTGCCTTCGCCGCCTCACACACCGCTGCGTCCCTTCGCCGCCTCGCCGCTTAGCAAACGCCCTAGTAGCGCCGAAGGCACACGGCGCTTTTGTAGGCGCCGAAGGCACGTGGCGCTTTGCTAAGCACCGAGGCAGCGAAGGCACGCAGCGATCTGATCGTGGTGGACGGGCTAGGGCGCCTTGCTAGGCGGCGAGGCGGCGAAGGCACGCAGCGCTTTGCCAGGCGCCCAAGGACGCAGCGCTGTGCGAGGCGGCGAGGGCACGCAGTGCTTTGCCAGGCGCCGAAGGCACGCAGCGCTTTGCCAGGCGCCCAAGGACGCAGCGCTCTAGGAGGCGGCGAGGGCACACAGTGCTTTGCTAGGCGGCGAGCGGACGTGGAGCTTTGCTAGGCAGCGAAGGCTGAGGACGCTTTGCTAGGCGCTTTGCTAGGCGGCGAAGGCACGAAGCGATTGGGGAGGCGGCGAAGGCACACGGCGCTTTGCTAGGCGGCGAGGGCGAGAAGGCACGCAGCGCTTTCTTAGGCGGCGAGGCAGCGAAGGCACGCGCTGCTTTGCTAGGCGCCCAAGGCACGCAGCGCTTCCTTCGTTTGCGAGGCAGCGAAGAGATGGAGCGCTTTGCTTGTTGGCCAGGCAGCGAACAGGCGCCGTGCTTTGCTTTCTGCCACTCAGCGAATACACGCAGCGCTCTGCTTTTTGGCGAGGCACTGAACAGATGCAGCGTTTAGTTTGCGAGGCGGCCAAGAGACGCGGCGCTTTGCATGCTGGCGAGGCGGCGAGCAGATCGAGTGCTTTGCTTGTTGGTGAGGCAGCGAAGAGATGCAGCGGTTTGCTTGTTGGCGAGGCAGCGAAGAGATTCAGCAGTCTCCTTGTTTGTGCCACAGCCAACATGCACAGTGGTTGCTCATTGTGCGAGGCAGCGAAGAGATGCAGCACCTTGCTTGTGCACCAGGTGGTGCAGTGGCATGGCGGATGGCTTTTTGGCGTGGAGGCGAAGCGAGGCAGCACTCTGCTAGTTGGCGAGGCAGCGCAGAGACGCAGCAGTCTGCTTGTTTGTGAGACAGCCAACATGCCCAGTGGTTAGCTCTTGTGCGAGGCAGCGAATGACCGCCGAGCAAATCGCTTTGTGCGTTCGCCGCCTCGCTGCCTAGCAAAGCGTCGTCTGCCTTGGGCGCCTAGCAAAGCTGCGCGTGCCGTCGCCGTCAAGCAAAGCGCCGTGTTCCTTGGGCACCTAGCAAAGAAGTGCCTGCGTTCGGCGCCTCGCCGCATCGCAGCCTAGCAAAGCGCTGCGTGCCTTCGGCGGCTGGCAAAGCCGTGCGTGCCTTCGCCGCCTCACACAGCGCGGCGTGCCTTCGCCGCCTGGCAGAGCAGCGCGTGCCTTCGCCGCCTCGCCGCCTGAGAAAGCGCTGCGTGCCTTCTCGCCCTCGCCGCCTAGCAAAGCGCCGTGTCCCTTCACCGCCTCGCCGCCTAGCAAAGCTCCGCGTGCCGTCGCCGCCTAGCAAAGCGCCGTGTTCCTGCGGCGCCAGGCAAAGCAGCGCGTGCCTTCGCCGCCTCGCCGCCTAAGAAAGCGCTGCGTGCCTTTCGCCCTCGCCGCCCAACAAAGCGCCCTGTCCCTTCACCGCCTCCCCAATCGCTTCGGCCCTTCGCCGCCTCGCCGCCCAGCAAAGCGCTGCTTGCCTTCGCCGCCTCACACACCGCTGCGTCCCTTCGCCGCCTCGCCGCTTAGCAAACGCCGTAGTAGCGCCGAAGGCACACGGCGCTTTTGTAGGCGCCGAAGGCACGTGGCGCTTTGCTAAGCACCGAGGCAGCGAAGGCACGCAGCGATCTGATCGTGGTGGACGGGCTCGGGCGCCTTGCTAGGCGGCGAGGCGGCGAAGGCACGCAGCGCTTTGCCAGGCGCCCAAGGACGCAGCGCTGTGCGAGGCGGCGAGGGCACGCAGTGCTTTGCCAGGCGCCGAAGGCACGCAGCGCTTTGCCAGGCGCCCAAGGACGCAGCGCTCTAGGAGGCGGCGAGGGCACACAGTGCTTTGCTAGGCGGCGAGCGGACGTGGAGCTTTGCTAGGCAGCGAAGGGTGAGGACGCTTTGCTAGGCGCTTTGCTAGGCGGCGAAGGCACGAAGCGATTGGGGAGGCGGCGAAGGCACACGGCGCTTTGCTAGGCGGCGAGGGCGAGAAGGCACGCAGCGCTTTCTTAGGCGGCGAGGCAGCGAAGGCACGCGCTGCTTTGCTAGGCGCCCAAGGCACGCAGCGCTTCCTTCGTTTGCGAGGCAGCGAAGAGATGGAGCGCTTTGCTTGTTGGCCAGGCAGCGAACAGGCGCCGTGCTTTGCTTTCTGCCACTCAGCGAATACACGCAGCGCTCTGCTTTTTGGCGAGGCACTGAACAGATGCAGCGTTTAGTTTGCGAGGCGGCCAAGAGACGCGGCGCTTTGCATGCTGGCGAGGCGGCGAGCAGATCGAGTGCTTTGCTTGTTGGTGAGGCAGCGAAGAGATGCAGCGGTTTGCTTGTTGGCGAGGCAGCGAAGAGATTCAGCAGTCTCCTTGTTTGTGACACAGCCAACATGCACAGTGGTTGCTCATTGTGCGAGGCAGCGAAGAGATGCAGCACCTTGCTTGTGCACCAGGTGGTGCAGTGGCATGGCGGATGGCTTTTTGGCGTGGAGGCGAAGCGAGGCAGCACTCTGCTAGTTGGCGAGGCAGCGCAGAGACGCAGCAGTCTGCTTGTTTGTGAGACAGCCAACATGCCCAGTGGTTAGCTCTTGTGCGAGGCAGCGAATGACCGCCGAGCAAATCGCTTTGTGCGTTCGCCGCCTCGCTGCCTAGCAAAGCGTCGTCTGCCTTGGGCGCCTAGCAAAGCTGCGCGTGCCGTCGCCGTCAAGCAAAGCGCCGTGTTCCTTGGGCACCTAGCAAAGAAGTGCCTGCGTTCGGCGCCTCGCCGCATCGCAGCCTAGCAAAGCGCTGCGTGCCTTCGGCGGCTGGCAAAGCCGTGCGTGCCTTCGCCGCCTCACACAGCGCGGCGTGCCTTCGCCGCCTGGCAGAGCAGCGCGTGCCTTCGCCGCCTCGCCGCCTGAGAAAGCGCTGCGTGCCTTCTCGCCCTCGCCGCCTAGCAAAGCGCCGTGTCCCTTCACCGCCTCGCCGCCTAGCAAAGCTCCGCGTGCCGTCGCCGCCTAGCAAAGCGCCGTGTTCCTTCGGCGCCTAGCAAAGAGCGCGTGCCTTCGCCGCCTCGCCGCCTAAGAAAGCGCTGCATGCCTTCTCGCCCTCGCCGCCTAGCAAAGCGCCGTGTTCCTGCGGCGCCAGGCAAAGCAGCGCGTGCCTTCGCCGCCTCGCCGCCTAAGAAAGCGCTGCGTCCCTTTCGCCCTCGCCGCCCAACAAAGCGCCGTGTCCCTTCACCGCCTCCCCAATCGCTTCGGCCCTTCGCCGCCTCGCCGCCCAGCAAAGCGCTGCTTGCCTTCGCCGCCTCACACACCGCTGCGTCCCTTCGCCGCCTCGCCGCTTAGCAAACGCCCTAGTAGCGCCGAAGGCACACGGCGCTTTTGTAGGCGCCGAAGGCACGTGGCGCTTTGCTAAGCACCGAGGCAGCGAAGGCACGCAGCGATCTGATCGTGGTGGACGGGCTAGGGCGCCTTGCTAGGCGGCGAGGCGGCGAAGGCACGCAGCGCTTTGCCAGGCGCCCAAGGACGCAGCGCTGTGCGAGGCGGCGAGGGCACGCAGTGCTTTGCCAGGCGCCGAAGGCACGCAGCGCTTTGCCAGGCGCCCAAGGACGCAGCGCTCTAGGAGGCGGCGAGGGCACACAGTGCTTTGCTAGGCGGCGAGCGGACGTGGAGCTTTGCTAGGCAGCGAAGGGTGAGGACGCTTTGCTAGGCGCTTTGCTAGGCGGCGAAGGCACGAAGCGATTGGGGAGGCGGCGAAGGCACACGGCGCTTTGCTAGGCGGCGAGGGCGAGAAGGCACGCAGCGCTTTCTTAGGCGGCGAGGCAGCGAAGGCACGCGCTGCTTTGCTAGGCGCCCAAGGCACGCAGCGCTTCCTTCGTTTGCGAGGCAGCGAAGAGATGGAGCGCTTTGCTTGTTGGCCAGGCAGCGAACAGGCGCCGTGCTTTGCTTTCTGCCACTCAGCGAATACACGCAGCGCTCTGCTTTTTGGCGAGGCACTGAACAGATGCAGCGTTTAGTTTGCGAGGCGGCCAAGAGACGCGGCGCTTTGCATGCTGGCGAGGCGGCGAGCAGATCGAGTGCTTTGCTTGTTGGTGAGGCAGCGAAGAGATGCAGCGGTTTGCTTGTTGGCGAGGCAGCGAAGAGATTCAGCAGTCTCCTTGTTTGTGCCACAGCCAACATGCACAGTGGTTGCTCATTGTGCGAGGCAGCGAAGAGATGCAGCACCTTGCTTGTGCACCAGGTGGTGCAGTGGCATGGCGGATGGCTTTTTGGCGTGGAGGCGAAGCGAGGCAGCACTCTGCTAGTTGGCGAGGCAGCGCAGAGACGCAGCAGTCTGCTTGTTTGTGAGACAGCCAACATGCCCAGTGGTTAGCTCTTGTGCGAGGCAGCGAATGACCGCCGAGCAAATCGCTTTGTGCGTTCGCCGCCTCGCTGCCTAGCAAAGCGTCGTCTGCCTTGGGCGCCTAGCAAAGCTGCGCGTGCCGTCGCCGTCAAGCAAAGCGCCGCGTTCCTTGGGCACCTAGCAAAGAAGTGCCTGCGTTCGGCGCCTCGCCGCATCGCAGCCTAGCAAAGCGCTGCGTGCCTTCGGCGGCTGGCAAAGCCGTGCGTGCCTTCGCCGCCTCACACAGCGCGGCGTGCCTTCGCCGCCTGGCAGAGCAGCGCGTGCCTTCGCCGCCTCGCCGCCTGAGAAAGCGCTGCGTGCCTTCTCGCCCTCGCCGCCTAGCAAAGCGCCGTGTCCCTTCACCGCCTCGCCGCCTAGCAAAGCTCCGCGTGCCGTCGCCGCCTAGCAAAGCGCCGTGTTCCTGCGGCGCCAGGCAAAGCAGCGCGTGCCTTCGCCGCCTCGCTGCCTAAGAAAGCGCTGCGTGCCTTCTCGCCCTCGCCGCCTAGCAAAGCTCCGCGTGCCGTCGCCGCCTAGCAAAGCGCCGTGTTCCTGCGGCGCCAGGCAAAGCAGCGCGTGCCTTCGCCGCCTCGCCGCCTAAGAAAGCGCTGCGTCCCTTTCGCCCTCGCCGCCCAACAAAGCGCCCTGTCCCTTCACCGCCTCCCCTATCGCTTCGGCCCTTCGCCGCCTCGCCGCCCAGCAAAGCGCTGCTTGCCTTCGCCGCCTCACACACCGCTGCGTCCCTTTGCCGCCTCGCCGCTTAGCAAACGCCGTAGTAGCGCCGAAGGCACACGGCGCTTTTGTAGGCGCCCAAGGCACGTGGCGCTTTGCTAAGCACCGAGGCAGCGAAGGCACGCAGCGATCTGATCGTGGTGGACGGGCTAGGGCGCCTTGCTAGGCGGCGAGGCGGCGAAGGCACGCAGCGCTTTGCCAGGCGCCCAAGGACGCAGCGCTGTGCGAGGCGGCGAGGGCACGCAGTGCTTTGCCAGGCGCCGAAGGCACGCAGCGCTTTGCCAGGCGCCCAAGGACGCAGCGCTCTAGGAGGCGGCGAGGGCACACAGTGCTTTGCTAGGCGGCGAGCGGACGTGGAGCTTTGCTAGGCAGCGAAGGGTGAGGACGCTTTGCTAGGCGCTTTGCTAGGCGGCGAAGGCACGAAGCGATTGGGGAGGCGGCGAAGGCACACGGCGCTTTGCTAGGCGGCGAGGGCGAGAAGGCACGCAGCGCTTTCTTAGGCGGCGAGGCAGCGAAGGCACGCGCTGCTTTGCTAGGCGCCCAAGGCACGCAGCGCTTCCTTCGTTTGCGAGGCAGCGAAGAGATGGAGCGCTTTGCTTGTTGGCCAGGCAGCGAACAGGCGCCGTGCTTTGCTTTCTGCCACTCAGCGAATACACGCAGCGCTCTGCTTTTTGGCGAGGCACTGAACAGATGCAGCGTTTAGTTTGCGAGGCGGCCAAGAGACGCGGCGCTTTGCATGCTGGCGAGGCGGCGAGCAGATCGAGTGCTTTGCTTGTTGGTGAGGCAGCGAAGAGATGCAGCGGTTTGCTTGTTGGCGAGGCAGCGAAGAGATTCAGCAGTCTCCTTGTTTGTGCCACAGCCAACATGCACAGTGGTTGCTCATTGTGCGAGGCAGCGAAGAGATGCAGCACCTTGCTTGTGCACCAGGTGGTGCAGTGGCATGGCGGATGGCTTTTTGGCGTGGAGGCGAAGCGAGGCAGCACTCTGCTAGTTGGCGAGGCAGCGCAGAGACGCAGCAGTCTGCTTGTTTGTGAGACAGCCAACATGCCCAGTGGTTAGCTCTTGTGCGAGGCAGCGAATGACCGCCGAGCAAATCGCTTTGTGCGTTCGCCGCCTCGCTGCCTAGCAAAGCGTCGTCTGCCTTGGGCGCCTAGCAAAGCTGCGCGTGCCGTCGCCGTCAAGCAAAGCGCCGCGTTCCTTGGGCACCTAGCAAAGAAGTGCCTGCGTTCGGCGCCTCGCCGCATCGCAGCCTAGCAAAGCGCTGCGTGCCTTCGGCGGCTGGCAAAGCCGTGCGTGCCTTCGCCGCCTCACACAGCGCGGCGTGCCTTCGCCGCCTGGCAGAGCAGCGCGTGCCTTCGCCGCCTCGCCGCCTGAGAAAGCGCTGCGTGCCTTCTCGCCCTCGCCGCCTAGCAAAGCGCCGTGTCCCTTCACCGCCTCGCCGCCTAGCAAAGCTCCGCGTGCCGTCGCCGCCTAGCAAAGCGCCGTGTTCCTGCGGCGCCAGGCAAAGCAGCGCGTGCCTTCGCCGCCTCGCCGCCTAAGAAAGCGCTGCGTGCCTTTCGCCCTCGCCGCCCAACAAAGCGCCCTGTCCCTTCACCGCCTCCCCAATCGCTTCGGCCCTTCGCCGCCTCGCCGCCCAGCAAAGCGCTGCTTGCCTTCGCCGCCTCACACACCGCTGCGTCCCTTCGCCGCCTCGCCGCTTAGCAAACGCCGTAGTAGCGCCGAAGGCACACGGCGCTTTTGTAGGCGCCGAAGGCACGTGGCGCTTTGCTAAGCACCGAGGCAGCGAAGGCACGCAGCGATCTGATCGTGGTCGACGGGCTCGGGCGCCTTGCTAGGCGGCGAGGCGGCGAAGGCACGCAGCGCTTTGCCAGGCGCCCAAGGACGCAGCGCTGTGCGAGGCGGCGAGGGCACGCAGTGCTTTGCCAGGCGCCGAAGGCACGCAGCGCTTTGCCAGGCGCCCAAGGACGCAGCGCTCTAGGAGGCGGCGAGGGCACACAGTGCTTTGCTAGGCGGCGAGCGGACGTGGAGCTTTGCTAGGCAGCGAAGGGTGAGGACGCTTTGCTAGGCGCTTTGCTAGGCGGCGAAGGCACGAAGCGATTGGGGAGGCGGCGAAGGCACACGGCGCTTTGCTAGGCGGCGAGGGCGAGAAGGCACGCAGCGCTTTCTTAGGCGGCGAGGCAGCGAAGGCACGCGCTGCTTTGCTAGGCGCCCAAGGCACGCAGCGCTTCCTTCGTTTGCGAGGCAGCGAAGAGATGGAGCGCTTTGCTTGTTGGCCAGGCAGCGAACAGGCGCCGTGCTTTGCTTTCTGCCACTCAGCGAATACACGCAGCGCTCTGCTTTTTGGCGAGGCACTGAACAGATGCAGCGTTTAGTTTGCGAGGCGGCCAAGAGACGCGGCGCTTTGCATGCTGGCGAGGCGGCGAGCAGATCGAGTGCTTTGCTTGTTGGTGAGGCAGCGAAGAGATGCAGCGGTTTGCTTGTTGGCGAGGCAGCGAAGAGATTCAGCAGTCTCCTTGTTTGTGCCACAGCCAACATGCACAGTGGTTGCTCATTGTGCGAGGCAGCGAAGAGATGCAGCACCTTGCTTGTGCACCAGGTGGTGCAGTGGCATGGCGGATGGCTTTTTGGCGTGGAGGCGAAGCGAGGCAGCACTCTGCTAGTTGGCGAGGCAGCGCAGAGACGCAGCAGTCTGCTTGTTTGTGAGACAGCCAACATGCCCAGTGGTTAGCTCTTGTGCGAGGCAGCGAATGACCGCCGAGCAAATCGCTTTGTGCGTTCGCCGCCTCGCTGCCTAGCAAAGCGTCGTCTGCCTTGGGCGCCTAGCAAAGCTGCGCGTGCCGTCGCCGTCAAGCAAAGCGCCGCGTTCCTTGGGCACCTAGCAAAGAAGTGCCTGCGTTCGGCGCCTCGCCGCATCGCAGCCTAGCAAAGCGCTGCGTGCCTTCGGCGGCTGGCAAAGCCGTGCGTGCCTTCGCCGCCTCACACAGCGCGGCGTGCCTTCGCCGCCTGGCAGAGCAGCGCGTGCCTTCGCCGCCTCGCCGCCTGAGAAAGCGCTGCGTGCCTTCTCGCCCTCGCCGCCTAGCAAAGCGCCGTGTCCCTTCACCGCCTCGCCGCCTAGCAAAGCTCCGCGTGCCGTCGCCGCCTAGCAAAGCGCCGTGTTCCTTCGGCGCCTAGCAAAGCAGCGCGTGCCTTCGCCGCCTCGCCGCCTAAGAAAGCGCTGCGTGCCTTCTCGCCCTCGCCGCCTAGCAAAGCTCCGCGTGCCGTCGCCGCCTAGCAAAGCGCCGTGTTCCTGCGGCGCCAGGCAAAGCAGCGCGTGCCTTCGCCGCCTCGCCGCCTAAGAAAGCGCTGCGTCCCTTTCGCCCTCGCCGCCCAACAAAGCGCCCTGTCCCTTCACCGCCTCCCCTATCGCTTCGGCCCTTCGCCGCCTCGCCGCCCAGCAAAGCGCTGCTTGCCTTCGCCGCCTCACACACCGCTGCGTCCCTTTGCCGCCTCGCCGCTTAGCAAACGCCGTAGTAGCGCCGAAGGCACACGGCGCTTTTGTAGGCGCCGAAGGCACGTGGCGCCTTGCTAAGCACCGAGGCAGCGAAGGCACGCAGCGATCTGATGGTGGTGGACGGGCTCGGGCGCCTTGCTAGGCGGCGAGGCGGCGAAGGCACGCAGCGCTTTGCCAGGCGCCCAAGGACGCAGCGCTGTGCGAGGCGGCGAGGGCATGCAGTGCTTTGCCAGGCGCCGAAGGCACGCAGCGCTCTAGGAGGCGGCGAGGGCACACAGTGCTTTGCTAGGCGGCGAGCGGACGTGGAGCTTTGCTAGGCAGCGAAGGCTGAGGACGCTTTGCTAGGCGCTTTGCTAGGCGGCGAAGGCACGAAGCGATTGGGGAGGCGGCGAAGGCACACGGCGCTTTGCTAGGCGGCGAGGGCGAGAAGGCACGCAGCGCTTTCTTAGGCGGCGAGGCAGCGAAGGCACGCGCTGCTTTGCTAGGCGCCCAAGGCACGCAGCGCTTCCTTCGTTTGCGAGGCAGCGAAGAGATGGAGCGCTTTGCTTGTTGGCCAGGCAGCGAACAGGCGCCGTGCTTTGCTTTCTGCCACTCAGCGAATACACGCAGCGCTCTGCTTTTTGGCGAGGCACTGAACAGATGCAGCGTTTAGTTTGCGAGGCGGCCAAGAGACGCGGCGCTTTGCATGCTGGCGAGGCGGCGAGCAGATCGAGTGCTTTGCTTGTTGGTGAGGCAGCGAAGAGATGCAGCGGTTTGCTTGTTGGCGAGGCAGCGAAGAGATTCAGCAGTCTCCTTGTTTGTGCCACAGCCAACATGCACAGTGGTTGCTCATTGTGCGAGGCAGCGAAGAGATGCAGCACCTTGCTTGTGCACCAGGTGGTGCAGTGGCATGGCGGATGGCTTTTTGGCGTGGAGGCGAAGCGAGGCAGCACTCTGCTAGTTGGCGAGGCAGCGCAGAGACGCAGCAGTCTGCTTGTTTGTGAGACAGCCAACATGCCCAGTGGTTAGCTCTTGTGCGAGGCAGCGAATGACCGCCGAGCAAATCGCTTTGTGCGTTCGCCGCCTCGCTGCCTAGCAAAGCGTCGTCTGCCTTGGGCGCCTAGCAAAGCTGCGCGTGCCGTCGCCGTCAAGCAAAGCGCCGTGTTCCTTGGGCACCTAGCAAAGAAGTGCCTGCGTTCGGCGCCTCGCCGCATCGCAGCCTAGCAAAGCGCTGCGTGCCTTCGGCGGCTGGCAAAGCCGTGCGTGCCTTCGCCGCCTCACACAGCGCGGCGTGCCTTCGCCGCCTGGCAGAGCAGCGCGTGCCTTCGCCGCCTCGCCGCCTGAGAAAGCGCTGCGTGCCTTCTCGCCCTCGCCGCCTAGCAAAGCGCCGTGTCCCTTCACCGCCTCGCCGCCTAGCAAAGCTCCGCGTGCCGTCGCCGCCTAGCAAAGCGCCGTGTTCCTTCGGCGCCTAGCAAAGAGCGCGTGCCTTCGCCGCCTCGCCGCCTAAGAAAGCGCTGCATGCCTTCTCGCCCTCGCCGCCTAGCAAAGCTCCGCGTGCCGTCGCCGCCTAGCAAAGCGCCGTGTTCCTGCGGCGCCAGGCAAAGCAGCGCGTGCCTTCGCCGCCTCGCCGCCTAAGAAAGCGCTGCGTCCCTTTCGCCCTCGCCGCCCAACAAAGCGCCGTGTCCCTTCACCGCCTCCCCAATCGCTTCGGCCCTTCGCCGCCTCGCCGCCCAGCAAAGCGCTGCTTGCCTTCGCCGCCTCACACACCGCTGCGTCCCTTCGCCGCCTCGCCGCTTAGCAAACGCCCTAGTAGCGCCGAAGGCACACGGCGCTTTTGTAGGCGCCGAAGGCACGTGGCGCTTTGCTAAGCACCGAGGCAGCGAAGGCACGCAGCGATCTGATCGTGGTGGACGGGCTAGGGCGCCTTGCTAGGCGGCGAGGCGGCGAAGGCACGCAGCGCTTTGCCAGGCGCCCAAGGACGCAGCGCTGTGCGAGGCGGCGAGGGCACGCAGTGCTTTGCCAGGCGCCGAAGGCACGCAGCGCTTTGCCAGGCGCCCAAGGACGCAGCGCTCTAGGAGGCGGCGAGGGCACACAGTGCTTTGCTAGGCGGCGAGCGGACGTGGAGCTTTGCTAGGCAGCGAAGGCTGAGGACGCTTTGCTAGGCGCTTTGCTAGGCGGCGAAGGCACGAAGCGATTGGGGAGGCGGCGAAGGCACACGGCGCTTTGCTAGGCGGCGAGGGCGAGAAGGCACGCAGCGCTTTCTTAGGCGGCGAGGCAGCGAAGGCACGCGCTGCTTTGCTAGGCGCCCAAGGCACGCAGCGCTTCCTTCGTTTGCGAGGCAGCGAAGAGATGGAGCGCTTTGCTTGTTGGCCAGGCAGCGAACAGGCGCCGTGCTTTGCTTTCTGCCACTCAGCGAATACACGCAGCGCTCTGCTTTTTGGCGAGGCACTGAACAGATGCAGCGTTTAGTTTGCGAGGCGGCCAAGAGACGCGGCGCTTTGCATGCTGGCGAGGCGGCGAGCAGATCGAGTGCTTTGCTTGTTGGTGAGGCAGCGAAGAGATGCAGCGGTTTGCTTGTTGGCGAGGCAGCGAAGAGATTCAGCAGTCTCCTTGTTTGTGCCACAGCCAACATGCACAGTGGTTGCTCATTGTGCGAGGCAGCGAAGAGATGCAGCACCTTGCTTGTGCACCAGGTGGTGCAGTGGCATGGCGGATGGCTTTTTGGCGTGGAGGCGAAGCGAGGCAGCACTCTGCTAGTTGGCGAGGCAGCGCAGAGACGCAGCAGTCTGCTTGTTTGTGAGACAGCCAACATGCCCAGTGGTTAGCTCTTGTGCGAGGCAGCGAATGACCGCCGAGCAAATCGCTTTGTGCGTTCGCCGCCTCGCTGCCTAGCAAAGCGTCGTCTGCCTTGGGCGCCTAGCAAAGCTGCGCGTGCCGTCGCCGTCAAGCAAAGCGCCGTGTTCCTTGGGCACCTAGCAAAGAAGTGCCTGCGTTCGGCGCCTCGCCGCATCGCAGCCTAGCAAAGCGCTGCGTGCCTTCGGCGGCTGGCAAAGCCGTGCGTGCCTTCGCCGCCTCACACAGCGCGGCGTGCCTTCGCCGCCTGGCAGAGCAGCGCGTGCCTTCGCCGCCTCGCCGCCTGAGAAAGCGCTGCGTGCCTTCTCGCCCTCGCCGCCTAGCAAAGCGCCGTGTCCCTTCACCGCCTCGCCGCCTAGCAAAGCTCCGCGTGCCGTCGCCGCCTAGCAAAGCGCCGTGTTCCTTCGGCGCCTAGCAAAGAGCGCGTGCCTTCGCCGCCTCGCCGCCTAAGAAAGCGCTGCGTGCCTTCTCGCCCTCGCCGCCTAGCAAAGCTCCGCGTGCCGTCGCCGCCTAGCAAAGCGCCGTGTTCCTGCGGCGCCAGGCAAAGCAGCGCGTGCCTTCGCCGCCTCGCCGCCTCAGAAAGCGCTGCGTCCCTTTCGCCCTCGCCGCCCAACAAAGCGCCGTGTCCCTTCACCGCCTCCCCAATCGCTTCGGCCCTTCGCCGCCTCGCCGCCCAGCAAAGCGCTGCTTGCCTTCGCCGCCTCACACACCGCTGCGTCCCTTCGCCGCCTCGCCGCTTAGCAAACGCCCTAGTAGCGCCGAAGGCACACGGCGCTTTTGTAGGCGCCGAAGGCACGTGGCGCTTTGCTAAGCACCGAGGCAGCGAAGGCACGCAGCGATCTGATCGTGGTGGACGGGCTAGGGCGCCTTGCTAGGCGGCGAGGCGGCGAAGGCACGCAGCGCTTTGCCAGGCGCCCAAGGACGCAGCGCTGTGCGAGGCGGCGAGGGCACGCAGTGCTTTGCCAGGCGCCGAAGGCACGCAGCGCTTTGCCAGGCGCCCAAGGACGCAGCGCTCTAGGAGGCGGCGAGGGCACACAGTGCTTTGCTAGGCGGCGAGCGGACGTGGAGCTTTGCTAGGCAGCGAAGGCTGAGGACGCTTTGCTAGGCGCTTTGCTAGGCGGCGAAGGCACGAAGCGATTGGGGAGGCGGCGAAGGCACACGGCGCTTTGCTAGGCGGCGAGGGCGAGAAGGCACGCAGCGCTTTCTTAGGCGGCGAGGCAGCGAAGGCACGCGCTGCTTTGCTAGGCGCCCAAGGCACGCAGCGCTTCCTTCGTTTGCGAGGCAGCGAAGAGATGGAGCGCTTTGCTTGTTGGCCAGGCAGCGAACAGGCGCCGTGCTTTGCTTTCTGCCACTCAGCGAATACACGCAGCGCTCTGCTTTTTGGCGAGGCACTGAACAGATGCAGCGTTTAGTTTGCGAGGCGGCCAAGAGACGCGGCGCTTTGCATGCTGGCGAGGCGGCGAGCAGATCGAGTGCTTTGCTTGTTGGTGAGGCAGCGAAGAGATGCAGCGGTTTGCTTGTTGGCGAGGCAGCGAAGAGATTCAGCAGTCTCCTTGTTTGTGCCACAGCCAACATGCACAGTGGTTGCTCATTGTGCGAGGCAGCGAAGAGATGCAGCACCTTGCTTGTGCACCAGGTGGTGCAGTGGCATGGCGGATGGCTTTTTGGCGTGGAGGCGAAGCGAGGCAGCACTCTGCTAGTTGGCGAGGCAGCGCAGAGACGCAGCAGTCTGCTTGTTTGTGAGACAGCCAACATGCCCAGTGGTTAGCTCTTGTGCGAGGCAGCGAATGACCGCCGAGCAAATCGCTTTGTGCGTTCGCCGCCTCGCTGCCTAGCAAAGCGTCGTCTGCCTTGGGCGCCTAGCAAAGCTGCGCGTGCCGTCGCCGTCAAGCAAAGCGCCGCGTTCCTTGGGCACCTAGCAAAGAAGTGCCTGCGTTCGGCGCCTCGCCGCATCGCAGCCTAGCAAAGCGCTGCGTGCCTTCGGCGGCTGGCAAAGCCGTGCGTGCCTTCGCCGCCTCACACAGCGCGGCGTGCCTTCGCCGCCTGGCAGAGCAGCGCGTGCCTTCGCCGCCTCGCCGCCTGAGAAAGCGCTGCGTGCCTTCTCGCCCTCGCCGCCTAGCAAAGCGCCGTGTCCCTTCACCGCCTCGCCGCCTAGCAAAGCTCCGCGTGCCGTCGCCGCCTAGCAAAGCGCCGTGTTCCTGCGGCGCCAGGCAAAGCAGCGCGTGCCTTCGCCGCCTCGCCGCCTAAGAAAGCGCTGCGTCCCTTTCGCCCTCGCCGCCCAACAAAGCGCCCTGTCCCTTCACCGCCTCCCCAATCGCTTCGGCCCTTCGCCGCCTCGCCGCCCAGCAAAGCGCTGCTTGCCTTCGCCGCCTCACACACCGCTGCGTCCCTTCGCCGCCTCGCCGCTTAGCAAACGCCGTAGTAGCGCCGAAGGCACACGGCGCTTTTGTAGGCGCCGAAGGCACGTGGCGCTTTGCTAAGCACCGAGGCAGCGAAGGCACGCAGCGATCTGATCGTGGTGGACGGGCTAGGGCGCCTTGCTAGGCGGCGAGGCGGCGAAGGCACGCAGCGCTTTGCCAGGCGCCCAAGGACGCAGCGCTGTGCGAGGCGGCGAGGGCACGCAGTGCTTTGCCAGGCGCCGAAGGCACGCAGCGCTTTGCCAGGCGCCCAAGGACGCAGCGCTCTAGGAGGCGGCGAGGGCACACAGTGCTTTGCTAGGCGGCGAGCGGACGTGGAGCTTTGCTAGGCAGCGAAGGGTGAGGACGCTTTGCTAGGCGCTTTGCTAGGCGGCGAAGGCACGAAGCGATTGGGGAGGCGGCGAAGGCACACGGCGCTTTGCTAGGCGGCGAGGGCAAGAAGGCACGCAGCGCTTTCTTAGGCGGCGAGGCAGCGAAGGCACGCGCTGCTTTGCTAGGCGCCCAAGGCACGCAGCGCTTCCTTCGTTTGCGAGGCAGCGAAGAGATGGAGCGCTTTGCTTGTTGGCCAGGCAGCGAACAGGCGCCGTGCTTTGCTTTCTGCCACTCAGCGAATACACGCAGCGCTCTGCTTTTTGGCGAGGCACTGAACAGATGCAGCGTTTAGTTTGCGAGGCGGCCAAGAGACGCGGCGCTTTGCATGCTGGCGAGGCGGCGAGCAGATCGAGTGCTTTGCTTGTTGGTGAGGCAGCGAAGAGATGCAGCGGTTTGCTTGTTGGCGAGGCAGCGAAGAGATTCAGCAGTCTCCTTGTTTGTGCCACAGCCAACATGCACAGTGGTTGCTCATTGTGCGAGGCAGCGAAGAGATGCAGCACCTTGCTTGTGCACCAGGTGGTGCAGTGGCATGGCGGATGGCTTTTTGGCGTGGAGGCGAAGCGAGGCAGCACTCTGCTAGTTGGCGAGGCAGCGCAGAGACGCAGCAGTCTGCTTGTTTGTGAGACAGCCAACATGCCCAGTGGTTAGCTCTTGTGCGAGGCAGCGAATGACCGCCGAGCAAATCGCTTTGTGCGTTCGCCGCCTCGCTGCCTAGCAAAGCGTCGTCTGCCTTGGGCGCCTAGCAAAGCTGCGCGTGCCGTCGCCGTCAAGCAAAGCGCCGCGTTCCTTGGGCACCTAGCAAAGAAGTGCCTGCGTTCGGCGCCTCGCCGCATCGCAGCCTAGCAAAGCGCTGCGTGCCTTCGGCGGCTGGCAAAGCCGTGCGTGCCTTCGCCGCCTCACACAGCGCGGCGTGCCTTCGCCGCCTGGCAGAGCAGCGCGTGCCTTCGCCGCCTCGCCGCCTGAGAAAGCGCTGCGTGCCTTCTCGCCCTCGCCGCCTAGCAAAGCGCCGTGTCCCTTCACCGCCTCGCCGCCTAGCAAAGCTCCGCGTGCCGTCGCCGCCTAGCAAAGCGCCGTGTTCCTTCGGCGCCTAGCAAAGCAGCGCGTGCCTTCGCCGCCTCGCCGCCTAAGAAAGCGCTGCGTGCCTTCTCGCCCTCGCCGCCTAGCAAAGCTCCGCGTGCCGTCGCCGCCTAGCAAAGCGCCGTGTTCCTGCGGCGCCAGGCAAAGCAGCGCGTGCCTTCGCCGCCTCGCCGCCTAAGAAAGCGCTGCGTCCCTTTCGCCCTCGCCGCCCAACAAAGCGCCCTGTCCCTTCACCGCCTCCCCTATCGCTTCGGCCCTTCGCCGCCTCGCCGCCCAGCAAAGCGCTGCTTGCCTTCGCCGCCTCACACACCGCTGCGTCCCTTTGCCGCCTCGCCGCTTAGCAAACGCCGTAGTAGCGCCGAAGGCACACGGCGCTTTTGTAGGCGCCGAAGGCACGTGGCGCCTTGCTAAGCACCGAGGCAGCGAAGGCACGCAGCGATCTGATGGTGGTGGACGGGCTCGGGCGCCTTGCTAGGCGGCGAGGCGGCGAAGGCACGCAGCGCTTTGCCAGGCGCCCAAGGACGCAGCGCTGTGCGAGGCGGCGAGGGCATGCAGTGCTTTGCCAGGCGCCGAAGGCACGCAGCGCTCTAGGAGGCGGCGAGGGCACACAGTGCTTTGCTAGGCGGCGAGCGGACGTGGAGCTTTGCTAGGCAGCGAAGGCTGAGGACGCTTTGCTAGGCGCTTTGCTAGGCGGCGAAGGCACGAAGCGATTGGGGAGGCGGCGAAGGCACACGGCGCTTTGCTAGGCGGCGAGGGCGAGAAGGCACGCAGCGCTTTCTTAGGCGGCGAGGCAGCGAAGGCACGCGCTGCTTTGCTAGGCGCCCAAGGCACGCAGCGCTTCCTTCGTTTGCGAGGCAGCGAAGAGATGGAGCGCTTTGCTTGTTGGCCAGGCAGCGAACAGGCGCCGTGCTTTGCTTTCTGCCACTCAGCGAATACACGCAGCGCTCTGCTTTTTGGCGAGGCACTGAACAGATGCAGCGTTTAGTTTGCGAGGCGGCCAAGAGACGCGGCGCTTTGCATGCTGGCGAGGCGGCGAGCAGATCGAGTGCTTTGCTTGTTGGTGAGGCAGCGAAGAGATGCAGCGGTTTGCTTGTTGGCGAGGCAGCGAAGAGATTCAGCAGTCTCCTTGTTTGTGCCACAGCCAACATGCACAGTGGTTGCTCATTGTGCGAGGCAGCGAAGAGATGCAGCACCTTGCTTGTGCACCAGGTGGTGCAGTGGCATGGCGGATGGCTTTTTGGCGTGGAGGCGAAGCGAGGCAGCACTTTGCTAGTTGGCGAGGCAGCGCAGAGACGCAGCAGTCTGCTTGTTTGTGAGACAGCCAACATGCCCAGTGGTTAGCTCTTGTGCGAGGCAGCGAATGACCGCCGAGCAAATCGCTTTGTGCGTTCGCCGCCTCGCTGCCTAGCAAAGCGTCGTCTGCCTTGGGCGCCTAGCAAAGCTGCGCGTGCCGTCGCCGTCAAGCAAAGCGCCGTGTTCCTTGGGCACCTAGCAAAGAAGTGCCTGCGTTCGGCGCCTCGCCGCATCGCAGCCTAGCAAAGCGCTGCGTGCCTTCGGCGGCTGGCAAAGCCGTGCGTGCCTTCGCCGCCTCACACAGCGCGGCGTGCCTTCGCCGCCTGGCAGAGCAGCGCGTGCCTTCGCCGCCTCGCCGCCTGAGAAAGCGCTGCGTGCCTTCTCGCCCTCGCCGCCTAGCAAAGCGCCGTGTCCCTTCACCGCCTCGCCGCCTAGCAAAGCTCCGCGTGCCGTCGCCGCCTAGCAAAGCGCCGTGTTCCTGCGGCGCCAGGCAAAGCAGCGCGTGCCTTCGCCGCCTCGCCGCCTAAGAAAGCGCTGCGTCCCTTTCGCCCTCGCCGCCCAACAAAGCGCCCTGTCCCTTCACCGCCTCCCCAATCGCTTCGGCCCTTCGCCGCCTCGCCGCCCAGCAAAGCGCTGCTTGCCTTCGCCGCCTCACACACCGCTGCGTCCCTTCGCCGCCTCGCCGCTTAGCAAACGCCGTAGTAGCGCCGAAGGGACACGGCGCTTTTGTAGGCGCCGAAGGCACGTGGCGCCTTGCTAAGCACCGAGGCAGCGAAGGCACGCAGCGATCTGATCGTGGTGGACGGGCTAGGGCGCCTTGCTAGGCGGCGAGGCGGCGAAGGCACGCAGCGCTTTGCCAGGCGCCCAAGGACGCAGCGCTGTGCGAGGCGGCGAGGGCACGCAGTGCTTTGCCAGGCGCCGAAGGCACGCAGCGCTTTGCCAGGCGCCCAAGGACGCAGCGCTCTAGGAGGCGGCGAGGGCACACAGTGCTTTGCTAGGCGGCGAGCGGACGTGGAGCTTTGCTAGGCAGCGAAGGCTGAGGACGCTTTGCTAGGCGCTTTGCTAGGCGGCGAAGGCACGAAGCGATTGGGGAGGCGGCGAAGGCACACGGCGCTTTGCTAGGCGGCGAGGGCGAGAAGGCACGCAGCGCTTTCTTAGGCGGCGAGGCAGCGAAGGCACGCGCTGCTTTGCTAGGCGCCGAAGGCACGCAGCGCTTCCTTCGTTTGCGAGGCAGCGAAGAGATGGAGCGCTTTGCTTGTTGGCCAGGCAGCGAACAGGCGCCGTGCTTTGCTTTCTGCCACTCAGCGAATACACGCAGCGCTCTGCTTTTTGGCGAGGCACTGAACAGATGCAGCGTTTAGTTTGCGAGGCGGCCAAGAGACGCGGCGCTTTGCATGCTGGCGAGGCGGCGAGCAGATCGAGTGCTTTGCTTGTTGGTGAGGCAGCGAAGAGATGCAGCGGTTTGCTTGTTGGCGAGGCAGCGAAGAGATTCAGCAGTCTCCTTGTTTGTGCCACAGCCAACATGCACAGTGGTTGCTCATTGTGCGAGGCAGCGAAGAGATGCAGCACCTTGCTTGTGCACCAGGTGGTGCAGTGGCATGGCGGATGGCTTTTTGGCGTGGAGGCGAAGCGAGGCAGCACTCTGCTAGTTGGCGAGGCAGCGCAGAGACGCAGCAGTCTGCTTGTTTGTGAGACAGCCAACATGCCCAGGGGTTAGCTCTTGTGCGAGGCAGCGAATGACCGCCGAGCAAATCGCTTTGTGCGTTCGCCGCCTCGCTGCCTAGCAAAGCGTCGTCTGCCTTGGGCGCCTAGCAAAGCTGCGCGTGCCGTCGCCGTCAAGCAAAGCGCCGCGTTCCTTGGGCACCTAGCAAAGAAGTGCCTGCGTTCGGCGCCTCGCCGCATCGCAGCCTAGCAAAGCGCTGCGTGCCTTCGGCGGCTGGCAAAGCCGTGCGTGCCTTCGCCGCCTCACACAGCGCGGCGTGCCTTCGCCGCCTGGCAGAGCAGCGCGTGCCTTCGCCGCCTCGCCGCCTGAGAAAGCGCTGCGTGCCTTCTCGCCCTCGCCGCCTAGCAAAGCGCCGTGTCCCTTCACCGCCTCGCCGCCTAGCAAAGCTCCGCGTGCCGTCGCCGCCTAGCAAAGCGCCGTGTTCCTGCGGCGCCAGGCAAAGCAGCGCGTGCCTTCGCCGCCTCGCCGCCTAAGAAAGCGCTGCGTCCCTTTCGCCCTCGCCGCCCAACAAAGCGCCCTGTCCCTTCACCGCCTCCCCAATCGCTTCGGCCCTTCGCCGCCTCGCCGCCCAGCAAAGCGCTGCTTGCCTTCGCCGCCTCACACACCGCTGCGTCCCTTCGCCGCCTCGCCGCTTAGCAAACGCCGTAGTAGCGCCGAAGGCACACGGCGCTTTTGTAGGCGCCGAAGGCACGTGGCGCTTTGCTAAGCACCGAGGCAGCGAAGGCACGCAGCGATCTGATCGTGGTGGACGGGCTAGGGCGCCTTGCTAGGCGGCGAGGCGGCGAAGGCACGCAGCGCTTTGCCAGGCGCCCAAGGACGCAGCGCTGTGCGAGGCGGCGAGGGCACGCAGTGCTTTGCCAGGCGCCGAAGGCACGCAGCGCTTTGCCAGGCGCCCAAGGACGCAGCGCTCTAGGAGGCGGCGAGGGCACACAGTGCTTTGCTAGGCGGCGAGCGGACGTGGAGCTTTGCTAGGCAGCGAAGGGTGAGGACGCTTTGCTAGGCGCTTTGCTAGGCGGCGAAGGCACGAAGCGATTGGGGAGGCGGCGAAGGCACACGGCGCTTTGCTAGGCGGCGAGGGCGAGAAGGCACGCAGCGCTTTCTTAGGCGGCGAGGCAGCGAAGGCACGCGCTGCTTTGCTAGGCGCCCAAGGCACGCAGCGCTTCCTTCGTTTGCGAGGCAGCGAAGAGATGGAGCGCTTTGCTTGTTGGCCAGGCAGCGAACAGGCGCCGTGCTTTGCTTTCTGCCACTCAGCGAATACACGCAGCGCTCTGCTTTTTGGCGAGGCACTGAACAGATGCAGCGTTTAGTTTGCGAGGCGGCCAAGAGACGCGGCGCTTTGCATGCTGGCGAGGCGGCGAGCAGATCGAGTGCTTTGCTTGTTGGTGAGGCAGCGAAGAGATGCAGCGGTTTGCTTGTTGGCGAGGCAGCGAAGAGATTCAGCAGTCTCCTTGTTTGTGCCACAGCCAACATGCACAGTGGTTGCTCATTGTGCGAGGCAGCGAAGAGATGCAGCACCTTGCTTGTGCACCAGGTGGTGCAGTGGCATGGCGGATGGCTTTTTGGCGTGGAGGCGAAGCGAGGCAGCACTCTGCTAGTTGGCGAGGCAGCGCAGAGACGCAGCAGTCTGCTTGTTTGTGAGACAGCCAACATGCCCAGTGGTTAGCTCTTGTGCGAGGCAGCGAATGACCGCCGAGCAAATCGCTTTGTGCGTTCGCCGCCTCGCTGCCTAGCAAAGCGTCGTCTGCCTTGGGCGCCTAGCAAAGCTGCGCGTGCCGTCGCCGTCAAGCAAAGCGCCGTGTTCCTTGGGCACCTAGCAAAGAAGTGCCTGCGTTCGGCGCCTCGCCGCATCGCAGCCTAGCAAAGCGCTGCGTGCCTTCGGCGGCTGGCAAAGCCGTGCGTGCCTTCGCCGCCTCACACAGCGCGGCGTGCCTTCGCCGCCTGGCAGAGCAGCGCGTGCCTTCGCCGCCTCGCCGCCTGAGAAAGCGCTGCGTGCCTTCTCGCCCTCGCCGCCTAGCAAAGCGCCGTGTCCCTTCACCGCCTCGCCGCCTAGCAAAGCTCCGCGTGCCGTCGCCGCCTAGCAAAGCGCCGTGTTCCTGCGGCGCCAGGCAAAGCAGCGCGTGCCTTCGCCGCCTCGCCGCCTAAGAAAGCGCTGCGTCCCTTTCGCCCTCGCCGCCCAACAAAGCGCCCTGTCCCTTCACCGCCTCCCCTATCGCTTCGGCCCTTCGCCGCCTCGCCGCCCAGCAAAGCGCTGCTTGCCTTCGCCGCCTCACACACCGCTGCGTCCCTTTGCCGCCTCGCCGCTTAGCAAACGCCGTAGTAGCGCCGAAGGCACACGGCGCTTTTGTAGGCGCCGAAGGCACGTGGCGCCTTGCTAAGCACCGAGGCAGCGAAGGCACGCAGCGATCTGATCGTGGTGGACGGGCTAGGGCGCCTTGCTAGGCGGCGAGGCGGCGAAGGCACGCAGCGCTTTGCCAGGCGCCCAAGGACGCAGCGCTGTGCGAGGCGGCGAGGGCATGCAGTGCTTTGCCAGGCGCCGAAGGCACGCAGCGCTCTAGGAGGCGGCGAGGGCACACAGTGCTTTGCTAGGCGGCGAGCGGACGTGGAGCTTTGCTAGGCAGCGAAGGCTGAGGACGCTTTGCTAGGCGCTTTGCTAGGCGGCGAAGGCACGAAGCGATTGGGGAGGCGGCGAAGGCACACGGCGCTTTGCTAGGCGGCGAGGGCGAGAAGGCACGCAGCGCTTTCTTAGGCGGCGAGGCAGCGAAGGCACGCGCTGCTTTGCTAGGCGCCCAAGGCACGCAGCGCTTCCTTCGTTTGCGAGGCAGCGAAGAGATGGAGCGCTTTGCTTGTTGGCCAGGCAGCGAACAGGCGCCGTGCTTTGCTTTCTGCCACTCAGCGAATACACGCAGCGCTCTGCTTTTTGGCGAGGCACTGAACAGATGCAGCGTTTAGTTTGCGAGGCGGCCAAGAGACGCGGCGCTTTGCATGCTGGCGAGGCGGCGAGCAGATCGAGTGCTTTGCTTGTTGGTGAGGCAGCGAAGAGATGCAGCGGTTTGCTTGTTGGCGAGGCAGCGAAGAGATTCAGCAGTCTCCTTGTTTGTGCCACAGCCAACATGCCCAGTGGTTGCTCATTGTGCGAGGCAGCGAAGAGATGCAGCACCTTGCTTGTGCACCAGGTGGTGCAGTGGCATGGCGGATGGCTTTTTGGCGTGGAGGCGAAGCGAGGCAGCACTTTGCTAGTTGGCGAGGCAGCGCAGAGACGCAGCAGTCTGCTTGTTTGTGAGACAGCCAACATGCCCAGTGGTTAGCTCTTGTGCGAGGCAGCGAATGACCGCCGAGCAAATCGCTTTGTGCGTTCGCCGCCTCGCTGCCTAGCAAAGCGTCGTCTGCCTTGGGCGCCTAGCAAAGCTGCGCGTGCCGTCGCCGTCAAGCAAAGCGCCGTGTTCCTTGGGCACCTAGCAAAGAAGTGCCTGCGTTCGGCGCCTCGCCGCATCGCAGCCTAGCAAAGCGCTGCGTGCCTTCGGCGGCTGGCAAAGCCGTGCGTGCCTTCGCCGCCTCACACACCGCGGCGTGCCTTCGCCGCCTGGCAGAGCAGCGCGTGCCTTCGCCGCCTCGCCGCCTGAGAAAGCGCTGCGTGCCTTCTCGCCCTCGCCGCCTAGCAAAGCGCCGTGTCCCTTCACCGCCTCGCCGCCTAGCAAAGCTCCGCGTGCCGTCGCCGCCTAGCAAAGCGCCGTGTTCCTTCGGCGCCTAGCAAAGCAGCGCGTGCCTTCGCCGCCTCGCCGCCTAAGAAAGCGCTGCGTGCCTTCTCGCCCTCGCCGCCTAGCAAAGCTCCGCGTGCCGTCGCCGCCTAGCAAAGCGCCGTGTTCCTGCGGCGCCAGGCAAAGCAGCGCGTGCCTTCGCCGCCTCGCCGCCTAAGAAAGCGCTGCGTCCCTTTCGCCCTCGCCGCCCAACAAAGCGCCCTGTCCCTTCACCGCCTCCCCTATCGCTTCGGCCCTTCGCCGCCTCGCCGCCCAGCAAAGCGCTGCTTGCCTTCGCCGCCTCACACACCGCTGCGTCCCTTTGCCGCCTCGCCGCTTAGCAAACGCCGTAGTAGCGCCGAAGGCACACGGCGCTTTTGTAGGCGCCGAAGGCACGTGGCGCCTTGCTAAGCACCGAGGCAGCGAAGGCACGCAGCGATCTGATCGTGGTGGACGGGCTAGGGCGCCTTGCTAGGCGGCGAGGCGGCGAAGGCACGCAGCGCTTTGCCAGGCGCCCAAGGACGCAGCGCTGTGCGAGGCGGCGAGGGCACGCAGTGCTTTGCCAGGCGCCGAAGGCACGCAGCGCTCTAGGAGGCGGCGAGGGCACACAGTGCTTTGCTAGGCGGCGAGCGGACGTGGAGCTTTGCTAGGCAGCGAAGGCTGAGGACGCTTTGCTAGGCGCTTTGCTAGGCGGCGAAGGCACGAAGCGATTGGGGAGGCGGCGAAGGCACACGGCGCTTTGCTAGGCGGCGAGGGCGAGAAGGCACGCAGCGCTTTCTTAGGCGGCGAGGCAGCGAAGGCACGCGCTGCTTTGCTAGGCGCCGAAGGCACGCAGCGCTTCCTTCGTTTGCGAGGCAGCGAAGAGATGGAGCGCTTTGCTTGTTGGCCAGGCAGCGAACAGGCGCCGTGCTTTGCTTTCTGCCACTCAGCGAATACACGCAGCGCTCTGCTTTTTGGCGAGGCACTGAACAGATGCAGCGTTTAGTTTGCGAGGCGGCCAAGAGACGCGGCGCTTTGCATGCTGGCGAGGCGGCGAGCAGATCGAGTGCTTTGCTTGTTGGTGAGGCAGCGAAGAGATGCAGCGGTTTGCTTGTTGGCGAGGCAGCGAAGAGATTCAGCAGTCTCCTTGTTTGTGCCACAGCCAACATGCCCAGTGGTTGCTCATTGTGCGAGGCAGCGAAGAGATGCAGCACCTTGCTTGTGCACCAGGTGGTGCAGTGGCATGGCGGATGGCTTTTTGGCGTGGAGGCGAAGCGAGGCAGCATTTTGCTAGTTGGCGAGGCAGCGCAGAGACGCAGCAGTCTGCTTGTTTGTGAGACAGCCAACATGCCCAGTGGTTAGCTCTTGTGCGAGGCAGCGAATGACCGCCGAGCAAATCGCTTTGTGCGTTCGCCGCCTCGCTGCCTAGCAAAGCGTCGTCTGCCTTGGGCGCCTAGCAAAGCTGCGCGTGCCGTCGCCGTCAAGCAAAGCGCCGTGTTCCTTGGGCACCTAGCAAAGAAGTGCCTGCGTTCGGCGCCTCGCCGCATCGCAGCCTAGCAAAGCGCTGCGTGCCTTCGGCGGCTGGCAAAGCCGTGCGTGCCTTCGCCGCCTCACACAGCGCGGCGTGCCTTCGCCGCCTGGCAGAGCAGCGCGTGCCTTCGCCGCCTCGCCGCCTGAGAAAGCGCTGCGTGCCTTCTCGCCCTCGCCGCCTAGCAAAGCGCCGTGTCCCTTCACCGCCTCGCCGCCTAGCAAAGCTCCGCGTGCCGTCGCCGCCTAGCAAAGCGCCGTGTTCCTTCGGCGCCTAGCAAAGCAGCGCGTGCCTTCGCCGCCTCGCCGCCTAAGAAAGCGCTGCGTGCCTTCTCGCCCTCGCCGCCTAGCAAAGCTCCGCGTGCCGTCGCCGCCTAGCAAAGCGCCGTGTTCCTGCGGCGCCAGGCAAAGCAGCGCGTGCCTTCGCCGCCTCGCCGCCTAAGAAAGCGCTGCGTCCCTTTCGCCCTCGCCGCCCAACAAAGCGCCCTGTCCCTTCACCGCCTCCCCTATCGCTTCGGCCCTTCGCCGCCTCGCCGCCCAGCAAAGCGCTGCTTGCCTTCGCCGCCTCACACACCGCTGCGTCCCTTCGCCGCCTCGCCGCTTAGCAAACGCCCTAGTAGCGCCGAAGGCACACGGCGCTTTTGTAGGCGCCGAAGGCACGTGGCGCCTTGCTAAGCACCGAGGCAGCGAAGGCACGCAGCGATCTGATCGTGGTCGACGGGCTCGGGCGCCTTGCTAGGCGGCGAGGCGGCGAAGGCACGCAGCGCTTTGCCAGGCGCCCAAGGACGCAGCGCTGTGCGAGGCGGCGAGGGCACGCAGCGCTTTGCCAGGCGCCCAAGGACGCAGCGCTCTAGGAGGCGGCGAGGGCGCACAGTGCTTTGCTAGGCGGCGAGCGGACGTGGAGCTTTGCTAGGCAGCGAAGGCTGAGGACGCTTTGCTAGGCGCTTTGCTAGGCGGCGAAGGCACGAAGCGATTGGGGAGGCGGCGAAGGCACACGGCGCTTTGCTAGGCGGCGAGGGCGAGAAGGCACGCAGCGCTTTCTTAGGCGGCGAGGCAGCGAAGGCACGCGCTGCTTTGCTAGGCGCCCAAGGCACGCAGCGCTTCCTTCGTTTGCGAGGCAGCGAAGAGATGGAGCGCTTTGCTTGTTGGCCAGGCAGCGAACAGGCGCCGTGCTTTGCTTTCTGCCACTCAGCGAATACACGCAGCGCTCTGCTTTTTGGCGAGGCACTGAACAGATGCAGCGTTTAGTTTGCGAGGCGGCCAAGAGACGCGGCGCTTTGCATGCTGGCGAGGCGGCGAGCAGATCGAGTGCTTTGCTTGTTGGTGAGGCAGCGAAGAGATGCAGCGGTTTGCTTGTTGGCGAGGCAGCGAAGAGATTCAGCAGTCTCCTTGTTTGTGCCACAGCCAACATGCACAGTGGTTGCTCATTGTGCGAGGCAGCGAAGAGATGCAGCACCTTGCTTGTGCACCAGGTGGTGCAGTGGCATGGCGGATGGCTTTTTGGCGTGGAGGCGAAGCGAGGCAGCACTTTGCTAGTTGGCGAGGCAGCGCAGAGACGCAGCAGTCTGCTTGTTTGTGAGACAGCCAACATGCCCAGTGGTTAGCTCTTGTGCGAGGCAGCGAATGACCGCCGAGCAAATCGCTTTGTGCGTTCGCCGCCTCGCTGCCTAGCAAAGCGTCGTCTGCCTTGGGCGCCTAGCAAAGCTGCGCGTGCCGTCGCCGTCAAGCAAAGCGCCGTGTTCCTTGGGCACCTAGCAAAGAAGTGCCTGCGTTCGGCGCCTCGCCGCATCGCAGCCTAGCAAAGCGCTGCGTGCCTTCGGCGGCTGGCAAAGCCGTGCGTGCCTTCGCCGCCTCACACACCGCGGCGTGCCTTCGCCGCCTGGCAGAGCAGCGCGTGCCTTCGCCGCCTCGCCGCCTGAGAAAGCGCTGCGTGCCTTCTCGCCCTCGCCGCCTAGCAAAGCGCCGTGTCCCTTCACCGCCTCGCCGCCTAGCAAAGCTCCGCGTGCCGTCGCCGCCTAGCAAAGCGCCGTGTTCCTTCGGCGCCAGGCAAAGCAGCGCGTGCCTTCGCCGCCTCGCCGCCTAAGAAAGCGCTGCGTGCCTTCTCGCCCTCGCCGCCTAGCAAAGCTCCGCGTGCCGTCGCCGCCTAGCAAAGCGCCGTGTTCCTGCGGCGCCAGGCAAAGCAGCGCGTGCCTTCGCCGCCTCGCCGCCTAAGAAAGCGCTGCGTGCCTTTCGCCCTCGCCGCCCAACAAAGCGCCCTGTCCCTTCACCGCCTCCCCAATCGCTTCGGCCCTTCGCCGCCTCGCCGCCCAGCAAAGCGCTGCTTGCCTTCGCCGCCTCACACACCGCTGCGTCCCTTCGCCGCCTCGCCGCTTAGCAAACGCCGTAGTAGCGCCGAAGGCACACGGCGCTTTTGTAGGCGCCGAAGGCACGTGGCGCCTTGCTAAGCACCGAGGCAGCGAAGGCACGCAGCGATCTGATGGTGGTGGACGGGCTAGGGCGCCTTGCTAGGCGGCGAGGCGGCGAAGGCACGCAGCGCTTTGCCAGGCGCCCAAGGACGCAGCGCTGTGCGAGGCGGCGAGGGCACGCAGCGCTTTGCCAGGCGCCCAAGGACGCAGCGCTCTAGGAGGCGGCGAGGGCGCACAGTGCTTTGCTAGGCGGCCAGCGGACGTGGAGCTTTGCTAGGCAGCGAAGGCTGAGGACGCTTTGCTAGGCGCTTTGCTAGGCGGCGAAGGCACGAAGCGATTGGGGAGGCGGCGAAGGCACACGGCGCTTTGCTAGGCGGCGAGGGCGAGAAGGCACGCAGCGCTTTCTTAGGCGGCGAGGCAGCGAAGGCACGCGCTGCTTTGCTAGGCGCCGAAGGCACGCAGCGCTTCCTTCGTTTGCGAGGCAGCGAAGAGATGGAGCGCTTTGCTTGTTGGCCAGGCAGCGAACAGGCGCCGTGCTTTGCTTTCTGCCACTCAGCGAATACACGCAGCGCTCTGCTTTTTGGCGAGGCACTGAACAGATGCAGCGTTTAGTTTGCGAGGCGGCCAAGAGACGCGGCGCTTTGCATGCTGGCGAGGCGGCGAGCAGATCGAGTGCTTTGCTTGTTGGTGAGGCAGCGAAGAGATGCAGCGGTTTGCTTGTTGGCGAGGCAGCGAAGAGATTCAGCAGTCTCCTTGTTTGTGCCACAGCCAACATGCCCAGTGGTTGCTCATTGTGCGAGGCAGCGAAGAGATGCAGCACCTTGCTTGTGCACCAGGTGGTGCAGTGGCATGGCGGATGGCTTTTTGGCGTGGAGGCGAAGCGAGGCAGCACTTTGCTAGTTGGCGAGGCAGCGCAGAGACGCAGCAGTCTGCTTGTTTGTGAGACAGCCAACATGCCCAGTGGTTAGCTCTTGTGCGAGGCAGCGAATGACCGCCGAGCAAATCGCTTTGTGCGTTCGCCGCCTCGCTGCCTAGCAAAGCGTCGTCTGCCTTGGGCGCCTAGCAAAGCTGCGCGTGCCGTCGCCGTCAAGCAAAGCGCCGTGTTCCTTGGGCACCTAGCAAAGAAGTGCCTGCGTTCGGCGCCTCGCCGCATCGCAGCCTAGCAAAGCGCTGCGTGCCTTCGGCGGCTGGCAAAGCCGTGCGTGCCTTCGCCGCCTCACACAGCGCGGCGTGCCTTCGCCGCCTGGCAGAGCAGCGCGTGCCTTCGCCGCCTCGCCGCCTGAGAAAGCGC
Organism: Apteryx mantelli; assembly: GCF_036417845.1. NCBI lineage: Eukaryota > Metazoa > Chordata > Aves > Apterygiformes > Apterygidae > Apteryx > Apteryx mantelli. The sequence goes on from NC_090009.1 coordinate 4,094,218, forward strand.
TGCGTGCCTTCTCGCCCTCGCCGCCTAGCAAAGCGCCGTGTCCCTTCACCGCCTCGCCGCCTAGCAAAGCTCCGCGTGCCGTCGCCGCCTAGCAAAGCGCCGTGTTCCTTCGGCGCCTAGCAAAGCAGCGCGTGCCTTCGCCGCCTCGCCGCCTAAGAAAGCGCTGCGTGCCTTCTCGCCCTCGCCGCCTAGCAAAGCTCCGCGTGCCGTCGCCGCCTAGCAAAGCGCCGTGTTCCTGCGGCGCCAGGCAAAGCAGCGCGTGCCTTCGCCGCCTCGCCGCCTAAGAAAGCGCTGCGTGCCTTTCGCCCTCGCCGCCCAACAAAGCGCCCTGTCCCTTCACCGCCTCCCCAATCGCTTCGGCCCTTCGCCGCCTCGCCGCCCAGCAAAGCGCTGCTTGCCTTCGCCGCCTCACACACCGCTGCGTCCCTTCGCCGCCTCGCCGCTTAGCAAACGCCGTAGTAGCGCCGAAGGCACACGGCGCTTTTGTAGGCGCCGAAGGCACGTGGCGCCTTGCTAAGCACCGAGGCAGCGAAGGCACGCAGCGATCTGATCGTGGTGGACGGGCTAGGGCGCCTTGCTAGGCGGCGAGGCGGCGAAGGCACGCAGCGCTTTGCCAGGCGCCCAAGGACGCAGCGCTGTGCGAGGCGGCGAGGGCACGCAGTGCTTTGCCAGGCGCCGAAGGCACGCAGCGCTTTGCCAGGCGCCCAAGGACGCAGCGCTCTAGGAGGCGGCGAGGGCACACAGTGCTTTGCTAGGCGGCGAGCGGACGTGGAGCTTTGCTAGGCAGCGAAGGCTGAGGACGCTTTGCTAGGCGCTTTGCTAGGCGGCGAAGGCACGAAGCGATTGGGGAGGCGGCGAAGGCACACGGCGCTTTGCTAGGCGGCGAGGGCGAGAAGGCACGCAGCGCTTTCTTAGGCGGCGAGGCAGCGAAGGCACGCGCTGCTTTGCTAGGCGCCCAAGGCACGCAGCGCTTCCTTCGTTTGCGAGGCAGCGAAGAGATGGAGCGCTTTGCTTGTTGGCCAGGCAGCGAACAGGCGCCGTGCTTTGCTTTCTGCCACTCAGCGAATACACGCAGCGCTCTGCTTTTTGGCGAGGCACTGAACAGATGCAGCGTTTAGTTTGCGAGGCGGCCAAGAGACGCGGCGCTTTGCATGCTGGCGAGGCGGCGAGCAGATCGAGTGCTTTGCTTGTTGGTGAGGCAGCGAAGAGATGCAGCGGTTTGCTTGTTGGCGAGGCAGCGAAGAGATTCAGCAGTCTCCTTGTTTGTGCCACAGCCAACATGCACAGTGGTTGCTCATTGTGCGAGGCAGCGAAGAGATGCAGCACCTTGCTTGTGCACCAGGTGGTGCAGTGGCATGGCGGATGGCTTTTTGGCGTGGAGGCGAAGCGAGGCAGCACTCTGCTAGTTGGCGAGGCAGCGCAGAGACGCAGCAGTCTGCTTGTTTGTGAGACAGCCAACATGCCCAGTGGTTAGCTCTTGTGCGAGGCAGCGAATGACCGCCGAGCAAATCGCTTTGTGCGTTCGCCGCCTCGCTGCCTAGCAAAGCGTCGTCTGCCTTGGGCGCCTAGCAAAGCTGCGCGTGCCGTCGCCGTCAAGCAAAGCGCCGTGTTCCTTGGGCACCTAGCAAAGAAGTGCCTGCGTTCGGCGCCTCGCCGCATCGCAGCCTAGCAAAGCGCTGCGTGCCTTCGGCGGCTGGCAAAGCCGTGCGTGCCTTCGCCGCCTCACACAGCGCGGCGTGCCTTCGCCGCCTGGCAGAGCAGCGCGTGCCTTCGCCGCCTCGCCGCCTGAGAAAGCGCTGCGTGCCTTCTCGCCCTCGCCGCCTAGCAAAGCGCCGTGTCCCTTCACCGCCTCGCCGCCTAGCAAAGCTCCGCGTGCCGTCGCCGCCTAGCAAAGCGCCGTGTTCCTGCGGCGCCAGGCAAAGCAGCGCGTGCCTTCGCCGCCTCGCCGCCTAAGAAAGCGCTGCGTCCCTTTCGCCCTCGCCGCCCAACAAAGCGCCCTGTCCCTTCACCGCCTCCCCTATCGCTTCGGCCCTTCGCCGCCTCGCCGCCCAGCAAAGCGCTGCTTGCCTTCGCCGCCTCACACACCGCTGCGTCCCTTTGCCGCCTCGCCGCTTAGCAAACGCCGTAGTAGCGCCGAAGGCACACGGCGCTTTTGTAGGCGCCGAAGGCACGTGGCGCCTTGCTAAGCACCGAGGCAGCGAAGGCACGCAGCGATCTGATCGTGGTGGACGGGCTAGGGCGCCTTGCTAGGCGGCGAGGCGGCGAAGGCACGCAGCGCTTTGCCAGGCGCCCAAGGACGCAGCGCTGTGCGAGGCGGCGAGGGCATGCAGTGCTTTGCCAGGCGCCGAAGGCACGCAGCGCTCTAGGAGGCGGCGAGGGCACACAGTGCTTTGCTAGGCGGCGAGCGGACGTGGAGCTTTGCTAGGCAGCGAAGGCTGAGGACGCTTTGCTAGGCGCTTTGCTAGGCGGCGAAGGCACGAAGCGATTGGGGAGGCGGCGAAGGCACACGGCGCTTTGCTAGGCGGCGAGGGCGAGAAGGCACGCAGCGCTTTCTTAGGCGGCGAGGCAGCGAAGGCACGCGCTGCTTTGCTAGGCGCCCAAGGCACGCAGCGCTTCCTTCGTTTGCGAGGCAGCGAAGAGATGGAGCGCTTTGCTTGTTGGCCAGGCAGCGAACAGGCGCCGTGCTTTGCTTTCTGCCACTCAGCGAATACACGCAGCGCTCTGCTTTTTGGCGAGGCACTGAACAGATGCAGCGTTTAGTTTGCGAGGCGGCCAAGAGACGCGGCGCTTTGCATGCTGGCGAGGCGGCGAGCAGATCGAGTGCTTTGCTTGTTGGTGAGGCAGCGAAGAGATGCAGCGGTTTGCTTGTTGGCGAGGCAGCGAAGAGATTCAGCAGTCTCCTTGTTTGTGCCACAGCCAACATGCACAGTGGTTGCTCATTGTGCGAGGCAGCGAAGAGATGCAGCACCTTGCTTGTGCACCAGGTGGTGCAGTGGCATGGCGGATGGCTTTTTGGCGTGGAGGCGAAGCGAGGCAGCACTTTGCTAGTTGGCGAGGCAGCGCAGAGACGCAGCAGTCTGCTTGTTTGTGAGACAGCCAACATGCCCAGTGGTTAGCTCTTGTGCGAGGCAGCGAATGACCGCCGAGCAAATCGCTTTGTGCGTTCGCCGCCTCGCTGCCTAGCAAAGCGTCGTCTGCCTTGGGCGCCTAGCAAAGCTGCGCGTGCCGTCGCCGTCAAGCAAAGCGCCGTGTTCCTTGGGCACCTAGCAAAGAAGTGCCTGCGTTCGGCGCCTCGCCGCATCGCAGCCTAGCAAAGCGCTGCGTGCCTTCGGCGGCTGGCAAAGCCGTGCGTGCCTTCGCCGCCTCACACACCGCGGCGTGCCTTCGCCGCCTGGCAGAGCAGCGCGTGCCTTCGCCGCCTCGCCGCCTGAGAAAGCGCTGCGTGCCTTCTCGCCCTCGCCGCCTAGCAAAGCGCCGTGTCCCTTCACCGCCTCGCCGCCTAGCAAAGCTCCGCGTGCCGTCGCCGCCTAGCAAAGCGCCGTGTTCCTTCGGCGCCTAGCAAAGCAGCGCGTGCCTTCGCCGCCTCGCCGCCTAAGAAAGCGCTGCGTGCCTTCTCGCCCTCGCCGCCTAGCAAAGCTCCGCGTGCCGTCGCCGCCTAGCAAAGCGCCGTGTTCCTGCGGCGCCAGGCAAAGCAGCGCGTGCCTTCGCCGCCTCGCCGCCTAAGAAAGCGCTGCGTCCCTTTCGCCCTCGCCGCCCAACAAAGCGCCCTGTCCCTTCACCGCCTCCCCTATCGCTTCGGCCCTTCGCCGCCTCGCCGCCCAGCAAAGCGCTGCTTGCCTTCGCCGCCTCACACACCGCTGCGTCCCTTTGCCGCCTCGCCGCTTAGCAAACGCCGTAGTAGCGCCGAAGGCACACGGCGCTTTTGTAGGCGCCGAAGGCACGTGGCGCCTTGCTAAGCACCGAGGCAGCGAAGGCACGCAGCGATCTGATCGTGGTGGACGGGCTAGGGCGCCTTGCTAGGCGGCGAGGCGGCGAAGGCACGCAGCGCTTTGCCAGGCGCCCAAGGACGCAGCGCTGTGCGAGGCGGCGAGGGCACGCAGTGCTTTGCCAGGCGCCGAAGGCACGCAGCGCTCTAGGAGGCGGCGAGGGCACACAGTGCTTTGCTAGGCGGCGAGCGGACGTGGAGCTTTGCTAGGCAGCGAAGGCTGAGGACGCTTTGCTAGGCGCTTTGCTAGGCGGCGAAGGCACGAAGCGATTGGGGAGGCGGCGAAGGCACACGGCGCTTTGCTAGGCGGCGAGGGCGAGAAGGCACGCAGCGCTTTCTTAGGCGGCGAGGCAGCGAAGGCACGCGCTGCTTTGCTAGGCGCCGAAGGCACGCAGCGCTTCCTTCGTTTGCGAGGCAGCGAAGAGATGGAGCGCTTTGCTTGTTGGCCAGGCAGCGAACAGGCGCCGTGCTTTGCTTTCTGCCACTCAGCGAATACACGCAGCGCTCTGCTTTTTGGCGAGGCACTGAACAGATGCAGCGTTTAGTTTGCGAGGCGGCCAAGAGACGCGGCGCTTTGCATGCTGGCGAGGCGGCGAGCAGATCGAGTGCTTTGCTTGTTGGTGAGGCAGCGAAGAGATGCAGCGGTTTGCTTGTTGGCGAGGCAGCGAAGAGATTCAGCAGTCTCCTTGTTTGTGCCACAGCCAACATGCCCAGTGGTTGCTCATTGTGCGAGGCAGCGAAGAGATGCAGCACCTTGCTTGTGCACCAGGTGGTGCAGTGGCATGGCGGATGGCTTTTTGGCGTGGAGGCGAAGCGAGGCAGCATTTTGCTAGTTGGCGAGGCAGCGCAGAGACGCAGCAGTCTGCTTGTTTGTGAGACAGCCAACATGCCCAGTGGTTAGCTCTTGTGCGAGGCAGCGAATGACCGCCGAGCAAATCGCTTTGTGCGTTCGCCGCCTCGCTGCCTAGCAAAGCGTCGTCTGCCTTGGGCGCCTAGCAAAGCTGCGCGTGCCGTCGCCGTCAAGCAAAGCGCCGTGTTCCTTGGGCACCTAGCAAAGAAGTGCCTGCGTTCGGCGCCTCGCCGCATCGCAGCCTAGCAAAGCGCTGCGTGCCTTCGGCGGCTGGCAAAGCCGTGCGTGCCTTCGCCGCCTCACACAGCGCGGCGTGCCTTCGCCGCCTGGCAGAGCAGCGCGTGCCTTCGCCGCCTCGCCGCCTGAGAAAGCGCTGCGTGCCTTCTCGCCCTCGCCGCCTAGCAAAGCGCCGTGTCCCTTCACCGCCTCGCCGCCTAGCAAAGCTCCGCGTGCCGTCGCCGCCTAGCAAAGCGCCGTGTTCCTTCGGCGCCTAGCAAAGCAGCGCGTGCCTTCGCCGCCTCGCCGCCTAAGAAAGCGCTGCGTGCCTTCTCGCCCTCGCCGCCTAGCAAAGCTCCGCGTGCCGTCGCCGCCTAGCAAAGCGCCGTGTTCCTGCGGCGCCAGGCAAAGCAGCGCGTGCCTTCGCCGCCTCGCCGCCTAAGAAAGCGCTGCGTCCCTTTCGCCCTCGCCGCCCAACAAAGCGCCCTGTCCCTTCACCGCCTCCCCTATCGCTTCGGCCCTTCGCCGCCTCGCCGCCCAGCAAAGCGCTGCTTGCCTTCGCCGCCTCACACACCGCTGCGTCCCTTCGCCGCCTCGCCGCTTAGCAAACGCCCTAGTAGCGCCGAAGGCACACGGCGCTTTTGTAGGCGCCGAAGGCACGTGGCGCCTTGCTAAGCACCGAGGCAGCGAAGGCACGCAGCGATCTGATCGTGGTCGACGGGCTCGGGCGCCTTGCTAGGCGGCGAGGCGGCGAAGGCACGCAGCGCTTTGCCAGGCGCCCAAGGACGCAGCGCTGTGCGAGGCGGCGAGGGCACGCAGCGCTTTGCCAGGCGCCCAAGGACGCAGCGCTCTAGGAGGCGGCGAGGGCGCACAGTGCTTTGCTAGGCGGCGAGCGGACGTGGAGCTTTGCTAGGCAGCGAAGGCTGAGGACGCTTTGCTAGGCGCTTTGCTAGGCGGCGAAGGCACGAAGCGATTGGGGAGGCGGCGAAGGCACACGGCGCTTTGCTAGGCGGCGAGGGCGAGAAGGCACGCAGCGCTTTCTTAGGCGGCGAGGCAGCGAAGGCACGCGCTGCTTTGCTAGGCGCCCAAGGCACGCAGCGCTTCCTTCGTTTGCGAGGCAGCGAAGAGATGGAGCGCTTTGCTTGTTGGCCAGGCAGCGAACAGGCGCCGTGCTTTGCTTTCTGCCACTCAGCGAATACACGCAGCGCTCTGCTTTTTGGCGAGGCACTGAACAGATGCAGCGTTTAGTTTGCGAGGCGGCCAAGAGACGCGGCGCTTTGCATGCTGGCGAGGCGGCGAGCAGATCGAGTGCTTTGCTTGTTGGTGAGGCAGCGAAGAGATGCAGCGGTTTGCTTGTTGGCGAGGCAGCGAAGAGATTCAGCAGTCTCCTTGTTTGTGCCACAGCCAACATGCACAGTGGTTGCTCATTGTGCGAGGCAGCGAAGAGATGCAGCACCTTGCTTGTGCACCAGGTGGTGCAGTGGCATGGCGGATGGCTTTTTGGCGTGGAGGCGAAGCGAGGCAGCACTTTGCTAGTTGGCGAGGCAGCGCAGAGACGCAGCAGTCTGCTTGTTTGTGAGACAGCCAACATGCCCAGTGGTTAGCTCTTGTGCGAGGCAGCGAATGACCGCCGAGCAAATCGCTTTGTGCGTTCGCCGCCTCGCTGCCTAGCAAAGCGTCGTCTGCCTTGGGCGCCTAGCAAAGCTGCGCGTGCCGTCGCCGTCAAGCAAAGCGCCGTGTTCCTTGGGCACCTAGCAAAGAAGTGCCTGCGTTCGGCGCCTCGCCGCATCGCAGCCTAGCAAAGCGCTGCGTGCCTTCGGCGGCTGGCAAAGCCGTGCGTGCCTTCGCCGCCTCACACACCGCGGCGTGCCTTCGCCGCCTGGCAGAGCAGCGCGTGCCTTCGCCGCCTCGCCGCCTGAGAAAGCGCTGCGTGCCTTCTCGCCCTCGCCGCCTAGCAAAGCGCCGTGTCCCTTCACCGCCTCGCCGCCTAGCAAAGCTCCGCGTGCCGTCGCCGCCTAGCAAAGCGCCGTGTTCCTTCGGCGCCAGGCAAAGCAGCGCGTGCCTTCGCCGCCTCGCCGCCTAAGAAAGCGCTGCGTGCCTTCTCGCCCTCGCCGCCTAGCAAAGCTCCGCGTGCCGTCGCCGCCTAGCAAAGCGCCGTGTTCCTGCGGCGCCAGGCAAAGCAGCGCGTGCCTTCGCCGCCTCGCCGCCTAAGAAAGCGCTGCGTGCCTTTCGCCCTCGCCGCCCAACAAAGCGCCCTGTCCCTTCACCGCCTCCCCAATCGCTTCGGCCCTTCGCCGCCTCGCCGCCCAGCAAAGCGCTGCTTGCCTTCGCCGCCTCACACACCGCTGCGTCCCTTCGCCGCCTCGCCGCTTAGCAAACGCCGTAGTAGCGCCGAAGGCACACGGCGCTTTTGTAGGCGCCGAAGGCACGTGGCGCCTTGCTAAGCACCGAGGCAGCGAAGGCACGCAGCGATCTGATGGTGGTGGACGGGCTAGGGCGCCTTGCTAGGCGGCGAGGCGGCGAAGGCACGCAGCGCTTTGCCAGGCGCCCAAGGACGCAGCGCTGTGCGAGGCGGCGAGGGCACGCAGCGCTTTGCCAGGCGCCCAAGGACGCAGCGCTCTAGGAGGCGGCGAGGGCGCACAGTGCTTTGCTAGGCGGCCAGCGGACGTGGAGCTTTGCTAGGCAGCGAAGGCTGAGGACGCTTTGCTAGGCGCTTTGCTAGGCGGCGAAGGCACGAAGCGATTGGGGAGGCGGCGAAGGCACACGGCGCTTTGCTAGGCGGCGAGGGCGAGAAGGCACGCAGCGCTTTCTTAGGCGGCGAGGCAGCGAAGGCACGCGCTGCTTTGCTAGGCGCCGAAGGCACGCAGCGCTTCCTTCGTTTGCGAGGCAGCGAAGAGATGGAGCGCTTTGCTTGTTGGCCAGGCAGCGAACAGGCGCCGTGCTTTGCTTTCTGCCACTCAGCGAATACACGCAGCGCTCTGCTTTTTGGCGAGGCACTGAACAGATGCAGCGTTTAGTTTGCGAGGCGGCCAAGAGACGCGGCGCTTTGCATGCTGGCGAGGCGGCGAGCAGATCGAGTGCTTTGCTTGTTGGTGAGGCAGCGAAGAGATGCAGCGGTTTGCTTGTTGGCGAGGCAGCGAAGAGATTCAGCAGTCTCCTTGTTTGTGCCACAGCCAACATGCCCAGTGGTTGCTCATTGTGCGAGGCAGCGAAGAGATGCAGCACCTTGCTTGTGCACCAGGTGGTGCAGTGGCATGGCGGATGGCTTTTTGGCGTGGAGGCGAAGCGAGGCAGCACTTTGCTAGTTGGCGAGGCAGCGCAGAGACGCAGCAGTCTGCTTGTTTGTGAGACAGCCAACATGCCCAGTGGTTAGCTCTTGTGCGAGGCAGCGAATGACCGCCGAGCAAATCGCTTTGTGCGTTCGCCGCCTCGCTGCCTAGCAAAGCGTCGTCTGCCTTGGGCGCCTAGCAAAGCTGCGCGTGCCGTCGCCGTCAAGCAAAGCGCCGTGTTCCTTGGGCACCTAGCAAAGAAGTGCCTGCGTTCGGCGCCTCGCCGCATCGCAGCCTAGCAAAGCGCTGCGTGCCTTCGGCGGCTGGCAAAGCCGTGCGTGCCTTCGCCGCCTCACACAGCGCGGCGTGCCTTCGCCGCCTGGCAGAGCAGCGCGTGCCTTCGCCGCCTCGCCGCCTGAGAAAGCGCTGCGTGCCTTCTCGCCCTCGCCGCCTAGCAAAGCGCCGTGTCCCTTCACCGCCTCGCCGCCTAGCAAAGCTCCGCGTGCCGTCGCCGCCTAGCAAAGCGCCGTGTTCCTTCGGCGCCTAGCAAAGCAGCGCGTGCCTTCGCCGCCTCGCCGCCTAAGAAAGCGCTGCGTGCCTTCTCGCCCTCGCCGCCTAGCAAAGCTCCGCGTGCCGTCGCCGCCTAGCAAAGCGCCGTGTTCCTGCGGCGCCAGGCAAAGCAGCGCGTGCCTTCGCCGCCTCGCCGCCTAAGAAAGCGCTGCGTGCCTTTCGCCCTCGCCGCCCAACAAAGCGCCCTGTCCCTTCACCGCCTCCCCAATCGCTTCGGCCCTTCGCCGCCTCGCCGCCCAGCAAAGCGCTGCTTGCCTTCGCCGCCTCACACACCGCTGCGTCCCTTCGCCGCCTCGCCGCTTAGCAAACGCCGTAGTAGCGCCGAAGGCACACGGCGCTTTTGTAGGCGCCGAAGGCACGTGGCGCCTTGCTAAGCACCGAGGCAGCGAAGGCACGCAGCGATCTGATCGTGGTGGACGGGCTAGGGCGCCTTGCTAGGCGGCGAGGCGGCGAAGGCACGCAGCGCTTTGCCAGGCGCCCAAGGACGCAGCGCTGTGCGAGGCGGCGAGGGCATGCAGTGCTTTGCCAGGCGCCGAAGGCACGCAGCGCTCTAGGAGGCGGCGAGGGCACACAGTGCTTTGCTAGGCGGCGAGCGGACGTGGAGCTTTGCTAGGCAGCGAAGGCTGAGGACGCTTTGCTAGGCGCTTTGCTAGGCGGCGAAGGCACGAAGCGATTGGGGAGGCGGCGAAGGCACACGGCGCTTTGCTAGGCGGCGAGGGCGAGAAGGCACGCAGCGCTTTCTTAGGCGGCGAGGCAGCGAAGGCACGCGCTGCTTTGCTAGGCGCCCAAGGCACGCAGCGCTTCCTTCGTTTGCGAGGCAGCGAAGAGATGGAGCGCTTTGCTTGTTGGCCAGGCAGCGAACAGGCGCCGTGCTTTGCTTTCTGCCACTCAGCGAATACACGCAGCGCTCTGCTTTTTGGCGAGGCACTGAACAGATGCAGCGTTTAGTTTGCGAGGCGGCCAAGAGACGCGGCGCTTTGCATGCTGGCGAGGCGGCGAGCAGATCGAGTGCTTTGCTTGTTGGTGAGGCAGCGAAGAGATGCAGCGGTTTGCTTGTTGGCGAGGCAGCGAAGAGATTCAGCAGTCTCCTTGTTTGTGCCACAGCCAACATGCCCAGTGGTTGCTCATTGTGCGAGGCAGCGAAGAGATGCAGCACCTTGCTTGTGCACCAGGTGGTGCAGTGGCATGGCGGATGGCTTTTTGGCGTGGAGGCGAAGCGAGGCAGCACTTTGCTAGTTGGCGAGGCAGCGCAGAGACGCAGCAGTCTGCTTGTTTGTGAGACAGCCAACATGCCCAGTGGTTAGCTCTTGTGCGAGGCAGCGAATGACCGCCGAGCAAATCGCTTTGTGCGTTCGCCGCCTCGCTGCCTAGCAAAGCGTCGTCTGCCTTGGGCGCCTAGCAAAGCTGCGCGTGCCGTCGCCGTCAAGCAAAGCGCCGTGTTCCTTGGGCACCTAGCAAAGAAGTGCCTGCGTTCGGCGCCTCGCCGCATCGCAGCCTAGCAAAGCGCTGCGTGCCTTCGGCGGCTGGCAAAGCCGTGCGTGCCTTCGCCGCCTCACACAGCGCGGCGTGCCTTCGCCGCCTGGCAGAGCAGCGCGTGCCTTCGCCGCCTCGCCGCCTGAGAAAGCGCTGCGTGCCTTCTCGCCCTCGCCGCCTAGCAAAGCGCCGTGTCCCTTCACCGCCTCGCCGCCTAGCAAAGCTCCGCGTGCCGTCGCCGCCTAGCAAAGCGCCGTGTTCCTGCGGCGCCAGGCAAAGCAGCGCGTGCCTTCGCCGCCTCGCCGCCTAAGAAAGCGCTGCGTGCCTTTCGCCCTCGCCGCACAACAAAGCGCCCTGTCCCTTCACCGCCTCCCCAATCGCTTCGGCCCTTCGCCGCCTCGCCGCCCAGCAAAGCGCTGCTTGCCTTCGCCGCCTCACACACCGCTGCGTCCCTTTGCCGCCTCGCCGCTTAGCAAACGCCGTAGTAGCGCCGAAGGCACACGGCGCTTTTGTAGGCGCCGAAGGCACGTGGCGCCTTGCTAAGCACCGAGGCAGCGAAGGCACGCAGCGATCTGATCGTGGTGGACGGGCTAGGGCGCCTTGCTAGGCGGCGAGGCGGCGAAGGCACGCAGCGCTTTGCCAGGCGCCCAAGGACGCAGCGCTGTGCGAGGCGGCGAGGGCATGCAGTGCTTTGCCAGGCGCCGAGGGCACGCAGCGCTGTGCCAGGCGGCGAGGGCACACAGTGCTTTGCTAGGCGGCGAGCGGACGTGGAGCTTTGCTAGGCAGCGAAGGCTGAGGACGCTTTGCTAGGCGCTTTGCTAGGCGGCGAAGGCACGAAGCGATTGGGGAGGCGGCGAAGGCACACGGCGCTTTGCTAGGCGGCGAGGGCGAGAAGGCACGCAGCGCTTTCTTAGGCGGCGAGGCAGCGAAGGCACGCGCTGCTTTGCTAGGCGCCGAAGGCACGCAGCGCTTCCTTCGTTTGCGAGGCAGCGAAGAGATGGAGCGCTTTGCTTGTTGGCCAGGCAGCGAACAGGCGCCGTGCTTTGCTTTCTGCCACTCAGCGAATACACGCAGCGCTCTGCTTTTTGGCGAGGCACTGAACAGATGCAGCGTTTAGTTTGCGAGGCGGCCAAGAGACGCGGCGCTTTGCATGCTGGCGAGGCGGCGAGCAGATCGAGTGCTTTGCTTGTTGGTGAGGCAGCGAAGAGATGCAGCGGTTTGCTTGTTGGCGAGGCAGCGAAGAGATTCAGCAGTCTCCTTGTTTGTGCCACAGCCAACATGCCCAGTGGTTGCTCATTGTGCGAGGCAGCGAAGAGATGCAGCACCTTGCTTGTGCACCAGGTGGTGCAGTGGCATGGCGGATGGCTTTTTGGCGTGGAGGCGAAGCGAGGCAGCACTTTGCTAGTTGGCGAGGCAGCGCAGAGACGCAGCAGTCTGCTTGTTTGTGAGACAGCCAACATGCCCAGTGGTTAGCTCTTGTGCGAGGCAGCGAATGACCGCCGAGCAAATCGCTTTGTGCGTTCGCCGCCTCGCTGCCTAGCAAAGCGTCGTCTGCCTTGGGCGCCTAGCAAAGCTGCGCGTGCCGTCGCCGTCAAGCAAAGCGCCGTGTTCCTTGGGCACCTAGCAAAGAAGTGCCTGCGTTCGGCGCCTCGCCGCATCGCAGCCTAGCAAAGCGCTGCGTGCCTTCGGCGGCTGGCAAAGCCGTGCGTGCCTTCGCCGCCTCACACAGCGCGGCGTGCCTTCGCCGCCTGGCAGAGCAGCGCGTGCCTTCGGCGCCTCGCCGCCTGAGAAAGCGCTGCGTGCCTTCTCGCCCTCGCCGCCTAGCAAAGCGCCGTGTCCCTTCACCGCCTCGCCGCCTAGCAAAGCTCCGCGTGCCGTCGCCGCCTAGCAAAGCGCCGTGTTCCTGCGGCGCCAGGCAAAGCAGCGCGTGCCTTCGCCGCCTCGCTGCCTAAGAAAGCGCTGCGTGCCTTTCGCCCTCGCCGCCCAACAAAGCGCCCTGTCCCTTCACCGCCTCCCCAATCGCTTCGGCCCTTCGCCGCCTCGCCGCCCAGCAAAGCGCTGCTTGCCTTCGCCGCCTCACACACCGCTGCGTCCCTTTGCCGCCTCGCCGCTTAGCAAACGCCGTAGTAGCGCCGAAGGCACACGGCGCTTTTGTAGGCGCCGAAGGCACGTGGCGCCTTGCTAAGCACCGAGGCAGCGAAGGCACGCAGCGATCTGATCGTGGTGGACGGGCTAGGGCGCCTTGCTAGGCGGCGAGGCGGCGAAGGCACGCGGCGCTTTGCCAGGCGCCCAAGGACGCAGCGCTGTGCGAGGCGGCGAGGGCATGCAGTGCTTTGCCAGGCGCCGAAGGCACGCAGCGCTCTAGGAGGCGGCGAGGGCACACAGTGCTTTGCTAGGCGGCGAGCGGACGTGGAGCTTTGCTAGGCAGCGAAGGCTGAGGACGCTTTGCTAGGCGCTTTGCTAGGCGGCGAAGGCACGAAGCGATTGGGGAGGCGGCGAAGGCACACGGCGCTTTGCTAGGCGGCGAGGGCGAGAAGGCACGCAGCGCTTTCTTAGGCGGCGAGGCAGCGAAGGCACGCGCTGCTTTGCTAGGCGCCCAAGGCACGCAGCGCTTCCTTCGTTTGCGAGGCAGCGAAGAGATGGAGCGCTTTGCTTGTTGGCCAGGCAGCGAACAGGCGCCGTGCTTTGCTTTCTGCCACTCAGCGAATACACGCAGCGCTCTGCTTTTTGGCGAGGCACTGAACAGATGCAGCGTTTAGTTTGCGAGGCGGCCAAGAGACGCGGCGCTTTGCATGCTGGCGAGGCGGCGAGCAGATCGAGTGCTTTGCTTGTTGGTGAGGCAGCGAAGAGATGCAGCGGTTTGCTTGTTGGCGAGGCAGCGAAGAGATTCAGCAGTCTCCTTGTTTGTGCCACAGCCAACATGCCCAGTGGTTGCTCATTGTGCGAGGCAGCGAAGAGATGCAGCACCTTGCTTGTGCACCAGGTGGTGCAGTGGCATGGCGGATGGCTTTTTGGCGTGGAGGCGAAGCGAGGCAGCACTTTGCTAGTTGGCGAGGCAGCGCAGAGACGCAGCAGTCTGCTTGTTTGTGAGACAGCCAACATGCCCAGTGGTTAGCTCTTGTGCGAGGCAGCGAATGACCGCCGAGCAAATCGCTTTGTGCGTTCGCCGCCTCGCTGCCTAGCAAAGCGTCGTCTGCCTTGGGCGCCTAGCAAAGCTGCGCGTGCCGTCGCCGTCAAGCAAAGCGCCGTGTTCCTTGGGCACCTAGCAAAGAAGTGCCTGCGTTCGGCGCCTCGCCGCATCGCAGCCTAGCAAAGCGCTGCGTGCCTTCGGCGGCTGGCAAAGCCGTGCGTGCCTTCGCCGCCTCACACAGCGCGGCGTGCCTTCGCCGCCTGGCAGAGCAGCGCGTGCCTTCGCCGCCTCGCCGCCTGAGAAAGCGCTGCGTGCCTTCTCGCCCTCGCCGCCTAGCAAAGCGCCGTGTCCCTTCACCGCCTCGCCGCCTAGCAAAGCTCCGCGTGCCGTCGCCGCCTAGCAAAGCGCCGTGTTCCTGCGGCGCCAGGCAAAGCAACGCGTGCCTTCGCCGCCTCGCCGCCTAAGAAAGCGCTGCGTGCCTTCTCGCCCTCGCCGCCTAGCAAAGCTCCGCGTGCCGTCGCCGCCTAGCAAAGCGCCGTGTTCCTGCGGCGCCAGGCAAAGCAGCGCGTGCCTTCGCCGCCTCGCTGCCTAAGAAAGCGCTGCGTCCCTTTCGCCCTCGCCGCCCAACAAAGCGCCCTGTCCCTTCACCGCCTCCCCAATCGCTTCGGCCCTTCGCCGCCTCGCCGCCCAGCAAAGCGCTGCTTGCCTTCGCCGCCTCACACACCGCTGCGTCCCTTTGCCGCCTCGCCGCTTAGCAAACGCCGTAGTAGCGCCGAAGGCACACGGCGCTTTTGTAGGCGCCGAAGGCACGTGGCGCCTTGCTAAGCACCGAGGCAGCGAAGGCACGCAGCGATCTGATGGTGGTGGACGGGCTCGGGCGCCTTGCTAGGCGGCGAGGCGGCGAAGGCACGCAGCGCTTTGCCAGGCGCCCAAGGACGCAGCGCTGTGCGAGGCGGCGAGGGCATGCAGTGCTTTGCCAGGCGCCGAAGGCACGCAGCGCTCTAGGAGGCGGCGAGGGCACACAGTGCTTTGCTAGGCGGCGAGCGGACGTGGAGCTTTGCTAGGCAGCGAAGGCTGAGGACGCTTTGCTAGGCGCTTTGCTAGGCGGCGAAGGCACGAAGCGATTGGGGAGGCGGCGAAGGCACACGGCGCTTTGCTAGGCGGCGAGGGCGAGAAGGCACGCAGCGCTTTCTTAGGCGGCGAGGCAGCGAAGGCACGCGCTGCTTTGCTAGGCGCCCAAGGCACGCAGCGCTTCCTTCGTTTGCGAGGCAGCGAAGAGATGGAGCGCTTTGCTTGTTGGCCAGGCAGCGAACAGGCGCCGTGCTTTGCTTTCTGCCACTCAGCGAATACACGCAGCGCTCTGCTTTTTGGCGAGGCACTGAACAGATGCAGCGTTTAGTTTGCGAGGCGGCCAAGAGACGCGGCGCTTTGCATGCTGGCGAGGCGGCGAGCAGATCGAGTGCTTTGCTTGTTGGTGAGGCAGCGAAGAGATGCAGCGGTTTGCTTGTTGGCGAGGCAGCGAAGAGATTCAGCAGTCTCCTTGTTTGTGCCACAGCCAACATGCCCAGTGGTTGCTCATTGTGCGAGGCAGCGAAGAGATGCAGCACCTTGCTTGTGCACCAGGTGGTGCAGTGGCATGGCGGATGGCTTTTTGGCGTGGAGGCGAAGCGAGGCAGCACTTTGCTAGTTGGCGAGGCAGCGCAGAGACGCAGCAGTCTGCTTGTTTGTGAGACAGCCAACATGCCCAGTGGTTAGCTCTTGTGCGAGGCAGCGAATGACCGCCGAGCAAATCGCTTTGTGCGTTCGCCGCCTCGCTGCCTAGCAAAGCGTCGTCTGCCTTGGGCGCCTAGCAAAGCTGCGCGTGCCGTCGCCGTCAAGCAAAGCGCCGTGTTCCTTGGGCACCTAGCAAAGAAGTGCCTGCGTTCGGCGCCTCGCCGCATCGCAGCCTAGCAAAGCGCTGCGTGCCTTCGGCGGCTGGCAAAGCCGTGCGTGCCTTCGCCGCCTCACACAGCGCGGCGTGCCTTCGCCGCCTGGCAGAGCAGCGCGTGCCTTCGCCGCCTCGCCGCCTGAGAAAGCGCTGCGTGCCTTCTCGCCCTCGCCGCCTAGCAAAGCGCCGTGTCCCTTCACCGCCTCGCCGCCTAGCAAAGCTCCGCGTGCCGTCGCCGCCTAGCAAAGCGCCGTGTTCCTTCGGCGCCTAGCAAAGCAGCGCGTGCCTTCGCCGCCTCGCCGCCTAAGAAAGCGCTGCGTGCCTTCTCGCCCTCGCCGCCTAGCAAAGCTCCGCGTGCCGTCGCCGCCTAGCAAAGCGCCGTGTTCCTGCGGCGCCAGGCAAAGCAGCGCGTGCCTTCGCCGCCTCAGAAAGCGCTGCGTGCCTTTCGCCCTCGCCGCCCAACAAAGCGCCCTGTCCCTTCACCGCCTCCCCAATCGCTTCGGCCCTTCGCCGCCTCGCCGCCCAGCAAAGCGCTGCTTGCCTTCGCCGCCTCACACACCGCTGCGTCCCTTCGCCGCCTCGCCGCTTAGCAAACGCCGTAGTAGCGCCGAAGGCACACGGCGCTTTTGTAGGCGCCGAAGGCACGTGGCGCCTTGCTAAGCACCGAGGCAGCGAAGGCACGCAGCGATCTGATGGTGGTGGACGGGCTCGGGCGCCTTGCTAGGCGGCGAGGCGGCGAAGGCACGCAGCGCTTTGCCAGGCGCCCAAGGACGCAGCGCTGTGCGAGGCGGCGAGGGCATGCAGTGCTTTGCCAGGCGCCGAAGGCACGCAGCGCTCTAGGAGGCGGCGAGGGCACACAGTGCTTTGCTAGGCGGCGAGCGGACGTGGAGCTTTGCTAGGCAGCGAAGGCTGAGGACGCTTTGCTAGGCGCTTTGCTAGGCGGCGAAGGCACGAAGCGATTGGGGAGGCGGCGAAGGCACACGGCGCTTTGCTAGGCGGCGAGGGCGAGAAGGCACGCAGCGCTTTCTTAGGCGGCGAGGCAGCGAAGGCACGCGCTGCTTTGCTAGGCGCCCAAGGCACGCAGCGCTTCCTTCGTTTGCGAGGCAGCGAAGAGATGGAGCGCTTTGCTTGTTGGCCAGGCAGCGAACAGGCGCCGTGCTTTGCTTTCTGCCACTCAGCGAATACACGCAGCGCTCTGCTTTTTGGCGAGGCACTGAACAGATGCAGCGTTTAGTTTGCGAGGCGGCCAAGAGACGCGGCGCTTTGCATGCTGGCGAGGCGGCGAGCAGATCGAGTGCTTTGCTTGTTGGTGAGGCAGCGAAGAGATGCAGCGGTTTGCTTGTTGGCGAGGCAGCGAAGAGATTCAGCAGTCTCCTTGTTTGTGCCACAGCCAACATGCCCAGTGGTTGCTCATTGTGCGAGGCAGCGAAGAGATGCAGCACCTTGCTTGTGCACCAGGTGGTGCAGTGGCATGGCGGATGGCTTTTTGGCGTGGAGGCGAAGCGAGGCAGCACTTTGCTAGTTGGCGAGGCAGCGCAGAGACGCAGCAGTCTGCTTGTTTGTGAGACAGCCAACATGCCCAGTGGTTAGCTCTTGTGCGAGGCAGCGAATGACCGCCGAGCAAATCGCTTTGTGCGTTCGCCGCCTCGCTGCCTAGCAAAGCGTCGTCTGCCTTGGGCGCCTAGCAAAGCTGCGCGTGCCGTCGCCGTCAAGCAAAGCGCCGTGTTCCTTGGGCACCTAGCAAAGAAGTGCCTGCGTTCGGCGCCTCGCCGCATCGCAGCCTAGCAAAGCGCTGCGTGCCTTCGGCGGCTGGCAAAGCCGTGCGTGCCTTCGCCGCCTCACACAGCGCGGCGTGCCTTCGCCGCCTGGCAGAGCAGCGCGTGCCTTCGCCGCCTCGCCGCCTGAGAAAGCGCTGCGTGCCTTCTCGCCCTCGCCGCCTAGCAAAGCGCCGTGTCCCTTCACCGCCTCGCCGCCTAGCAAAGCTCCGCGTGCCGTCGCCGCCTAGCAAAGCGCCGTGTTCCTGCGGCGCCAGGCAAAGCAGCGCGTGCCTTCGCCGCCTCGCCGCCTAAGAAAGCGCTGCGTGCCTTTCGCCCTCGCCGCCCAACAAAGCGCCCTGTCCCTTCACCGCCTCCCCAATCGCTTCGGCCCTTCGCCGCCTCGCCGCCCAGCAAAGCGCTGCTTGCCTTCGCCGCCTCACACACCGCTGCGTCCCTTTGCCGCCTCGCCGCTTAGCAAACGCCGTAGTAGCGCCGAAGGCACACGGCGCTTTTGTAGGCGCCGAAGGCACGTGGCGCTTTGCTAAGCACCGAGGCAGCGAAGGCACGCAGCGATCTGATGGTGGTGGACGGGCTAGGGCGCCTTGCTAGGCGGCGAGGCGGCGAAGGCACGCAGCGCTTTGCCAGGCGCCCAAGGACGCAGCGCTGTGCGAGGCGGCGAGGGCATGCAGTGCTTTGCCAGGCGCCGAAGGCACGCAGCGCTCTAGGAGGCGGCGAGGGCACACAGTGCTTTGCTAGGCGGCGAGCGGACGTGGAGCTTTGCTAGGCAGCGAAGGCTGAGGACGCTTTGCTAGGCGCTTTGCTAGGCGGCGAAGGCACGAAGCGATTGGGGAGGCGGCGAAGGCACACGGCGCTTTGCTAGGCGGCGAGGGCGAGAAGGCACGCAGCGCTTTCTTAGGCGGCGAGGCAGCGAAGGCACGCGCTGCTTTGCTAGGCGCCCAAGGCACGCAGCGCTTCCTTCGTTTGCGAGGCAGCGAAGAGATGGAGCGCTTTGCTTGTTGGCCAGGCAGCGAACAGGCGCCGTGCTTTGCTTTCTGCCACTCAGCGAATACACGCAGCGCTCTGCTTTTTGGCGAGGCACTGAACAGATGCAGCGTTTAGTTTGCGAGGCGGCCAAGAGACGCGGCGCTTTGCATGCTGGCGAGGCGGCGAGCAGATCGAGTGCTTTGCTTGTTGGTGAGGCAGCGAAGAGATGCAGCGGTTTGCTTGTTGGCGAGGCAGCGAAGAGATTCAGCAGTCTCCTTGTTTGTGCCACAGCCAACACGCACAGTGGTTGCTCATTGTGCGAGGCAGCGAAGAGATGCAGCACCTTGCTTGTGCACCAGGTGGTGCAGTGGCATGGCGGATGGCTTTTTGGCGTGGAGGCGAAGCGAGGCAGCACTCTGCTAGTTGGCGAGGCAGCGCAGAGACGCAGCAGTCTGCTTGTTTGTGAGACAGCCAACATGCCCAGTGGTTAGCTCTTGTGCGAGGCAGCGAATGACCGCCGAGCAAATCGCTTTGTGCGTTCGCCGCCTCGCTGCCTAGCAAAGCGTCGTCTGCCTTGGGCGCCTAGCAAAGCTGCGCGTGCCTTCGCCGTCAAGCAAAGCGCCGTGTTCCTTGGGCACCTAGCAAAGAAGTGCCTGCGTTCGGCGCCTCGCCGCATCGCAGCCTAGCAAAGCGCTGCGTGCCTTCGGCGGCTGGCAAAGCCGTGCGTGCCTTCGCCGCCTCACACAGCGCGGCGTGCCTTCGCCGCCTGGCAGAGCAGCGCGTGCCTTCGCCGCCTCGCCGCCTGAGAAAGCGCTGCGTGCCTTCTCGCCCTCGCCGCCTAGCAAAGCGCCGTGTTCCTTCGGCGCCAGGCAAAGCAGCGCGTGCCTTCGCCGCCTCGCCGCCTAAGAAAGCGCTGCGTGCCTTTCGCCCTCGCCGCACAACAAAGCGCCCTGTCCCTTCACCGCCTCCCCAATCGCTTCGGCCCTTCGCCGCCTCGCCGCCCAGCAAAGCGCTGCTTGCCTTCGCCGCCTCACACACCGCTGCGTCCCTTTGCCGCCTCGCCGCTTAGCAAACGCCGTAGTAGCGCCGAAGGCACACGGCGCTTTTGTAGGCGCCGAAGGCACGTGGCGCTTTGCTAAGCACCGAGGCAGCGAAGGCACGCAGCGATCTGATGGTGGTGGACGGGCTAGGGCGCCTTGCTAGGCGGCGAGGCGGCGAAGGCACGCAGCGCTTTGCCAGGCGCCCAAGGACGCAGCGCTGTGCGAGGCGGCGAGGGCATGCAGTGCTTTGCCAGGCGCCGAAGGCACGCAGCGCTCTAGGAGGCGGCGAGGGCACACAGTGCTTTGCTAGGCGGCGAGCGGACGTGGAGCTTTGCTAGGCAGCGAAGGCTGAGGACGCTTTGCTAGGCGCTTTGCTAGGCGGCGAAGGCACGAAGCGATTGGGGAGGCGGCGAAGGCACACGGCGCTTTGCTAGGCGGCGAGGGCGAGAAGGCACGCAGCGCTTTCTTAGGCGGCGAGGCAGCGAAGGCACGCGCTGCTTTGCTAGGCGCCCAAGGCACGCAGCGCTTCCTTCGTTTGCGAGGCAGCGAAGAGATGGAGCGCTTTGCTTGTTGGCCAGGCAGCGAACAGGCGCCGTGCTTTGCTTTCTGCCACTCAGCGAATACACGCAGCGCTCTGCTTTTTGGCGAGGCACTGAACAGATGCAGCGTTTAGTTTGCGAGGCGGCCAAGAGACGCGGCGCTTTGCATGCTGGCGAGGCGGCGAGCAGATCGAGTGCTTTGCTTGTTGGTGAGGCAGCGAAGAGATGCAGCGGTTTGCTTGTTGGCGAGGCAGCGAAGAGATTCAGCAGTCTCCTTGTTTGTGCCACAGCCAACACGCACAGTGGTTGCTCATTGTGCGAGGCAGCGAAGAGATGCAGCACCTTGCTTGTGCACCAGGTGGTGCAGTGGCATGGCGGATGGCTTTTTGGCGTGGAGGCGAAGCGAGGCAGCACTTTGCTAGTTGGCGAGGCAGCGCAGAGACGCAGCAGTCTGCTTGTTTGTGAGACAGCCAACATGCCCAGTGGTTAGCTCTTGTGCGAGGCAGCGAATGACCGCCGAGCAAATCGCTTTGTGCGTTCGCCGCCTCGCTGCCTAGCAAAGCGTCGTCTGCCTTGGGCGCCTAGCAAAGCTGCGCGTGCCGTCGCCGTCAAGCAAAGCGCCGTGTTCCTTGGGCACCTAGCAAAGAAGTGCCTGCGTTCGGCGCCTCGCCGCATCGCAGCCTAGCAAAGCGCTGCGTGCCTTCGGCGGCTGGCAAAGCCGTGCGTGCCTTCGCCGCCTCACACAGCGCGGCGTGCCTTCGCCGCCTGGCAGAGCAGCGCGTGCCTTCGCCGCCTCGCCGCCTGAGAAAGCGCTGCGTGCCTTCTCGCCCTCGCCGCCTAGCAAAGCGCCGTGTCCCTTCACCGCCTCGCCGCCTAGCAAAGCTCCGCGTGCCGTCGCCGCCTAGCAAAGCGCCGTGTTCCTTCGGCGCCTAGCAAAGCAGCGCGTGCCTTCGCCGCCTCGCCGCCTAAGAAAGCGCTGCGTGCCTTCTCGCCCTCGCCGCCTAGCAAAGCTCCGCGTGCCGTCGCCGCCTAGCAAAGCGCCGTGTTCCTGCGGCGCCAGGCAAAGCAGCGCGTGCCTTCGCCGCCTCGCCGCCTAAGAAAGCGCTGCGTCCCTTTCGCCCTCGCCGCCCAACAAAGCGCCCTGTCCCTTCACCGCCTCCCCAATCGCTTCGGCCCTTCGCCGCCTCGCCGCCCAGCAAAGCGCTGCTTGCCTTCGCCGCCTCACACACCGCTGCGTCCCTTCGCCGCCTCGCCGCTTAGCAAACGCCGTAGTAGCGCCGAAGGCACACGGCGCTTTTGTAGGCGCCGAAGGCACGTGGCGCCTTGCTAAGCACCGAGGCAGCGAAGGCACGCAGCGATCTGATGGTGGTGGACGGGCTCGGGCGCCTTGCTAGGCGGCGAGGCGGCGAAGGCACGCAGCGCTTTGCCAGGCGCCCAAGGACGCAGCGCTGTGCGAGGCGGCGAGGGCATGCAGTGCTTTGCCAGGCGCCGAAGGCACGCAGCGCTCTAGGAGGCGGCGAGGGCACACAGTGCTTTGCTAGGCGGCGAGCGGACGTGGAGCTTTGCTAGGCAGCGAAGGCTGAGGACGCTTTGCTAGGCGCTTTGCTAGGCGGCGAAGGCACGAAGCGATTGGGGAGGCGGCGAAGGCACACGGCGCTTTGCTAGGCGGCGAGGGCGAGAAGGCACGCAGCGCTTTCTTAGGCGGCGAGGCAGCGAAGGCACGCGCTGCTTTGCTAGGCGCCCAAGGCACGCAGCGCTTCCTTCGTTTGCGAGGCAGCGAAGAGATGGAGCGCTTTGCTTGTTGGCCAGGCAGCGAACAGGCGCCGTGCTTTGCTTTCTGCCACTCAGCGAATACACGCAGCGCTCTGCTTTTTGGCGAGGCACTGAACAGATGCAGCGTTTAGTTTGCGAGGCGGCCAAGAGACGCGGCGCTTTGCATGCTGGCGAGGCGGCGAGCAGATCGAGTGCTTTGCTTGTTGGTGAGGCAGCGAAGAGATGCAGCGGTTTGCTTGTTGGCGAGGCAGCGAAGAGATTCAGCAGTCTCCTTGTTTGTGCCACAGCCAACATGCCCAGTGGTTGCTCATTGTGCGAGGCAGCGAAGAGATGCAGCACCTTGCTTGTGCACCAGGTGGTGCAGTGGCATGGCGGATGGCTTTTTGGCGTGGAGGCGAAGCGAGGCAGCACTTTGCTAGTTGGCGAGGCAGCGCAGAGACGCAGCAGTCTGCTTGTTTGTGAGACAGCCAACATGCCCAGTGGTTAGCTCTTGTGCGAGGCAGCGAATGACCGCCGAGCAAATCGCTTTGTGCGTTCGCCGCCTCGCTGCCTAGCAAAGCGTCGTCTGCCTTGGGCGCCTAGCAAAGCTGCGCGTGCCGTCGCCGTCAAGCAAAGCGCCGTGTTCCTTGGGCACCTAGCAAAGAAGTGCCTGCGTTCGGCGCCTCGCCGCATCGCAGCCTAGCAAAGCGCTGCGTGCCTTCGGCGGCTGGCAAAGCCGTGCGTGCCTTCGCCGCCTCACACAGCGCGGCGTGCCTTCGCCGCCTGGCAGAGCAGCGCGTGCCTTCGCCGCCTCGCCGCCTGAGAAAGCGCTGCGTGCCTTCTCGCCCTCGCCGCCTAGCAAAGCGCCGTGTCCCTTCACCGCCTCGCCGCCTAGCAAAGCTCCGCGTGCCGTCGCCGCCTAGCAAAGCGCCGTGTTCCTGCGGCGCCAGGCAAAGCAGCGCGTGCCTTCGCCGCCTCGCCGCCTAAGAAAGCGCTGCGTGCCTTTCGCCCTCGCCGCCCAACAAAGCGCCCTGTCCCTTCACCGCCTCCCCAATCGCTTCGGCCCTTCGCCGCCCAGCAAAGCGCTGCTTGCCTTCGCCGCCTCACACACCGCTGCGTCCCTTTGCCGCCTCGCCGCTTAGCAAACGCCGTAGTAGCGCCGAAGGCACACGGCGCTTTTGTAGGCGCCGAAGGCACGTGGCGCTTTGCTAAGCACCGAGGCAGCGAAGGCACGCAGCGATCTGATCGTGGTGGACGGGCTAGGGCGCCTTGCTAGGCGGCGAGGCGGCGAAGGCACGCGGCGCTTTGCCAGGCGCCCAAGGACGCAGCGCTGTGCGAGGCGGCGAGGGCATGCAGTGCTTTGCCAGGCGCCGAAGGCACGCAGCGCTCTAGGAGGCGGCGAGGGCACACAGTGCTTTGCTAGGCGGCGAGCGGACGTGGAGCTTTGCTAGGCAGCGAAGGCTGAGGACGCTTTGCTAGGCGCTTTGCTAGGCGGCGAAGGCACGAAGCGATTGGGGAGGCGGCGAAGGCACACGGCGCTTTGCTAGGCGGCGAGGGCGAGAAGGCACGCAGCGCTTTCTTAGGCGGCGAGGCAGCGAAGGCACGCGCTGCTTTGCTAGGCGCCCAAGGCACGCAGCGCTTCCTTCGTTTGCGAGGCAGCGAAGAGATGGAGCGCTTTGCTTGTTGGCCAGGCAGCGAACAGGCGCCGTGCTTTGCTTTCTGCCACTCAGCGAATACACGCAGCGCTCTGCTTTTTGGCGAGGCACTGAACAGATGCAGCGTTTAGTTTGCGAGGCGGCCAAGAGACGCGGCGCTTTGCATGCTGGCGAGGCGGCGAGCAGATCGAGTGCTTTGCTTGTTGGTGAGGCAGCGAAGAGATGCAGCGGTTTGCTTGTTGGCGAGGCAGCGAAGAGATTCAGCAGTCTCCTTGTTTGTGCCACAGCCAACACGCACAGTGGTTGCTCATTGTGCGAGGCAGCGAAGAGATGCAGCACCTTGCTTGTGCACCAGGTGGTGCAGTGGCATGGCGGATGGCTTTTTGGCGTGGAGGCGAAGCGAGGCAGCACTTTGCTAGTTGGCGAGGCAGCGCAGAGACGCAGCAGTCTGCTTGTTTGTGAGACAGCCAACATGCCCAGTGGTTAGCTCTTGTGCGAGGCAGCGAATGACCGCCGAGCAAATCGCTTTGTGCGTTCGCCGCCTCGCTGCCTAGCAAAGCGTCGTCTGCCTTGGGCGCCTAGCAAAGCTGCGCGTGCCGTCGCCGTCAAGCAAAGCGCCGTGTTCCTTGGGCACCTAGCAAAGAAGTGCCTGCGTTCGGCGCCTCGCCGCATCGCAGCCTAGCAAAGCGCTGCGTGCCTTCGGCGGCTGGCAAAGCCGTGCGTGCCTTCGCCGCCTCACACAGCGCGGCGTGCCTTCGCCGCCTGGCAGAGCAGCGCGTGCCTTCGCCGCCTCGCCGCCTGAGAAAGCGCTGCGTGCCTTCTCGCCCTCGCCGCCTAGCAAAGCGCCGTGTCCCTTCACCGCCTCGCCGCCTAGCAAAGCTCCGCGTGCCGTCGCCGCCTAGCAAAGCGCCGTGTTCCTTCGGCGCCTAGCAAAGCAGCGCGTGCCTTCGCCGCCTCGCCGCCTAAGAAAGCGCTGCGTGCCTTCTCGCCCTCGCCGCCTAGCAAAGCTCCGCGTGCCGTCGCCGCCTAGCAAAGCGCCGTGTTCCTGCGGCGCCAGGCAAAGCAGCGCGTGCCTTCGCCGCCTCGCTGCCTAAGAAAGCGCTGCGTCCCTTTCGCCCTCGCCGCCCAACAAAGCGCCCTGTCCCTTCACCGCCTCCCCAATCGCTTCGGCCCTTCGCCGCCTCGCCGCCCAGCAAAGCGCTGCTTGCCTTCGCCGCCTCACACACCGCTGCGTCCCTTTGCCGCCTCGCCGCTTAGCAAACGCCGTAGTAGCGCCGAAGGCACACGGCGCTTTTGTAGGCGCCGAAGGCACGTGGCGCCTTGCTAAGCACCGAGGCAGCGAAGGCACGCAGCGATCTGATGGTGGTGGACGGGCTCGGGCGCCTTGCTAGGCGGCGAGGCGGCGAAGGCACGCGGCGCTTTGCCAGGCGCCCAAGGACGCAGCGCTGTGCGAGGCGGTGAGGGCATGCAGTGCTTTGCCAGGCGCCGAAGGCACGCAGCGCTCTAGGAGGCGGCGAGGGCACACAGTGCTTTGCTAGGCGGCGAGCGGACGTGGAGCTTTGCTAGGCAGCGAAGGCTGAGGACGCTTTGCTAGGCGCTTTGCTAGGCGGCGAAGGCACGAAGCGATTGGGGAGGCGGCGAAGGCACACGGCGCTTTGCTAGGCGGCGAGGGCGAGAAGGCACGCAGCGCTTTCTTAGGCGGCGAGGCAGCGAAGGCACGCGCTGCTTTGCTAGGCGCCCAAGGCACGCAGCGCTTCCTTCGTTTGCGAGGCAGCGAAGAGATGGAGCGCTTTGCTTGTTGGCCAGGCAGCGAACAGGCGCCGTGCTTTGCTTTCTGCCACTCAGCGAATACACGCAGCGCTCTGCTTTTTGGCGAGGCACTGAACAGATGCAGCGTTTAGTTTGCGAGGCGGCCAAGAGACGCGGCGCTTTGCATGCTGGCGAGGCGGCGAGCAGATCGAGTGCTTTGCTTGTTGGTGAGGCAGCGAAGAGATGCAGCGGTTTGCTTGTTGGCGAGGCAGCGAAGAGATTCAGCAGTCTCCTTGTTTGTGCCACAGCCAACATGCCCAGTGGTTGCTCATTGTGCGAGGCAGCGAAGAGATGCAGCACCTTGCTTGTGCACCAGGTGGTGCAGTGGCATGGCGGATGGCTTTTTGGCGTGGAGGCGAAGCGAGGCAGCACTTTGCTAGTTGGCGAGGCAGCGCAGAGACGCAGCAGTCTGCTTGTTTGTGAGACAGCCAACATGCCCAGTGGTTAGCTCTTGTGCGAGGCAGCGAATGACCGCCGAGCAAATCGCTTTGTGCGTTCGCCGCCTCGCTGCCTAGCAAAGCGTCGTCTGCCTTGGGCGCCTAGCAAAGCTGCGCGTGCCTTCGCCGTCAAGCAAAGCGCCGTGTTCCTTGGGCACCTAGCAAAGAAGTGCCTGCGTTCGGCGCCTCGCCGCATCGCAGCCTAGCAAAGCGCTGCGTGCCTTCGGCGGCTGGCAAAGCCGTGCGTGCCTTCGCCGCCTCACACAGCGCGGCGTGCCTTCGCCGCCTGGCAGAGCAGCGCGTGCCTTCGCCGCCTCGCCGCCTGAGAAAGCGCTGCGTGCCTTCTCGCCCTCGCCGCCTAGCAAAGCGCCGTGTTCCTGCGGCGCCAGGCAAAGCAGCGCGTGCCTTCGCCGCCTCGCCGCCTAAGAAAGCGCTGCGTGCCTTTCGCCCTCGCCGCACAACAAAGCGCCCTGTCCCTTCACCGCCTCCCCAATCGCTTCGGCCCTTCGCCGCCTCGCCGCCCAGCAAAGCGCTGCTTGCCTTCGCCGCCTCACACACCGCTGCGTCCCTTTGCCGCCTCGCCGCTTAGCAAACGCCGTAGTAGCGCCGAAGGCACACGGCGCTTTTGTAGGCGCCGAAGGCACGTGGCGCTTTGCTAAGCACCGAGGCAGCGAAGGCACGCAGCGATCTGATGGTGGTGGACGGGCTAGGGCGCCTTGCTAGGCGGCGAGGCGGCGAAGGCACGCAGCGCTTTGCCAGGCGCCCAAGGACGCAGCGCTGTGCGAGGCGGCGAGGGCATGCAGTGCTTTGCCAGGCGCCGAAGGCACGCAGCGCTCTAGGAGGCGGCGAGGGCACACAGTGCTTTGCTAGGCGGCGAGCGGACGTGGAGCTTTGCTAGGCAGCGAAGGCTGAGGACGCTTTGCTAGGCGCTTTGCTAGGCGGCGAAGGCACGAAGCGATTGGGGAGGCGGCGAAGGCACACGGCGCTTTGCTAGGCGGCGAGGGCGAGAAGGCACGCAGCGCTTTCTTAGGCGGCGAGGCAGCGAAGGCACGCGCTGCTTTGCTAGGCGCCCAAGGCACGCAGCGCTTCCTTCGTTTGCGAGGCAGCGAAGAGATGGAGCGCTTTGCTTGTTGGCCAGGCAGCGAACAGGCGCCGTGCTTTGCTTTCTGCCACTCAGCGAATACACGCAGCGCTCTGCTTTTTGGCGAGGCACTGAACAGATGCAGCGTTTAGTTTGCGAGGCGGCCAAGAGACGCGGCGCTTTGCATGCTGGCGAGGCGGCGAGCAGATCGAGTGCTTTGCTTGTTGGTGAGGCAGCGAAGAGATGCAGCGGTTTGCTTGTTGGCGAGGCAGCGAAGAGATTCAGCAGTCTCCTTGTTTGTGCCACAGCCAACATGCCCAGTGGTTGCTCATTGTGCGAGGCAGCGAAGAGATGCAGCACCTTGCTTGTGCACCAGGTGGTGCAGTGGCATGGCGGATGGCTTTTTGGCGTGGAGGCGAAGCGAGGCAGCACTTTGCTAGTTGGCGAGGCAGCGCAGAGACGCAGCAGTCTGCTTGTTTGTGAGACAGCCAACATGCCCAGTGGTTAGCTCTTGTGCGAGGCAGCGAATGACCGCCGAGCAAATCGCTTTGTGCGTTCGCCGCCTCGCTGCCTAGCAAAGCGTCGTCTGCCTTGGGCGCCTAGCAAAGCTGCGCGTGCCGTCGCCGTCAAGCAAAGCGCCGTGTTCCTTGGGCACCTAGCAAAGAAGTGCCTGCGTTCGGCGCCTCGCCGCATCGCAGCCTAGCAAAGCGCTGCGTGCCTTCGGCGGCTGGCAAAGCCGTGCGTGCCTTCGCCGCCTCACACAGCGCGGCGTGCCTTCGCCGCCTGGCAGAGCAGCGCGTGCCTTCGCCGCCTCGCCGCCTGAGAAAGCGCTGCGTGCCTTCTCGCCCTCGCCGCCTAGCAAAGCGCCGTGTCCCTTCACCGCCTCGCCGCCTAGCAAAGCTCCGCGTGCCGTCGCCGCCTAGCAAAGCGCCGTGTTCCTTCGGCGCCTAGCAAAGCAGCGCGTGCCTTCGCCGCCTCGCCGCCTAAGAAAGCGCTGCGTGCCTTCTCGCCCTCGCCGCCTAGCAAAGCTCCGCGTGCCGTCGCCGCCTAGCAAAGCGCCGTGTTCCTGCGGCGCCAGGCAAAGCAGCGCGTGCCTTCGCCGCCTCGCCGCCTAAGAAAGCGCTGCGTGCCTTTCGCCCTCGCCGCACAACAAAGCGCCCTGTCCCTTCACCGCCTCCCCAATCGCTTCGGCCCTTCGCCGCCTCGCCGCCCAGCAAAGCGCTGCTTGCCTTCGCCGCCTCACACACCGCTGCGTCCCTTTGCCGCCTCGCCGCTTAGCAAACGCCGTAGTAGCGCCGAAGGCACACGGCGCTTTTGTAGGCGCCGAAGGCACGTGGCGCTTTGCTAAGCACCGAGGCAGCGAAGGCACGCAGCGATCTGATCGTGGTGGACGGGCTAGGGCGCCTTGCTAGGCGGCGAGGCGGCGAAGGCACGCGGCGCTTTGCCAGGCGCCCAAGGACGCAGCGCTGTGCGAGGCGGCGAGGGCATGCAGTGCTTTGCCAGGCGCCGAAGGCACGCAGCGCTCTAGGAGGCGGCGAGGGCACACAGTGCTTTGCTAGGCGGCGAGCGGACGTGGAGCTTTGCTAGGCAGCGAAGGCTGAGGACGCTTTGCTAGGCGCTTTGCTAGGCGGCGAAGGCACGAAGCGATTGGGGAGGCGGCGAAGGCACACGGCGCTTTGCTAGGCGGCGAGGGCGAGAAGGCACGCAGCGCTTTCTTAGGCGGCGAGGCAGCGAAGGCACGCGCTGCTTTGCTAGGCGCCCAAGGCACGCAGCGCTTCCTTCGTTTGCGAGGCAGCGAAGAGATGGAGCGCTTTGCTTGTTGGCCAGGCAGCGAACAGGCGCCGTGCTTTGCTTTCTGCCACTCAGCGAATACACGCAGCGCTCTGCTTTTTGGCGAGGCACTGAACAGATGCAGCGTTTAGTTTGCGAGGCGGCCAAGAGACGCGGCGCTTTGCATGCTGGCGAGGCGGCGAGCAGATCGAGTGCTTTGCTTGTTGGTGAGGCAGCGAAGAGATGCAGCGGTTTGCTTGTTGGCGAGGCAGCGAAGAGATTCAGCAGTCTCCTTGTTTGTGCCACAGCCAACACGCACAGTGGTTGCTCATTGTGCGAGGCAGCGAAGAGATGCAGCACCTTGCTTGTGCACCAGGTGGTGCAGTGGCATGGCGGATGGCTTTTTGGCGTGGAGGCGAAGCGAGGCAGCACTTTGCTAGTTGGCGAGGCAGCGCAGAGACGCAGCAGTCTGCTTGTTTGTGAGACAGCCAACATGCCCAGTGGTTAGCTCTTGTGCGAGGCAGCGAATGACCGCCGAGCAAATCGCTTTGTGCGTTCGCCGCCTCGCTGCCTAGCAAAGCGTCGTCTGCCTTGGGCGCCTAGCAAAGCTGCGCGTGCCGTCGCCGTCAAGCAAAGCGCCGTGTTCCTTGGGCACCTAGCAAAGAAGTGCCTGCGTTCGGCGCCTCGCCGCATCGCAGCCTAGCAAAGCGCTGCGTGCCTTCGGCGGCTGGCAAAGCCGTGCGTGCCTTCGCCGCCTCACACAGCGCGGCGTGCCTTCGCCGCCTGGCAGAGCAGCGCGTGCCTTCGCCGCCTCGCCGCCTGAGAAAGCGCTGCGTGCCTTCTCGCCCTCGCCGCCTAGCAAAGCGCCGTGTCCCTTCACCGCCTCGCCGCCTAGCAAAGCTCCGCGTGCCGTCGCCGCCTAGCAAAGCGCCGTGTTCCTTCGGCGCCTAGCAAAGCAGCGCGTGCCTTCGCCGCCTCGCCGCCTAAGAAAGCGCTGCGTGCCTTCTCGCCCTCGCCGCCTAGCAAAGCTCCGCGTGCCGTCGCCGCCTAGCAAAGCGCCGTGTTCCTGCGGCGCCAGGCAAAGCAGCGCGTGCCTTCGCCGCCTCGCTGCCTAAGAAAGCGCTGCGTCCCTTTCGCCCTCGCCGCCCAACAAAGCGCCCTGTCCCTTCACCGCCTCCCCAATCGCTTCGGCCCTTCGCCGCCTCGCCGCCCAGCAAAGCGCTGCTTGCCTTCGCCGCCTCACACACCGCTGCGTCCCTTTGCCGCCTCGCCGCTTAGCAAACGCCGTAGTAGCGCCGAAGGCACACGGCGCTTTTGTAGGCGCCGAAGGCACGTGGCGCCTTGCTAAGCACCGAGGCAGCGAAGGCACGCAGCGATCTGATCGTGGTGGACGGGCTCGGGCGCCTTGCTAGGCGGCGAGGCGGCGAAGGCACGCGGCGCTTTGCCAGGCGCCCAAGGACGCAGCGCTGTGCGAGGCGGTGAGGGCATGCAGTGCTTTGCCAGGCGCCGAAGGCACGCAGCGCTCTAGGAGGCGGCGAGGGCACACAGTGCTTTGCTAGGCGGCGAGCGGACGTGGAGCTTTGCTAGGCAGCGAAGGCTGAGGACGCTTTGCTAGGCGCTTTGCTAGGCGGCGAAGGCACGAAGCGATTGGGGAGGCGGCGAAGGCACACGGCGCTTTGCTAGGCGGCGAGGGCGAGAAGGCACGCAGCGCTTTCTTAGGCGGCGAGGCAGCGAAGGCACGCGCTGCTTTGCTAGGCGCCCAAGGCACGCAGCGCTTCCTTCGTTTGCGAGGCAGCGAAGAGATGGAGCGCTTTGCTTGTTGGCCAGGCAGCGAACAGGCGCCGTGCTTTGCTTTCTGCCACTCAGCGAATACACGCAGCGCTCTGCTTTTTGGCGAGGCACTGAACAGATGCAGCGTTTAGTTTGCGAGGCGGCCAAGAGACGCGGCGCTTTGCATGCTGGCGAGGCGGCGAGCAGATCGAGTGCTTTGCTTGTTGGTGAGGCAGCGAAGAGATGCAGCGGTTTGCTTGTTGGCGAGGCAGCGAAGAGATTCAGCAGTCTCCTTGTTTGTGCCACAGCCAACATGCCCAGTGGTTGCTCATTGTGCGAGGCAGCGAAGAGATGCAGCACCTTGCTTGTGCACCAGGTGGTGCAGTGGCATGGCGGATGGCTTTTTGGCGTGGAGGCGAAGCGAGGCAGCACTTTGCTAGTTGGCGAGGCAGCGCAGAGACGCAGCAGTCTGCTTGTTTGTGAGACAGCCAACATGCCCAGTGGTTAGCTCTTGTGCGAGGCAGCGAATGACCGCCGAGCAAATCGCTTTGTGCGTTCGCCGCCTCGCTGCCTAGCAAAGCGTCGTCTGCCTTGGGCGCCTAGCAAAGCTGCGCGTGCCGTCGCCGTCAAGCAAAGCGCCGTGTTCCTTGGGCACCTAGCAAAGAAGTGCCTGCGTTCGGCGCCTCGCCGCATCGCAGCCTAGCAAAGCGCTGCGTGCCTTCGGCGGCTGGCAAAGCCGTGCGTGCCTTCGCCGCCTCACACAGCGCGGCGTGCCTTCGCCGCCTGGCAGAGCAGCGCGTGCCTTCGCCGCCTCGCCGCCTGAGAAAGCGCTGCGTGCCTTCTCGCCCTCGCCGCCTAGCAAAGCGCCGTGTCCCTTCACCGCCTCGCCGCCTAGCAAAGCTCCGCGTGCCGTCGCCGCCTAGCAAAGCGCCGTGTTCCTTCGGCGCCTAGCAAAGCAGCGCGTGCCTTCGCCGCCTCGCCGCCTAAGAAAGCGCTGCGTGCCTTCTCGCCCTCGCCGCCTAGCAAAGCTCCGCGTGCCGTCGCCGCCTAGCAAAGCGCCGTGTTCCTGCGGCGCCTAGCAAAGCAGCGCGTGCCTTCGCCGCCTCGCCGCCTAAGAAAGCGCTGCGTGCCTTCTCGCCCTCGCCGCCTAGCAAAGCTCCGCGTGCCGTCGCCGCCTAGCAAAGCGCCGTGTTCCTGCGGCGCCAGGCAAAGCAGCGCGTGCCTTCGCCGCCTCAGAAAGCGCTGCGTCCCTTTCGCCCTCGCCGCCCAACAAAGCGCCCTGTCCCTTCACCGCCTCCCCAATCGCTTCGGCCCTTCGCCGCCTCGCCGCCCAGCAAAGCGCTGCTTGCCTTCGCCGCCTCACACACCGCTGCGTCCCTTCGCCGCCTCGCCGCTTAGCAAACGCCGTAGTAGCGCCGAAGGCACACGGCGCTTTTGTAGGCGCCGAAGGCACGTGGCGCCTTGCTAAGCACCGAGGCAGCGAAGGCACGCAGCGATCTGATCGTGGTGGACGGGCTCGGGCGCCTTGCTAGGCGGCGAGGCGGCGAAGGCACGCAGCGCTTTGCCAGGCGCCCAAGGACGCAGCGCTGTGCGAGGCGGCGAGGGCATGCAGTGCTTTGCCAGGCGCCGAAGGCACGCAGCGCTCTAGGAGGCGGCGAGGGCACACAGTGCTTTGCTAGGCGGCGAGCGGACGTGGAGCTTTGCTAGGCAGCGAAGGCTGAGGACGCTTTGCTAGGCGCTTTGCTAGGCGGCGAAGGCACGAAGCGATTGGGGAGGCGGCGAAGGCACACGGCGCTTTGCTAGGCGGCGAGGGCGAGAAGGCACGCAGCGCTTTCTTAGGCGGCGAGGCAGCGAAGGCACGCGCTGCTTTGCTAGGCGCCCAAGGCACGCAGCGCTCTAGGAGGCGGCGAGGGCACACAGTGCTTTGCTAGGCGGCGAGCGGACGTGGAGCTTTGCTAGGCAGCGAAGGCTGAGGACGCTTTGCTAGGCGCTTTGCTAGGCGGCGAAGGCACGAAGCGATTGGGGAGGCGGCGAAGGCACACGGCGCTTTGCTAGGCGGCGAGGGCGAGAAGGCACGCAGCGCTTTCTTAGGCGGCGAGGCAGCGAAGGCACGCGCTGCTTTGCTAGGCGCCCAAGGCACGCAGCGCTTCCTTCGTTTGCGAGGCAGCGAAGAGATGGAGCGCTTTGCTTGTTGGCCAGGCAGCGAACAGGCGCCGTGCTTTGCTTTCTGCCACTCAGCGAATACACGCAGCGCTCTGCTTTTTGGCGAGGCACTGAACAGATGCAGCGTTTAGTTTGCGAGGCGGCCAAGAGACGCGGCGCTTTGCATGCTGGCGAGGCGGCGAGCAGATCGAGTGCTTTGCTTGTTGGTGAGGCAGCGAAGAGATGCAGCGGTTTGCTTGTTGGCGAGGCAGCGAAGAGATTCAGCAGTCTCCTTGTTTGTGCCACAGCCAACATGCCCAGTGGTTGCTCATTGTGCGAGGCAGCGAAGAGATGCAGCACCTTGCTTGTGCACCAGGTGGTGCAGTGGCATGGCGGATGGCTTTTTGGCGTGGAGGCGAAGCGAGGCAGCACTTTGCTAGTTGGCGAGGCAGCGCAGAGACGCAGCAGTCTGCTTGTTTGTGAGACAGCCAACATGCCCAGTGGTTAGCTCTTGTGCGAGGCAGCGAATGACCGCCGAGCAAATCGCTTTGTGCGTTCGCCGCCTCGCTGCCTAGCAAAGCGTCGTCTGCCTTGGGCGCCTAGCAAAGCTGCGCGTGCCGTCGCCGTCAAGCAAAGCGCCGTGTTCCTTGGGCACCTAGCAAAGAAGTGCCTGCGTTCGGCGCCTCGCCGCATCGCAGCCTAGCAAAGCGCTGCGTGCCTTCGGCGGCTGGCAAAGCCGTGCGTGCCTTCGCCGCCTCACACAGCGCGGCGTGCCTTCGCCGCCTGGCAGAGCAGCGCGTGCCTTCGCCGCCTCGCCGCCTGAGAAAGCGCTGCGTGCCTTCTCGCCCTCGCCGCCTAGCAAAGCGCCGTGTCCCTTCACCGCCTCGCCGCCTAGCAAAGCTCCGCGTGCCGTCGCCGCCTAGCAAAGCGCCGTGTTCCTTCGGCGCCTAGCAAAGCAGCGCGTGCCTTCGCCGCCTCGCCGCCTAAGAAAGCGCTGCGTGCCTTCTCGCCCTCGCCGCCTAGCAAAGCTCCGCGTGCCGTCGCCGCCTAGCAAAGCGCCGTGTTCCTGCGGCGCCTAGCAAAGCAGCGCGTGCCTTCGCCGCCTCGCCGCCTAAGAAAGCGCTGCGTGCCTTCTCGCCCTCGCCGCCTAGCAAAGCTCCGCGTGCCGTCGCCGCCTAGCAAAGCGCCGTGTTCCTGCGGCGCCAGGCAAAGCAGCGCGTGCCTTCGCCGCCTCGCCGCCTAAGAAAGCGCTGCGTGCCTTTCGCCCTCGCCGCCCAACAAAGCGCCCTGTCCCTTCACCGCCTCCCCAATCGCTTCGGCCCTTCGCCGCCTCGCCGCCCAGCAAAGCGCTGCTTGCCTTCGCCGCCTCACACACCGCTGCGTCCCTTCGCCGCCTCGCCGCTTAGCAAACGCCGTAGTAGCGCCGAAGGCACAAGGCGCTTTTGTAGGCGCCGAAGGCACGTGGCGCTTTGCTAAGCACCGAGGCAGCGAAGGCACGCAGCGATCTGATCGTGGTGGACGGGCTAGGGCGCCTTGCTAGGCGGCGAGGCGGCGAAGGCACGCGGCGCTTTGCCAGGCGCCCAAGGACGCAGCGCTGTGCGAGGCGGCGAGGGCATGCAGTGCTTTGCCAGGCGCCGAAGGCACGCAGCGCTGTGCCAGGCGGCGAGGGCACACAGTGCTTTGCTAGGCGGCGAGCGGACGTGGAGCTTTGCTAGGCAGCGAAGGCTGAGGACGCTTTGCTAGGCGCTTTGCTAGGCGGCGAAGGCACGAAGCGATTGGGGAGGCGGCGAAGGCACACGGCGCTTTGCTAGGCGGCGAGGGCGAGAAGGCACGCAGCGCTTTCTTAGGCGGCGAGGCAGCGAAGGCACGCGCTGCTTTGCTAGGCGCCCAAGGCACGCAGCGCTTCCTTCGTTTGCGAGGCAGCGAAGAGATGGAGCGCTTTGCTTGTTGGCCAGGCAGCGAACAGGCGCCGTGCTTTGCTTTCTGCCACTCAGCGAATACACGCAGCGCTCTGCTTTTTGGCGAGGCACTGAACAGATGCAGCGTTTAGTTTGCGAGGCGGCCAAGAGACGCGGCGCTTTGCATGCTGGCGAGGCGGCGAGCAGATCGAGTGCTTTGCTTGTTGGTGAGGCAGCGAAGAGATGCAGCGGTTTGCTTGTTGGCGAGGCAGCGAAGAGATTCAGCAGTCTCCTTGTTTGTGCCACAGCCAACATGCCCAGTGGTTGCTCATTGTGCGAGGCAGCGAAGAGATGCAGCACCTTGCTTGTGCACCAGGTGGTGCAGTGGCATGGCGGATGGCTTTTTGGCGTGGAGGCGAAGCGAGGCAGCACTTTGCTAGTTGGCGAGGCAGCGCAGAGACGCAGCAGTCTGCTTGTTTGTGAGACAGCCAACATGCCCAGTGGTTAGCTCTTGTGCGAGGCAGCGAATGACCGCCGAGCAAATCGCTTTGTGCGTTCGCCGCCTCGCTGCCTAGCAAAGCGTCGTCTGCCTTGGGCGCCTAGCAAAGCTGCGCGTGCCGTCGCCGTCAAGCAAAGCGCCGTGTTCCTTGGGCACCTAGCAAAGAAGTGCCTGCGTTCGGCGCCTCGCCGCATCGCAGCCTAGCAAAGCGCTGCGTGCCTTCGGCGGCTGGCAAAGCCGTGCGTGCCTTCGCCGCCTCACACAGCGCGGCGTGCCTTCGCCGCCTGGCAGAGCAGCGCGTGCCTTCGCCGCCTCGCCGCCTGAGAAAGCGCTGCGTGCCTTCTCGCCCTCGCCGCCTAGCAAAGCGCCGTGTCCCTTCACCGCCTCGCCGCCTAGCAAAGCTCCGCGTGCCGTCGCCGCCTAGCAAAGCGCCGTGTTCCTTCGGCGCCTAGCAAAGCAGCGCGTGCCTTCGCCGCCTCGCCGCCTAAGAAAGCGCTGCGTGCCTTCTCGCCCTCGCCGCCTAGCAAAGCTCCGCGTGCCGTCGCCGCCTAGCAAAGCGCCGTGTTCCTGCGGCGCCTAGCAAAGCAGCGCGTGCCTTCGCCGCCTCGCCGCCTAAGAAAGCGCTGCGTGCCTTCTCGCCCTCGCCGCCTAGCAAAGCTCCGCGTGCCGTCGCCGCCTAGCAAAGCGCCGTGTTCCTGCGGCGCCAGGCAAAGCAGCGCGTGCCTTCGCCGCCTCGCCGCCTAAGAAAGCGCTGCGTGCCTTTCGCCCTCGCCGCCCAACAAAGCGCCCTGTCCCTTCACCGCCTCCCCAATCGCTTCGGCCCTTCGCCGCCTCGCCGCCCAGCAAAGCGCTGCTTGCCTTCGCCGCCTCACACACCGCTGCGTCCCTTCGCCGCCTCGCCGCTTAGCAAACGCCGTAGTAGCGCCGAAGGCACACGGCGCTTTTGTAGGCGCCGAAGGCACGTGGCGCCTTGCTAAGCACCGAGGCAGCGAAGGCACGCAGCGATCTGATGGTGGTGGACGGGCTCGGGCGCCTTGCTAGGCGGCGAGGCGGCGAAGGCACGCGGCGCTTTGCCAGGCGCCCAAGGACGCAGCGCTGTGCGAGGCGGTGAGGGCATGCAGTGCTTTGCCAGGCGCCGAAGGCACGCAGCGCTCTAGGAGGCGGCGAGGGCACACAGTGCTTTGCTAGGCGGCGAGCGGACGTGGAGCTTTGCTAGGCAGCGAAGGCTGAGGACGCTTTGCTAGGCGCTTTGCTAGGCGGCGAAGGCACGAAGCGATTGGGGAGGCGGCGAAGGCACACGGCGCTTTGCTAGGCGGCGAGGGCGAGAAGGCACGCAGCGCTTTCTTAGGCGGCGAGGCAGCGAAGGCACGCGCTGCTTTGCTAGGCGCCCAAGGCACGCAGCGCTTCCTTCGTTTGCGAGGCAGCGAAGAGATGGAGCGCTTTGCTTGTTGGCCAGGCAGCGAACAGGCGCCGTGCTTTGCTTTCTGCCACTCAGCGAATACACGCAGCGCTCTGCTTTTTGGCGAGGCACTGAACAGATGCAGCGTTTAGTTTGCGAGGCGGCCAAGAGACGCGGCGCTTTGCATGCTGGCGAGGCGGCGAGCAGATCGAGTGCTTTGCTTGTTGGTGAGGCAGCGAAGAGATGCAGCGGTTTGCTTGTTGGCGAGGCAGCGAAGAGATTCAGCAGTCTCCTTGTTTGTGCCACAGCCAACACGCACAGTGGTTGCTCATTGTGCGAGGCAGCGAAGAGATGCAGCACCTTGCTTGTGCACCAGGTGGTGCAGTGGCATGGCGGATGGCTTTTTGGCGTGGAGGCGAAGCGAGGCAGCACTTTGCTAGTTGGCGAGGCAGCGCAGAGACGCAGCAGTCTGCTTGTTTGTGAGACAGCCAACATGCCCAGTGGTTAGCTCTTGTGCGAGGCAGCGAATGACCGCCGAGCAAATCGCTTTGTGCGTTCGCCGCCTCGCTGCCTAGCAAAGCGTCGTCTGCCTTGGGCGCCTAGCAAAGCTGCGCGTGCCGTCGCCGTCAAGCAAAGCGCCGTGTTCCTTGGGCACCTAGCAAAGAAGTGCCTGCGTTCGGCGCCTCGCCGCATCGCAGCCTAGCAAAGCGCTGCGTGCCTTCGGCGGCTGGCAAAGCCGTGCGTGCCTTCGCCGCCTCACACAGCGCGGCGTGCCTTCGCCGCCTGGCAGAGCAGCGCGTGCCTTCGCCGCCTCGCCGCCTGAGAAAGCGCTGCGTG
Source organism: Apteryx mantelli (assembly GCF_036417845.1). Lineage (NCBI taxonomy): Eukaryota > Metazoa > Chordata > Aves > Apterygiformes > Apterygidae > Apteryx > Apteryx mantelli. The sequence continues at coordinate 4,131,007 of NC_090009.1, forward strand.
CCTTCTCGCCCTCGCCGCCTAGCAAAGCGCCGTGTCCCTTCACCGCCTCGCCGCCTAGCAAAGCTCCGCGTGCCGTCGCCGCCTAGCAAAGCGCCGTGTTCCTTCGGCGCCTAGCAAAGCAGCGCGTGCCTTCGCCGCCTCGCCGCCTAAGAAAGCGCTGCGTGCCTTCTCGCCCTCGCCGCCTAGCAAAGCTCCGCGTGCCGTCGCCGCCTAGCAAAGCGCCGTGTTCCTGCGGCGCCAGGCAAAGCAGCGCGTGCCTTCGCCGCCTCAGAAAGCGCTGCGTCCCTTTCGCCCTCGCCGCCCAACAAAGCGCCCTGTCCCTTCACCGCCTCCCCAATCGCTTCGGCCCTTCGCCGCCTCGCCGCCCAGCAAAGCGCTGCTTGCCTTCGCCGCCTCACACACCGCTGCGTCCCTTCGCCGCCTCGCCGCTTAGCAAACGCCGTAGTAGCGCCGAAGGCACACGGCGCTTTTGTAGGCGCCGAAGGCACGTGGCGCCTTGCTAAGCACCGAGGCAGCGAAGGCACGCAGCGATCTGATCGTGGTGGACGGGCTCGGGCGCCTTGCTAGGCGGCGAGGCGGCGAAGGCACGCAGCGCTTTGCCAGGCGCCCAAGGACGCAGCGCTGTGCGAGGCGGCGAGGGCATGCAGTGCTTTGCCAGGCGCCGAAGGCACGCAGCGCTCTAGGAGGCGGCGAGGGCACACAGTGCTTTGCTAGGCGGCGAGCGGACGTGGAGCTTTGCTAGGCAGCGAAGGCTGAGGACGCTTTGCTAGGCGCTTTGCTAGGCGGCGAAGGCACGAAGCGATTGGGGAGGCGGCGAAGGCACACGGCGCTTTGCTAGGCGGCGAGGGCGAGAAGGCACGCAGCGCTTTCTTAGGCGGCGAGGCAGCGAAGGCACGCGCTGCTTTGCTAGGCGCCGAAGGCACGCAGCGCTCTAGGAGGCGGCGAGGGCACACAGTGCTTTGCTAGGCGGCGAGCGGACGTGGAGCTTTGCTAGGCAGCGAAGGCTGAGGACGCTTTGCTAGGCGCTTTGCTAGGCGGCGAAGGCACGAAGCGATTGGGGAGGCGGCGAAGGCACACGGCGCTTTGCTAGGCGGCGAGGGCGAGAAGGCACGCAGCGCTTTCTTAGGCGGCGAGGCAGCGAAGGCACGCGCTGCTTTGCTAGGCGCCCAAGGCACGCAGCGCTTCCTTCGTTTGCGAGGCAGCGAAGAGATGGAGCGCTTTGCTTGTTGGCCAGGCAGCGAACAGGCGCCGTGCTTTGCTTTCTGCCACTCAGCGAATACACGCAGCGCTCTGCTTTTTGGCGAGGCACTGAACAGATGCAGCGTTTAGTTTGCGAGGCGGCCAAGAGACGTGGCGCTTTGCATGCTGGCGAGGCGGCGAGCAGATCGAGTGCTTTGCTTGTTGGTGAGGCAGCGAAGAGATGCAGCGGTTTGCTTGTTGGCGAGGCAGCGAAGAGATTCAGCAGTCTCCTTGTTTGTGCCACAGCCAACACGCACAGTGGTTGCTCATTGTGCGAGGCAGCGAAGAGATGCAGCACCTTGCTTGTGCACCAGGTGGTGCAGTGGCATGGCGGATGGCTTTTTGGCGTGGAGGCGAAGCGAGGCAGCACTCTGCTAGTTGGCGAGGCAGCGCAGAGACGCAGCAGTCTGCTTGTTTGTGAGACAGCCAACATGCCCAGTGGTTAGCTCTTGTGCGAGGCAGCGAATGACCGCCGAGCAAATCGCTTTGTGCGTTCGCCGCCTCGCTGCCTAGCAAAGCGTCGTCTGCCTTGGGCGCCTAGCAAAGCTGCGCGTGCCTTCGCCGTCAAGCAAAGCGCCGTGTTCCTTGGGCACCTAGCAAAGAAGTGCCTGCGTTCGGCGCCTCGCCGCATCGCAGCCTAGCAAAGCGCTGCGTGCCTTCGGCGGCTGGCAAAGCCGTGCGTGCCTTCGCCGCCTCACACAGCGCGGCGTGCCTTCGCCGCCTGGCAGAGCAGCGCGTGCCTTCGCCGCCTCGCCGCCTGAGAAAGCGCTGCGTGCCTTCTCGCCCTCGCCGCCTAGCAAAGCGCCGTGTTCCTTCGGCGCCAGGCAAAGCAGCGCGTGCCTTCGCCGCCTCGCCGCCTAAGAAAGCGCTGCGTGCCTTTCGCCCTCGCCGCACAACAAAGCGCCCTGTCCCTTCACCGCCTCCCCAATCGCTTCGGCCCTTCGCCGCCTCGCCGCCCAGCAAAGCGCTGCTTGCCTTCGCCGCCTCACACACCGCTGCGTCCCTTTGCCGCCTCGCCGCTTAGCAAACGCCGTAGTAGCGCCGAAGGCACACGGCGCTTTTGTAGGCGCCGAAGGCACGTGGCGCTTTGCTAAGCACCGAGGCAGCGAAGGCACGCAGCGATCTGATCGTGGTGGACGGGCTAGGGCGCCTTGCTAGGCGGCGAGGCGGCGAAGGCACGCAGCGCTTTGCCAGGCGCCCAAGGACGCAGCGCTGTGCGAGGCGGCGAGGGCATGCAGTGCTTTGCCAGGCGCCGAAGGCACGCAGCGCTCTAGGAGGCGGCGAGGGCACACAGTGCTTTGCTAGGCGGCGAGCGGACGTGGAGCTTTGCTAGGCAGCGAAGGCTGAGGACGCTTTGCTAGGCGCTTTGCTAGGCGGCGAAGGCACGAAGCGATTGGGGAGGCGGCGAAGGCACACGGCGCTTTGCTAGGCGGCGAGGGCGAGAAGGCACGCAGCGCTTTCTTAGGCGGCGAGGCAGCGAAGGCACGCGCTGCTTTGCTAGGCGCCCAAGGCACGCAGCGCTTCCTTCGTTTGCGAGGCAGCGAAGAGATGGAGCGCTTTGCTTGTTGGCCAGGCAGCGAACAGGCGCCGTGCTTTGCTTTCTGCCACTCAGCGAATACACGCAGCGCTCTGCTTTTTGGCGAGGCACTGAACAGATGCAGCGTTTAGTTTGCGAGGCGGCCAAGAGACGCGGCGCTTTGCATGCTGGCGAGGCGGCGAGCAGATCGAGTGCTTTGCTTGTTGGTGAGGCAGCGAAGAGATGCAGCGGTTTGCTTGTTGGCGAGGCAGCGAAGAGATTCAGCAGTCTCCTTGTTTGTGCCACAGCCAACACGCACAGTGGTTGCTCATTGTGCGAGGCAGCGAAGAGATGCAGCACCTTGCTTGTGCACCAGGTGGTGCAGTGGCATGGCGGATGGCTTTTTGGCGTGGAGGCGAAGCGAGGCAGCACTTTGCTAGTTGGCGAGGCAGCGCAGAGACGCAGCAGTCTGCTTGTTTGTGAGACAGCCAACATGCCCAGTGGTTAGCTCTTGTGCGAGGCAGCGAATGACCGCCGAGCAAATCGCTTTGTGCGTTCGCCGCCTCGCTGCCTAGCAAAGCGTCGTCTGCCTTGGGCGCCTAGCAAAGCTGCGCGTGCCGTCGCCGTCAAGCAAAGCGCCGTGTTCCTTGGGCACCTAGCAAAGAAGTGCCTGCGTTCGGCGCCTCGCCGCATCGCAGCCTAGCAAAGCGCTGCGTGCCTTCGGCGGCTGGCAAAGCCGTGCGTGCCTTCGCCGCCTCACACAGCGCGGCGTGCCTTCGCCGCCTGGCAGAGCAGCGCGTGCCTTCGCCGCCTCGCCGCCTGAGAAAGCGCTGCGTGCCTTCTCGCCCTCGCCGCCTAGCAAAGCGCCGTGTCCCTTCACCGCCTCGCCGCCTAGCAAAGCTCCGCGTGCCGTCGCCGCCTAGCAAAGCGCCGTGTTCCTTCGGCGCCTAGCAAAGCAGCGCGTGCCTTCGCCGCCTCGCCGCCTAAGAAAGCGCTGCGTGCCTTCTCGCCCTCGCCGCCTAGCAAAGCTCCGCGTGCCGTCGCCGCCTAGCAAAGCGCCGTGTTCCTGCGGCGCCAGGCAAAGCAGCGCGTGCCTTCGCCGCCTCGCTGCCTAAGAAAGCGCTGCGTGCCTTTCGCCCTCGCCGCCCAACAAAGCGCCCTGTCCCTTCACCGCCTCCCCAATCGCTTCGGCCCTTCGCCGCCTCGCCGCCCAGCAAAGCGCTGCTTGCCTTCGCCGCCTCACACACCGCTGCGTCCCTTTGCCGCCTCGCCGCTTAGCAAACGCCGTAGTAGCGCCGAAGGCACACGGCGCTTTTGTAGGCGCCGAAGGCACGTGGCGCCTTGCTAAGCACCGAGGCAGCGAAGGCACGCAGCGATCTGATGGTGGTGGACGGGCTCGGGCGCCTTGCTAGGCGGCGAGGCGGCGAAGGCACGCGGCGCTTTGCCAGGCGCCCAAGGACGCAGCGCTGTGCGAGGCGGTGAGGGCATGCAGTGCTTTGCCAGGCGCCGAAGGCACGCAGCGCTCTAGGAGGCGGCGAGGGCACACAGTGCTTTGCTAGGCGGCGAGCGGACGTGGAGCTTTGCTAGGCAGCGAAGGCTGAGGACGCTTTGCTAGGCGCTTTGCTAGGCGGCGAAGGCACGAAGCGATTGGGGAGGCGGCGAAGGCACACGGCGCTTTGCTAGGCGGCGAGGGCGAGAAGGCACGCAGCGCTTTCTTAGGCGGCGAGGCAGCGAAGGCACGCGCTGCTTTGCTAGGCGCCCAAGGCACGCAGCGCTTCCTTCGTTTGCGAGGCAGCGAAGAGATGGAGCGCTTTGCTTGTTGGCCAGGCAGCGAACAGGCGCCGTGCTTTGCTTTCTGCCACTCAGCGAATACACGCAGCGCTCTGCTTTTTGGCGAGGCACTGAACAGATGCAGCGTTTAGTTTGCGAGGCGGCCAAGAGACGCGGCGCTTTGCATGCTGGCGAGGCGGCGAGCAGATCGAGTGCTTTGCTTGTTGGTGAGGCAGCGAAGAGATGCAGCGGTTTGCTTGTTGGCGAGGCAGCGAAGAGATTCAGCAGTCTCCTTGTTTGTGCCACAGCCAACATGCCCAGTGGTTGCTCATTGTGCGAGGCAGCGAAGAGATGCAGCACCTTGCTTGTGCACCAGGTGGTGCAGTGGCATGGCGGATGGCTTTTTGGCGTGGAGGCGAAGCGAGGCAGCACTTTGCTAGTTGGCGAGGCAGCGCAGAGACGCAGCAGTCTGCTTGTTTGTGAGACAGCCAACATGCCCAGTGGTTAGCTCTTGTGCGAGGCAGCGAATGACCGCCGAGCAAATCGCTTTGTGCGTTCGCCGCCTCGCTGCCTAGCAAAGCGTCGTCTGCCTTGGGCGCCTAGCAAAGCTGCGCGTGCCGTCGCCGTCAAGCAAAGCGCCGTGTTCCTTGGGCACCTAGCAAAGAAGTGCCTGCGTTCGGCGCCTCGCCGCATCGCAGCCTAGCAAAGCGCTGCGTGCCTTCGGCGGCTGGCAAAGCCGTGCGTGCCTTCGCCGCCTCACACAGCGCGGCGTGCCTTCGCCGCCTGGCAGAGCAGCGCGTGCCTTCGCCGCCTCGCCGCCTGAGAAAGCGCTGCGTGCCTTCTCGCCCTCGCCGCCTAGCAAAGCGCCGTGTCCCTTCACCGCCTCGCCGCCTAGCAAAGCTCCGCGTGCCGTCGCCGCCTAGCAAAGCGCCGTGTTCCTTCGGCGCCTAGCAAAGCAGCGCGTGCCTTCGCCGCCTCGCCGCCTAAGAAAGCGCTGCGTGCCTTCTCGCCCTCGCCGCCTAGCAAAGCTCCGCGTGCCGTCGCCGCCTAGCAAAGCGCCGTGTTCCTGCGGCGCCTAGCAAAGCAGCGCGTGCCTTCGCCGCCTCGCCGCCTAAGAAAGCGCTGCGTGCCTTCTCGCCCTCGCCGCCTAGCAAAGCTCCGCGTGCCGTCGCCGCCTAGCAAAGCGCCGTGTTCCTGCGGCGCCAGGCAAAGCAGCGCGTGCCTTCGCCGCCTCAGAAAGCGCTGCGTCCCTTTCGCCCTCGCCGCCCAACAAAGCGCCCTGTCCCTTCACCGCCTCCCCAATCGCTTCGGCCCTTCGCCGCCTCGCCGCCCAGCAAAGCGCTGCTTGCCTTCGCCGCCTCACACACCGCTGCGTCCCTTCGCCGCCTCGCCGCTTAGCAAACGCCGTAGTAGCGCCGAAGGCACACGGCGCTTTTGTAGGCGCCGAAGGCACGTGGCGCCTTGCTAAGCACCGAGGCAGCGAAGGCACGCAGCGATCTGATCGTGGTGGACGGGCTCGGGCGCCTTGCTAGGCGGCGAGGCGGCGAAGGCACGCAGCGCTTTGCCAGGCGCCCAAGGACGCAGCGCTGTGCGAGGCGGCGAGGGCATGCAGTGCTTTGCCAGGCGCCGAAGGCACGCAGCGCTCTAGGAGGCGGCGAGGGCACACAGTGCTTTGCTAGGCGGCGAGCGGACGTGGAGCTTTGCTAGGCAGCGAAGGCTGAGGACGCTTTGCTAGGCGCTTTGCTAGGCGGCGAAGGCACGAAGCGATTGGGGAGGCGGCGAAGGCACACGGCGCTTTGCTAGGCGGCGAGGGCGAGAAGGCACGCAGCGCTTTCTTAGGCGGCGAGGCAGCGAAGGCACGCGCTGCTTTGCTAGGCGCCCAAGGCACGCAGCGCTCTAGGAGGCGGCGAGGGCACACAGTGCTTTGCTAGGCGGCGAGCGGACGTGGAGCTTTGCTAGGCAGCGAAGGCTGAGGACGCTTTGCTAGGCGCTTTGCTAGGCGGCGAAGGCACGAAGCGATTGGGGAGGCGGCGAAGGCACACGGCGCTTTGCTAGGCGGCGAGGGCGAGAAGGCACGCAGCGCTTTCTTAGGCGGCGAGGCAGCGAAGGCACGCGCTGCTTTGCTAGGCGCCCAAGGCACGCAGCGCTTCCTTCGTTTGCGAGGCAGCGAAGAGATGGAGCGCTTTGCTTGTTGGCCAGGCAGCGAACAGGCGCCGTGCTTTGCTTTCTGCCACTCAGCGAATACACGCAGCGCTCTGCTTTTTGGCGAGGCACTGAACAGATGCAGCGTTTAGTTTGCGAGGCGGCCAAGAGACGCGGCGCTTTGCATGCTGGCGAGGCGGCGAGCAGATCGAGTGCTTTGCTTGTTGGTGAGGCAGCGAAGAGATGCAGCGGTTTGCTTGTTGGCGAGGCAGCGAAGAGATTCAGCAGTCTCCTTGTTTGTGCCACAGCCAACATGCCCAGTGGTTGCTCATTGTGCGAGGCAGCGAAGAGATGCAGCACCTTGCTTGTGCACCAGGTGGTGCAGTGGCATGGCGGATGGCTTTTTGGCGTGGAGGCGAAGCGAGGCAGCACTTTGCTAGTTGGCGAGGCAGCGCAGAGACGCAGCAGTCTGCTTGTTTGTGAGACAGCCAACATGCCCAGTGGTTAGCTCTTGTGCGAGGCAGCGAATGACCGCCGAGCAAATCGCTTTGTGCGTTCGCCGCCTCGCTGCCTAGCAAAGCGTCGTCTGCCTTGGGCGCCTAGCAAAGCTGCGCGTGCCGTCGCCGTCAAGCAAAGCGCCGTGTTCCTTGGGCACCTAGCAAAGAAGTGCCTGCGTTCGGCGCCTCGCCGCATCGCAGCCTAGCAAAGCGCTGCGTGCCTTCGGCGGCTGGCAAAGCCGTGCGTGCCTTCGCCGCCTCACACAGCGCGGCGTGCCTTCGCCGCCTGGCAGAGCAGCGCGTGCCTTCGCCGCCTCGCCGCCTGAGAAAGCGCTGCGTGCCTTCTCGCCCTCGCCGCCTAGCAAAGCGCCGTGTCCCTTCACCGCCTCGCCGCCTAGCAAAGCTCCGCGTGCCGTCGCCGCCTAGCAAAGCGCCGTGTTCCTTCGGCGCCTAGCAAAGCAGCGCGTGCCTTCGCCGCCTCGCCGCCTAAGAAAGCGCTGCGTGCCTTCTCGCCCTCGCCGCCTAGCAAAGCTCCGCGTGCCGTCGCCGCCTAGCAAAGCGCCGTGTTCCTGCGGCGCCTAGCAAAGCAGCGCGTGCCTTCGCCGCCTCGCCGCCTAAGAAAGCGCTGCGTGCCTTCTCGCCCTCGCCGCCTAGCAAAGCTCCGCGTGCCGTCGCCGCCTAGCAAAGCGCCGTGTTCCTGCGGCGCCAGGCAAAGCAGCGCGTGCCTTCGCCGCCTCGCCGCCTAAGAAAGCGCTGCGTGCCTTTCGCCCTCGCCGCCCAACAAAGCGCCCTGTCCCTTCACCGCCTCCCCAATCGCTTCGGCCCTTCGCCGCCTCGCCGCCCAGCAAAGCGCTGCTTGCCTTCGCCGCCTCACACACCGCTGCGTCCCTTCGCCGCCTCGCCGCTTAGCAAACGCCGTAGTAGCGCCGAAGGCACACGGCGCTTTTGTAGGCGCCGAAGGCACGTGGCGCTTTGCTAAGCACCGAGGCAGCGAAGGCACGCAGCGATCTGATCGTGGTGGACGGGCTAGGGCGCCTTGCTAGGCGGCGAGGCGGCGAAGGCACGCGGCGCTTTGCCAGGCGCCCAAGGACGCAGCGCTGTGCGAGGCGGCGAGGGCATGCAGTGCTTTGCCAGGCGCCGAAGGCACGCAGCGCTGTGCCAGGCGGCGAGGGCACACAGTGCTTTGCTAGGCGGCGAGCGGACGTGGAGCTTTGCTAGGCAGCGAAGGCTGAGGACGCTTTGCTAGGCGCTTTGCTAGGCGGCGAAGGCACGAAGCGATTGGGGAGGCGGCGAAGGCACACGGCGCTTTGCTAGGCGGCGAGGGCGAGAAGGCACGCAGCGCTTTCTTAGGCGGCGAGGCAGCGAAGGCACGCGCTGCTTTGCTAGGCGCCCAAGGCACGCAGCGCTTCCTTCGTTTGCGAGGCAGCGAAGAGATGGAGCGCTTTGCTTGTTGGCCAGGCAGCGAACAGGCGCCGTGCTTTGCTTTCTGCCACTCAGCGAATACACGCAGCGCTCTGCTTTTTGGCGAGGCACTGAACAGATGCAGCGTTTAGTTTGCGAGGCGGCCAAGAGACGCGGCGCTTTGCATGCTGGCGAGGCGGCGAGCAGATCGAGTGCTTTGCTTGTTGGTGAGGCAGCGAAGAGATGCAGCGGTTTGCTTGTTGGCGAGGCAGCGAAGAGATTCAGCAGTCTCCTTGTTTGTGCCACAGCCAACACGCACAGTGGTTGCTCATTGTGCGAGGCAGCGAAGAGATGCAGCACCTTGCTTGTGCACCAGGTGGTGCAGTGGCATGGCGGATGGCTTTTTGGCGTGGAGGCGAAGCGAGGCAGCACTTTGCTAGTTGGCGAGGCAGCGCAGAGACGCAGCAGTCTGCTTGTTTGTGAGACAGCCAACATGCCCAGTGGTTAGCTCTTGTGCGAGGCAGCGAATGACCGCCGAGCAAATCGCTTTGTGCGTTCGCCGCCTCGCTGCCTAGCAAAGCGTCGTCTGCCTTGGGCGCCTAGCAAAGCTGCGCGTGCCGTCGCCGTCAAGCAAAGCGCCGTGTTCCTTGGGCACCTAGCAAAGAAGTGCCTGCGTTCGGCGCCTCGCCGCATCGCAGCCTAGCAAAGCGCTGCGTGCCTTCGGCGGCTGGCAAAGCCGTGCGTGCCTTCGCCGCCTCACACAGCGCGGCGTGCCTTCGCCGCCTGGCAGAGCAGCGCGTGCCTTCGCCGCCTCGCCGCCTGAGAAAGCGCTGCGTGCCTTCTCGCCCTCGCCGCCTAGCAAAGCGCCGTGTCCCTTCACCGCCTCGCCGCCTAGCAAAGCTCCGCGTGCCGTCGCCGCCTAGCAAAGCGCCGTGTTCCTTCGGCGCCTAGCAAAGCAGCGCGTGCCTTCGCCGCCTCGCCGCCTAAGAAAGCGCTGCGTGCCTTCTCGCCCTCGCCGCCTAGCAAAGCTCCGCGTGCCGTCGCCGCCTAGCAAAGCGCCGTGTTCCTGCGGCGCCAGGCAAAGCAGCGCGTGCCTTCGCCGCCTCGCTGCCTAAGAAAGCGCTGCGTGCCTTTCGCCCTCGCCGCCCAACAAAGCGCCCTGTCCCTTCACCGCCTCCCCAATCGCTTCGGCCCTTCGCCGCCTCGCCGCCCAGCAAAGCGCTGCTTGCCTTCGCCGCCTCACACACCGCTGCGTCCCTTTGCCGCCTCGCCGCTTAGCAAACGCCGTAGTAGCGCCGAAGGCACACGGCGCTTTTGTAGGCGCCGAAGGCACGTGGCGCCTTGCTAAGCACCGAGGCAGCGAAGGCACGCAGCGATCTGATGGTGGTGGACGGGCTCGGGCGCCTTGCTAGGCGGCGAGGCGGCGAAGGCACGCGGCGCTTTGCCAGGCGCCCAAGGACGCAGCGCTGTGCGAGGCGGTGAGGGCATGCAGTGCTTTGCCAGGCGCCGAAGGCACGCAGCGCTCTAGGAGGCGGCGAGGGCACACAGTGCTTTGCTAGGCGGCGAGCGGACGTGGAGCTTTGCTAGGCAGCGAAGGCTGAGGACGCTTTGCTAGGCGCTTTGCTAGGCGGCGAAGGCACGAAGCGATTGGGGAGGCGGCGAAGGCACACGGCGCTTTGCTAGGCGGCGAGGGCGAGAAGGCACGCAGCGCTTTCTTAGGCGGCGAGGCAGCGAAGGCACGCGCTGCTTTGCTAGGCGCCCAAGGCACGCAGCGCTTCCTTCGTTTGCGAGGCAGCGAAGAGATGGAGCGCTTTGCTTGTTGGCCAGGCAGCGAACAGGCGCCGTGCTTTGCTTTCTGCCACTCAGCGAATACACGCAGCGCTCTGCTTTTTGGCGAGGCACTGAACAGATGCAGCGTTTAGTTTGCGAGGCGGCCAAGAGACGCGGCGCTTTGCATGCTGGCGAGGCGGCGAGCAGATCGAGTGCTTTGCTTGTTGGTGAGGCAGCGAAGAGATGCAGCGGTTTGCTTGTTGGCGAGGCAGCGAAGAGATTCAGCAGTCTCCTTGTTTGTGCCACAGCCAACATGCCCAGTGGTTGCTCATTGTGCGAGGCAGCGAAGAGATGCAGCACCTTGCTTGTGCACCAGGTGGTGCAGTGGCATGGCGGATGGCTTTTTGGCGTGGAGGCGAAGCGAGGCAGCACTTTGCTAGTTGGCGAGGCAGCGCAGAGACGCAGCAGTCTGCTTGTTTGTGAGACAGCCAACATGCCCAGTGGTTAGCTCTTGTGCGAGGCAGCGAATGACCGCCGAGCAAATCGCTTTGTGCGTTCGCCGCCTCGCTGCCTAGCAAAGCGTCGTCTGCCTTGGGCGCCTAGCAAAGCTGCGCGTGCCGTCGCCGTCAAGCAAAGCGCCGTGTTCCTTGGGCACCTAGCAAAGAAGTGCCTGCGTTCGGCGCCTCGCCGCATCGCAGCCTAGCAAAGCGCTGCGTGCCTTCGGCGGCTGGCAAAGCCGTGCGTGCCTTCGCCGCCTCACACAGCGCGGCGTGCCTTCGCCGCCTGGCAGAGCAGCGCGTGCCTTCGCCGCCTCGCCGCCTGAGAAAGCGCTGCGTGCCTTCTCGCCCTCGCCGCCTAGCAAAGCGCCGTGTCCCTTCACCGCCTCGCCGCCTAGCAAAGCTCCGCGTGCCGTCGCCGCCTAGCAAAGCGCCGTGTTCCTTCGGCGCCTAGCAAAGCAGCGCGTGCCTTCGCCGCCTCGCCGCCTAAGAAAGCGCTGCGTGCCTTCTCGCCCTCGCCGCCTAGCAAAGCTCCGCGTGCCGTCGCCGCCTAGCAAAGCGCCGTGTTCCTGCGGCGCCTAGCAAAGCAGCGCGTGCCTTCGCCGCCTCGCCGCCTAAGAAAGCGCTGCGTGCCTTCTCGCCCTCGCCGCCTAGCAAAGCTCCGCGTGCCGTCGCCGCCTAGCAAAGCGCCGTGTTCCTGCGGCGCCAGGCAAAGCAGCGCGTGCCTTCGCCGCCTCAGAAAGCGCTGCGTCCCTTTCGCCCTCGCCGCCCAACAAAGCGCCCTGTCCCTTCACCGCCTCCCCAATCGCTTCGGCCCTTCGCCGCCTCGCCGCCCAGCAAAGCGCTGCTTGCCTTCGCCGCCTCACACACCGCTGCGTCCCTTCGCCGCCTCGCCGCTTAGCAAACGCCGTAGTAGCGCCGAAGGCACACGGCGCTTTTGTAGGCGCCGAAGGCACGTGGCGCCTTGCTAAGCACCGAGGCAGCGAAGGCACGCAGCGATCTGATCGTGGTGGACGGGCTCGGGCGCCTTGCTAGGCGGCGAGGCGGCGAAGGCACGCAGCGCTTTGCCAGGCGCCCAAGGACGCAGCGCTGTGCGAGGCGGCGAGGGCATGCAGTGCTTTGCCAGGCGCCGAAGGCACGCAGCGCTCTAGGAGGCGGCGAGGGCACACAGTGCTTTGCTAGGCGGCGAGCGGACGTGGAGCTTTGCTAGGCAGCGAAGGCTGAGGACGCTTTGCTAGGCGCTTTGCTAGGCGGCGAAGGCACGAAGCGATTGGGGAGGCGGCGAAGGCACACGGCGCTTTGCTAGGCGGCGAGGGCGAGAAGGCACGCAGCGCTTTCTTAGGCGGCGAGGCAGCGAAGGCACGCGCTGCTTTGCTAGGCGCCCAAGGCACGCAGCGCTCTAGGAGGCGGCGAGGGCACACAGTGCTTTGCTAGGCGGCGAGCGGACGTGGAGCTTTGCTAGGCAGCGAAGGCTGAGGACGCTTTGCTAGGCGCTTTGCTAGGCGGCGAAGGCACGAAGCGATTGGGGAGGCGGCGAAGGCACACGGCGCTTTGCTAGGCGGCGAGGGCGAGAAGGCACGCAGCGCTTTCTTAGGCGGCGAGGCAGCGAAGGCACGCGCTGCTTTGCTAGGCGCCCAAGGCACGCAGCGCTTCCTTCGTTTGCGAGGCAGCGAAGAGATGGAGCGCTTTGCTTGTTGGCCAGGCAGCGAACAGGCGCCGTGCTTTGCTTTCTGCCACTCAGCGAATACACGCAGCGCTCTGCTTTTTGGCGAGGCACTGAACAGATGCAGCGTTTAGTTTGCGAGGCGGCCAAGAGACGCGGCGCTTTGCATGCTGGCGAGGCGGCGAGCAGATCGAGTGCTTTGCTTGTTGGTGAGGCAGCGAAGAGATGCAGCGGTTTGCTTGTTGGCGAGGCAGCGAAGAGATTCAGCAGTCTCCTTGTTTGTGCCACAGCCAACATGCCCAGTGGTTGCTCATTGTGCGAGGCAGCGAAGAGATGCAGCACCTTGCTTGTGCACCAGGTGGTGCAGTGGCATGGCGGATGGCTTTTTGGCGTGGAGGCGAAGCGAGGCAGCACTTTGCTAGTTGGCGAGGCAGCGCAGAGACGCAGCAGTCTGCTTGTTTGTGAGACAGCCAACATGCCCAGTGGTTAGCTCTTGTGCGAGGCAGCGAATGACCGCCGAGCAAATCGCTTTGTGCGTTCGCCGCCTCGCTGCCTAGCAAAGCGTCGTCTGCCTTGGGCGCCTAGCAAAGCTGCGCGTGCCGTCGCCGTCAAGCAAAGCGCCGTGTTCCTTGGGCACCTAGCAAAGAAGTGCCTGCGTTCGGCGCCTCGCCGCATCGCAGCCTAGCAAAGCGCTGCGTGCCTTCGGCGGCTGGCAAAGCCGTGCGTGCCTTCGCCGCCTCACACAGCGCGGCGTGCCTTCGCCGCCTGGCAGAGCAGCGCGTGCCTTCGCCGCCTCGCCGCCTGAGAAAGCGCTGCGTGCCTTCTCGCCCTCGCCGCCTAGCAAAGCGCCGTGTCCCTTCACCGCCTCGCCGCCTAGCAAAGCTCCGCGTGCCGTCGCCGCCTAGCAAAGCGCCGTGTTCCTTCGGCGCCTAGCAAAGCAGCGCGTGCCTTCGCCGCCTCGCCGCCTAAGAAAGCGCTGCGTGCCTTCTCGCCCTCGCCGCCTAGCAAAGCTCCGCGTGCCGTCGCCGCCTAGCAAAGCGCCGTGTTCCTGCGGCGCCTAGCAAAGCAGCGCGTGCCTTCGCCGCCTCGCCGCCTAAGAAAGCGCTGCGTGCCTTCTCGCCCTCGCCGCCTAGCAAAGCTCCGCGTGCCGTCGCCGCCTAGCAAAGCGCCGTGTTCCTGCGGCGCCAGGCAAAGCAGCGCGTGCCTTCGCCGCCTCGCCGCCTAAGAAAGCGCTGCGTGCCTTTCGCCCTCGCCGCCCAACAAAGCGCCCTGTCCCTTCACCGCCTCCCCAATCGCTTCGGCCCTTCGCCGCCTCGCCGCCCAGCAAAGCGCTGCTTGCCTTCGCCGCCTCACACACCGCTGCGTCCCTTCGCCGCCTCGCCGCTTAGCAAACGCCGTAGTAGCGCCGAAGGCACACGGCGCTTTTGTAGGCGCCGAAGGCACGTGGCGCTTTGCTAAGCACCGAGGCAGCGAAGGCACGCAGCGATCTGATCGTGGTGGACGGGCTAGGGCGCCTTGCTAGGCGGCGAGGCGGCGAAGGCACGCGGCGCTTTGCCAGGCGCCCAAGGACGCAGCGCTGTGCGAGGCGGCGAGGGCATGCAGTGCTTTGCCAGGCGCCGAAGGCACGCAGCGCTGTGCCAGGCGGCGAGGGCACACAGTGCTTTGCTAGGCGGCGAGCGGACGTGGAGCTTTGCTAGGCAGCGAAGGCTGAGGACGCTTTGCTAGGCGCTTTGCTAGGCGGCGAAGGCACGAAGCGATTGGGGAGGCGGCGAAGGCACACGGCGCTTTGCTAGGCGGCGAGGGCGAGAAGGCACGCAGCGCTTTCTTAGGCGGCGAGGCAGCGAAGGCACGCGCTGCTTTGCTAGGCGCCCAAGGCACGCAGCGCTTCCTTCGTTTGCGAGGCAGCGAAGAGATGGAGCGCTTTGCTTGTTGGCCAGGCAGCGAACAGGCGCCGTGCTTTGCTTTCTGCCACTCAGCGAATACACGCAGCGCTCTGCTTTTTGGCGAGGCACTGAACAGATGCAGCGTTTAGTTTGCGAGGCGGCCAAGAGACGCGGCGCTTTGCATGCTGGCGAGGCGGCGAGCAGATCGAGTGCTTTGCTTGTTGGTGAGGCAGCGAAGAGATGCAGCGGTTTGCTTGTTGGCGAGGCAGCGAAGAGATTCAGCAGTCTCCTTGTTTGTGCCACAGCCAACATGCCCAGTGGTTGCTCATTGTGCGAGGCAGCGAAGAGATGCAGCACCTTGCTTGTGCACCAGGTGGTGCAGTGGCATGGCGGATGGCTTTTTGGCGTGGAGGCGAAGCGAGGCAGCACTTTGCTAGTTGGCGAGGCAGCGCAGAGACGCAGCAGTCTGCTTGTTTGTGAGACAGCCAACATGCCCAGTGGTTAGCTCTTGTGCGAGGCAGCGAATGACCGCCGAGCAAATCGCTTTGTGCGTTCGCCGCCTCGCTGCCTAGCAAAGCGTCGTCTGCCTTGGGCGCCTAGCAAAGCTGCGCGTGCCGTCGCCGTCAAGCAAAGCGCCGTGTTCCTTGGGCACCTAGCAAAGAAGTGCCTGCGTTCGGCGCCTCGCCGCATCGCAGCCTAGCAAAGCGCTGCGTGCCTTCGGCGGCTGGCAAAGCCGTGCGTGCCTTCGCCGCCTCACACAGCGCGGCGTGCCTTCGCCGCCTGGCAGAGCAGCGCGTGCCTTCGCCGCCTCGCCGCCTGAGAAAGCGCTGCGTGCCTTCTCGCCCTCGCCGCCTAGCAAAGCGCCGTGTCCCTTCACCGCCTCGCCGCCTAGCAAAGCTCCGCGTGCCGTCGCCGCCTAGCAAAGCGCCGTGTTCCTTCGGCGCCTAGCAAAGCAGCGCGTGCCTTCGCCGCCTCGCCGCCTAAGAAAGCGCTGCGTGCCTTCTCGCCCTCGCCGCCTAGCAAAGCTCCGCGTGCCGTCGCCGCCTAGCAAAGCGCCGTGTTCCTGCGGCGCCTAGCAAAGCAGCGCGTGCCTTCGCCGCCTCGCCGCCTAAGAAAGCGCTGCGTGCCTTCTCGCCCTCGCCGCCTAGCAAAGCTCCGCGTGCCGTCGCCGCCTAGCAAAGCGCCGTGTTCCTGCGGCGCCAGGCAAAGCAGCGCGTGCCTTCGCCGCCTCGCCGCCTAAGAAAGCGCTGCGTGCCTTTCGCCCTCGCCGCCCAACAAAGCGCCCTGTCCCTTCACCGCCTCCCCAATCGCTTCGGCCCTTCGCCGCCTCGCCGCCCAGCAAAGCGCTGCTTGCCTTCGCCGCCTCACACACCGCTGCGTCCCTTCGCCGCCTCGCCGCTTAGC